>NC_073409.1:18832161-19132161 GCF_028641065.1 Leucoraja erinaceus | reverse complement strand
GCGATAGGGACGGGGGGTGGGGGATGTTTCACTTGAACTTGTGAATTCAATTTTCATGAGTTTCATTTATTGTCACGTGGACCGAGGTACATTGAAAAGAATTTTGCTGCATGCTAACCAGTTAGCGGAAAGACAATACATGATTACAATCGAGCCATTTACTGTGTATGGATACATGATAAAGGGATAATGTGACTAGCACCCACCCACCCAACCACACACACACACACGCACACACACACGCACACACACGCACACACACACACACACGCACGCACACACACACACGCACGCACACACACACACACACACACGCACACACACACACACACACACACACGCACGCACACACACACCACACACCACCCACACACACACACACACTCACGCACGCACACACACGCACACACACACACACACACACACGCACGCACGCACGCACACACACACACACACACACACACACACACACACACACACACACACACACGCACAGACGCACACACGCACGCACGCACACACACACACACACACACACACACACGCACACACACACACACACACACACACACACACACACACACACACACACACACACACACACACACACACACACACACACACACACACACACACACACACACACACACACACACACACACACACACACACACACGCACGCACGCACGCACACACATATATATTCTGGAATAGTCCTCTCAGGCCATGTTACATAAGCTTGCTCTGGTCAAGTGGAGCAAGAATTAAAATACAGCTAGCCTTAACTGTAGCAAAACACAAAGTGCTGGAAGAACTTAGCAGGTCGAGCTGCATCTGTGGAGGGAATGGACAGAAGACGCTTTGGGTTGGGACCTTGCTTCAGACTGATGGGGAAGGGGGAGAAAGCTGGAACAGAGAGGCAGGTGGGGGGGGGGGGGGGGGGGGGTGTTGACTGTCAGATGGGTGGAGCAAGTGACAAAGGCTAGAGGTGAAGAAGAGAGAAAAGGGTGTCAGATAAGGAGGAGAGAAGAGTCAGAGGGAGGGGCATTGGTTTCAGGGGACAGCAGATACCTGGGAATGGGAGATACAGCACAGAGGAGGGGAAGAAAGTAAGCTGACTGAGGGGGTGGGAGAAATGTGTGCACACAAGGTGGAGGGGTGTTACTTGATGGAGGAGAATTCAATGTTCATATCATTGGGTTGTAAGCTACCCAAGCGGATTATGAAGTGCTGTTCACCCATTTTGTACTTGGCTTCACACTGGTAATGAAGGAAGCCCAGGACAAACACTTTGGTTGGGAATTGGGAGGGAAGTTAAGGGCCTGTCCAACTTGTACGAACTAATTGCCAACCTCTGCCGAGCTTGCCCTTGACTCGTACTCTCAACATAGTTGCCACGAGGTCGTAGGAGGTTGTGGGAGCTCTTTGTTAACTCTTCCTCATGCTCGTGAGTGGTCTGCGCGTACCCGTGGCCTCAAGTAGGTAGCGGCGTTTTTTCAACCTGCTAAAAAATGTCCACGAGTAAAAAAAGGTCAGCAGTGGTCGGCCAAGTGGGACAGGGGCTTTAAGGGCCTGTCCCACTTTCACGACCTAATTCACAACCTCTGCCGAGTTTGCCCTTGACTCATACTCGCAGCATGGTCGTCACGAGGTCGTAGGAGGTCATACGTAGGTCGTAGCAGGCCGTAGGTCCTCGTGGCATCAAGTAGGTCGGGGCGTTTTTCTAGCCCGATGAAAAATGCCCACGAGTAAAAAAAGTCGTGAATTCGGTTGTGAAAGCTTTAAAATGGTTAGCGACTGAGAGATCCAGCAAGCCCTGGCGGACAGAGTGCGTGATCGGCAAAACAGTCGCCTCATCTATGCCTGGCCTCGCCGATGTAAAGGAGGCCATGTTGAGAACTGCAAATGTAGCGAATGTGGTTTGAAGAGGTGCATGCGAACTGTGGTCTCATTTGGAAGAACTGTCTGAGTGGAAGTGATAGGGGAGGTGAAGGGGCAAGTGTTACACATCCTGCAATTGCTGGGGAAAGTATTTGGGGAGGGAGGGAGTGGCTTGGGTGGGAAGGGCCGGTTGAAGCAAGGAATGTGGAGTGAGCGGTCTCTGCAGAAGGCGATGGGAAGATGTGACTGGTGGTGGGGGATCACATTGAAGGCGGTGGGGGCGTTGGGGAATGATGTTTCGGATGCGGGGACGGGCGGGATGAAAGGTGAGGACCAGGTGAACTCTCTCCTTGTTCCACCTGGTGGGAAGGGGGAGCGAGAGCAGAACTGGGGGAACACGGAGGAGGCGCGGGCGAGGATCGATCTCTGACATCAAGGGACAAACCAAGAATGAGGACATCTTGGATGTCCCAGAGTGGAAAATCTCATCTTGGGAGCAGATGCGGCGGAGACGTGGAAAACATGGAGACAGGAAACATGTTCCAGATGTTGGGGGAGGCCAGAACCAGGGGCCACAGTTTAAGAATAAGGAGTAAGCCATACATCAACCGACTCCAACTGGTCCAGAATGCAGCCGCCCGACTCATCACCTACACCAAATCCTGGCATCACATCACTCCAGTCCTCAAACTTCACTGGCTTCCCATCTCCCACCGGATCACCTACAAAATCCTGGTCCTCACCTACAAAGCTCTTCCACCATCTGTCCCCCCCATATTTCACTGACCTCCTCTCCCCCTACCAATCCTCACGGTCCCTCAGATCCACATCAGCCGGTCTCCTCTCCATCCACAAATCCAACCTCCGTAGTTTTGTGGACAGAGCCTTCTCCAGGGCAGCTCCCAGGCTCTGGAACTCCCTCCCCCAACTGATCCACAATTCCGTGTCCCTCACCATCTTCCAGTCCCGCCTCAAGACCCATCTCTTCACCTCTGCCTATCCTTAGCCCCACGTCCCCCTCCCTTTTCATCTGTGCATTAATTGCCTCATATTGTGTTTTGTATTGAATTCTGTCTTTACTTTGTGTACTAGTCATGTCTCTACTATTTATTTCATTCCCCTTACATGTTTTTTCTCTACCTGCTAAATTTTTGTAAGGTGGCCTTGAGACTCTTGAAAGGTGCCCATAAATCAAATGTATTATTATTATTATTATTATTATTATTATTATTATTATTATTATTATTATTATTATTATTATTATTATTATTATTTAAAACAGAGATGAGGAAACACTTTTTCTCACAGAGAGTTGGGAGTGTGGAATTCTCTACCTCAGAGAGCGGTGGAGGCAGGTTCTCTGGATACTTTCAAGATTGGGCTCTTTAAAGATAGCGGAGTCAGGGGATATGGGGAGAAGGCAGGAACGGGGTACTGATTGGGGATGATCAGCCATGATCACATTGAATGGCAGTGCTGGCTCGAAGGGCCGAATGGCCTACTCCTGCACCTATTATCTATTGTCTATTGAGACGGAAAATTTGAGAGTAAGAGATGGCATCCTTGCCAGAGGCATGGTTGGAGGACATATAGTCAAGGTAACTGTAGGAGGGAGTGGTTACTGTAGAAAGAGGTCATCTCAGATGTCCCGAGTGGAAAGCCTCATCTTTGGAGCAGATGCGATGGAATGTGTCTCCTGTATTTACTCCAGACTAGGTTCATAAGTTCCAGGAGCAGACCGAGACCATTCGGCCCATCAAATCAACTCCGCCATTCAATCATGACTGATGTATCTTTCCCTCTCAACCCCATTTTCCTCCCTTCTCCCCAGAACCCAGATGCTCGTACTAATCAAGAATCTGTCAATCTCTGCCCTAAACATATCCATTGACATGGCCTCCACAGGTTCACCACCCTCTGACTAAAGAAATTTCTCCTCATCTCCTTTTTAAAGGAACGCCCTTTTATTCTGATGCTGTGCCCTCTGGTCCGAGACTCTCCACATCCAATCTATCCAGGCCTTTCACTATTCGGTAAGTTTCAATGATGTTATCCCCACATCCTTCTAAACCCACCAACAGTCCTTTAGCTTTTAAGAAGGAACTGCAGATGCTGGAAAATCGAAGGTCGACAAAAGTGCTGGAGAAACTCAGCAGGTGCAGCAGCATCTATGGAGCGAAGGAAATAGGCAACGTTTCGTCCCGAAACCCTTCGGGTTTCGACCCAAAACGTTGCCTATTTCCTTTGGGTTTCGTCCCGAAACGATGCCTATTTCCTTCGCTCCATAGATGCTGCTGCACCCGCTGAGTTTCTCCAGAACTTTTGTCTACCTTCAACAGTCCTTTAGCTTCTGGCCAGATTGCGAGCTTCAGTTTCCAAGGCGTTAATATAACCAACGATCTGTGGTGAAACATTCACATTGAAATGACAGCCAAGAACACACACCAACCCCACTACTTCCTTACGAGACTGAGGGAATTCAGCAGGTCTTCAATGACTCTTACAAACTTCTACAGTTGCACCACAGAGAGCAGACTGTCAGGTTGTGTAAAACTCTAAACCCTTATGCCCGTGTCCCACTTAGGAAACCTGAACGGAAACCTCTGGAGACTTTGCGCCCCACCCAAGGTTTCCGTGCAGTTCCCGGAGGTTTTTGTCAGTCTCCCTACCTGCTTCCACTACCTGCAACCTCCGGCAACCACCTGCAACCTCCGGGAACCGCACGGAAACCTTGGGTGGGGCACAAATCTCTAGAGGTTTCCGTTCAGGTTTCCTAAGTAGGACAGGGGCATAATTCCCTGTATCTGTACACTGCGGACAGCTCAATTGTAATGTGTAGGAAAGAACTGCAGGGTGCTGGTTTAAATCGAAGATAGACACAAAATGCTGGAGTAACTCAGCGGGACAGGCAGCATCTCTGCAGAGAAGGAATGGGTGACGTTTCGGGTCGAGACCCTTCTTCAGGCTGATTGTATTGATTGTAATCATGTATTGTCTTTCCGCTGACTGGTTAGAACGCAACAGAAGCTTTTCACTCTACCTCGGTACTCGTGACAAGAAACAAAACTAAACTAAAACAAAAAAAGACACAAAGTGCTGGAGTAACTCAACTGTTCAGGTGGCATCTCTGGAGAACATGGAAAGATCTCTGGAGACATGGAAGAGTTGCATCACAACATTTTTCTGGGGAGAGCTTTACCAAAGACCGTCAGAGTTGGAAATGTATTCAAGGGATACTGGACGTATCTGGAAATACCGGATGCATTCCAGAGAGAGTTAGATTTAGCTCTTTGGGCTAACGGAATCAAGGGATATGGGGAGAAAGCGGGAATGGGGTACTGATTTAGGATGATCAGCCATGATCACATTAAATGGCGGTGCTGGCACCTATTTTCTGTGTGTCTATGTAGCCTAGGCCATCACACAGACTAGGCTCCCCGCCATTGACTCCATCTACACCACGTTGCCTTGGAAAAGCAGCCAACATAATCAAAGACGTCCCACCCTCTCCTCCTCCTTCTCCCCGCTTCCCTTGGGCTAAAGATACAGGAACCTTAAGGGGCGAATCACCAGAGTCAGGAACAGCTTTTTCCCCTCTGTTATCATTAGAGCCAGGATTTTGCCATAAATGCCATGTGCCTTTTCATGCCTTTTTTGATGATTTCACCAAGATAATGCCCTTTTCATGATCGAGTGCCTAAATCAGGTTTTTTTTGTCATTTTGCTAAAAGGTCGTGCTATTTTCTCTAGTTATACCGTGATTACAATGACTTTTTCTATGTTAACACATTAATATTAATGTTATTATTAACGTGTTAACATTGTATAAATTACAAGAAAATTTCCACCACCGGCGCTAAACCGGGGGCGCCACCGTTGGTCGTTCATTCATTTGTGCCACTGCCTGCTGGTTCAGTCTTCTCCAACATCTATTTATTGCTTCCAATTTTGCAAACTTCCCACAAGCTATCACTTCCCTTGACGATCGTGGCGAAACATTAGTGAATAACTTGCAGGCTTTCAACAAAGTAACTGACGATATCCGCAAAGTTCCTGGTGATGCAGGTAAAGACATACAAGGAAAATGTGAGAGAGTGATTTTAGTTAACAAAGATCTTGAAGAAATACAAAACATCGCTAGAGTTCTCCAAGGTAGTTGTAATGCACAAGATATCAACATGAATATAGAGTCTGTAGCTTGTTTTGGGTATGCACCAGTGACCTCAGCTGAGGTAGAAATATGTTTTTTCACAACTGATGCATATTCTGTCTGACAGACGGCATAGTTTAACACCAGATAATTTGAAAAAATGCTAGTAATTATGTGCAACCAGGCAACTTTGGTCATTTAATGTAGAATACCTCTAAATTATCATTTTTAACCATATTTTGGAGGTGAAAATACATGCCTTTTTCTGCCTTTTTGTTGCCAATAAATGCCTTTTTCGCGCCTTTTTTGTAATTTTATTAGGTATTTTTGCGTGCCTATTTCAGAGTTTGTTAGTGCCTACGCATCCTGGCTCTAGTTATCATGCTTCTGAACAATGCTTCCATAAACCAGGGTGACTGTCTGATTCACCTCTATTGTGGTTATTAGACGTTGTCTATGAAACTGATGCACTACAATGCTGAGAACTATATTCTGCGCTCTGCATCTCCCCATTCACTCGTCTGATCGTACTTGAATCTCCCTCGGTGCACGTGACACTAAAACATGAATTCACGAACGGATAATTGCTGCTATCAATGTCCCAGGTGACCCTGATGAGATTGGATACTTGTTGTTCCAAACTATTGCTCCTGTGTTCTGTGGTTTTACCGACTGGTGTCACAGGTGTGGACAAGGTGTGTGGCTAACCCCTCGGTCCCAGCAGTGCTCGGTTGGGCTGTTTTTTATATTACAAAGATAAATGTAATTAATTATTGCAAGAATAATATATACAAAACAAAACAATACCAGACAAACCCACCACCACGATGCAAAAATCACCCAATTATCGAAACAAATATTCTTAAGTGTCAAATACACTCTTAAATAACTATATACCATCCTTATTGAGGATACATTCCACCCCCCGCGGTGCCCAGCGGTCCTGGAAATGCCCCAGGGTGCTCGTGGACAGCGCGTAGTCCTTTTCTAGTACCACCCGAGCGTGGACATAACCCCGGCAGGTTCAGGCAGAGCGCTCTCCGGCCTGGCGCCGTGACCCGCGGATGACCAGCTTGGCCAAGCCCTGGAGCAACCCAACCAGGACATCTTCTGCCCTGCCCTCTCCCCTACGCACAGGGTGTACAAAGAAGAGGGTGGTGGGTTGTGTTAGACAGAACCTCGTCCTACACTTGCCAGCAAGGAGATTCACTTTGCCAAACGGGAAGCTACGAACAGCAGTTATCTAAAGGCACCTTGTCCATGCATCTACACCCACAGCATTTAGACAAGGACACTGCAAAGATGCATGGACAAGTGGAGGTATATCTTATAGAGGTGGATAAAATCATCAGGGGAATAGATAGTGTCGGAAGAAACTGGTTTATACCGAAGAAAGACCCAAAATGCTGGAGTAACTCAGCGGGACAGTCAGCATCTTTGGTGAGATGGAACGGGTGACATTTTGACTGTTTGTGTCTATTTTCAGTGGAATAGATATGCTGAATGCACAGAGTATTTTACTCAGGGTGGGGGAATCAACAACCAGAGTTATATAGGTTTAAGTGAGAGAGGAACCTGAGCGGTGGATATATAAAACGAGCTGCCAGAGGAGGTAGTTGAGGACAGGTACTAAAACAGCATTTAAAAGACACACCCAGGTACATAACTAGGGAAAGTTTAGAGGAAGGAAAAGTTTAAAGGCACAGCGGTAGAGTTGCTGCCTCTCAGCGCCAGAGACCCGAGTTTGATCCTGACTACGGGTGCTGTCTGTACAGATTTTGTGCATTCTCCCTGTGACCGAGTGGGTTTCCTCTGGGTGCTCCGGTTTCCTCCCACACTCCAAAGACGTACAGGTTTTTAGGTTCATTGGCTTCAGTAAAATTGTCCCTGGTGTGTGTAGGATAGTACCAGTGTACGGGGACATTGTTAGTGGACTCGGTGGGCTGAAGGGCCCGTTTCTGCGCAGTATCTTTAAAGTTTGAAGTCTAAAGGAAGAGGGATATGGGTCAAACGCAGGCAGGTGGGACTAGAGTCGATGGGACAAGTTGGTCGGTGTGGGCAGGTTGGGTCGAAGGACCTGTTTGTGTGCTGTATGACTGTGACTCTGAGTAGAGGTATATTTAATCTGTATGTGTATGTGTGTGAGAGGGGCTCATAGATAGTGGACACGGGTACATGGACGACAATTTGTACACATATAGAAACATATAACATTATAAAAGGACTGGACAAGCTAGATGCAGGAGAAATGTTCCCAATGTTGGGCGAGTCCAGAACCAGGGGCCACAGTCTTAGAATAAAGGGGAGACCATTTATGACTGGGGTGAGAAAAAAACTTTTTCACCCAGAAAGTTGTGAATTTGTGGAATTCCCTGCCACAGAGGGCAGTGGAGGCCAAGTCACTGGATGGATTTAAGAGAGAGTTAGATAGAGTTCTAGGGGCTAGTGGAGTCAAGGGATATGGGGAGAAGGCAGGCACGGGTTATTGATTGGGGACGATCAGCCGTGATCACAATGAATGGCGGTGCTGGCTCGATGGGCCGAATGGCCTCCTCCTGTACCTATTTTCTATGTTTCTATGTTTCTATGTTTCTACATCAGTCATGAAAGCAAAGACTAGCCAACCGCACCATTTTAATTCAGGGTCAGGAAGAAATCACAGACCCGTCTTCACATCAATGTGTTTTTTTTAAATACTTGAGTGGAGCAGCATTCCCACATTTGGGATCCAGATGTGGCTCCAGTTTAAACACGGAGGTGAAGGAAAGATTTTCCCCGCTCGCTTCATTCAAGTTAAGGAATGAATTCGGAAACCTTGGATGTGCGCAGTGAAGAAAGATTCTCGCTGTGTTTGCTTTTTTTGCGTTTTAGCCCCTGGGGAATGGAGGCGGTGGCGGCTGCCTTTGCAGAAACCCTGCCAACACTGGCATCAGGTTGGACTGGGCATTCACTGGGCATTCACAGTCTCGACTGAGTCAGTCAGGACACCCTGAATGCTGGATAATTCACACTCGGGAGCTTTGATGGTGGTCACATTAGATTGCTGGAGACAAGGGACTGGGCGCAGTAACGTGAGGGGTGCTGAGGGCAATGGGCGTCCAGCTTTACAGACGCAAACCCGTCCCTAGGCTGTGAGAGTGGGAGCACTCCCTGGGGTGGGGTGTGGGTCTGGGTTAAACTGTTGGGGCTGTGGGTGGATCTGTGTACTTGACTCAGTCCCAGACGTGGCTGGCAATGCAGACAGCTGTGTCTGGGACTGTGTCTGGGAATGTGTGCCTGGGACTGTGTATTGTATCTGGGACTCAATGGGACTGTATATTGTGTCTAGGACTGTATTGTGTCTGGGACTATATTGTGTCTGTGTCTGTCTGGGACTGTGTCTGGGTCTGTGTATTGTGTCTAGGACTGTGTCTGAGTTTGTGTATTGTGTCTGGGTCGTGTGTCTGGGTCTGTGTCTGTTTCTGGATCTGTGTCTGGGTCTGTGTCTGGGGTCTGGGATTGTATTGTGTCTGGGACTGTATTGTGTGTCTGGGTCTGTGTATTGTGTCTAGGACTGTGTCTGGGTTTGTGTATTGTGTCTAGGACATTGTCTAGGACTGTATTGTGTCTGGGTCTGTGTCTGGGACTGTACACTGTGTCTGGGACTGTACACTGTGTCTGGGACTGCGTACTTTGTGAATGGAGGGTTATGATTGATGTCTGGAGTGCTGCCCTTGGGGAACAGTCGTTGGGACTCTACACTTTCGGGAGTCATGCCTGGGCGCTTTGGGAAGTGGTGTGAGGTACGCACGGCGGTCATGCTTTGTCTAGGTTTACGTGCGAGACAGGGAGATGATTGCGGACGTGCACCTCTGGGAAGTCGTGCCAAGCCGTGTCCTTTCAGCTTACCGCCAGGATGTGTGGGCTGTGAGATTAGAACGCTGAAAAAACACAGAAAAGCAACTGATATGGAAGAGTGACAAAACAACAGCAAATGGTATAAATCTGACAACCAGCTGGGGAGAGACTGGACAAGGAGGGAGAGATGGGATTGGAAAGTTATTTGGAGACACAAGAAACTGCAGATGCTGCTTTTCAAAAAAAGATGCAAAATGCTGAACTAACTCAGCTAGGCAGGCAGCATTTCTGGTGAACTGTGGTAGGTGACATTTCAAAGGTATGTGGCGTTTACAGAGAATTGTTCACATATCAGTCGTGCTGCTGCAAGTAAGAAGAGTATTGTTCTGTTTGGGACATAAAATACTCGACCATTCTTCACACTGATGGGGAGGGGGGAGGGGGAGGGGGGATGGGGGGGGGGGGGCAGAGGGGGGAAGAAAGTTGATTTGTGAAGGAACCGCAGATGCTTGTTTACACTGAAGATGGACACAAAATGCTGGAGTAATTCAGTGGGACAGGCAGCATCTCTGGAGAGAAATGGGCGACCTTATCAGGTCGAGAGTCTTCTGCACACACATACAGTCACACACAGTCACTTACTTACATACACACACTCACTCACACAATCTAACTCACTCACGCACACACACACACACATAACATACACACACACGCACACACACATCCACTCACACCCAAACTCACACACAGGCACTTACTTACATACACACACACACTCACTCACACACACTCACTCACTCACACACACTCACTCACACACACACTCACTCACACTCACTCATGCACACTCACTCACACACACTAATTCGCACAATGACACTCACTTTCGCACACACTCACATAACATACACACACACGCACTCACATCCACTCACACCCAAACTCACACACAGTCACTTACCTACATACACTCACACTCACACACAGTCACTTACTTACATACACTCACACACACACTCACTCATGCACACTCACACACACTCACTCACACGATCACACTCACTCACGCACACACACACACTCACAATCACACACACTCACTCACACACAACACACGCACACACTCACATGCACGCACTCACACTGACACACTGACACAATCATTGACACACTCACACACATTGACACAATTACACACACTCACACACTGACACAATCACTCACACTCACTTAACATACACTCACACTCACACAACATACACTCACATCTACTCACACACACTGACACACTCACACACACACACACACTCACACACACACACACGTGGACAGCACGTAGCCCCGAAGTCACAGTAAGCTTTAGCATCTCACTCAGAGTTAGAGTGTACTTGATGAGAGTGGACAGTGGAGGATGTAGTGCTGGTCTAAAGGAGCTACTACAGCGGACAAGCAGTCGCGGTGGTCTCCTGCTAAAACCCACTGGGTAATTGCAGAGTGTTGACGGATACTGCGGCTGGAGCGAGTGGAGGAGCTGCCTTAAGGACGTAGCGTCACTGGACTGACTGGTGACGTCGAGGTACTTTAGTCCCCTTTTTTTTTATAAAGTACAGTTATTAGCTTGCAAGGAGCTACTACAAGCTCTGGGGTACAAAGGAGCAGCAACACTTGCCAAGGAGTTGGACTTCAAGTTTGCAGGAAACTTCACCCGAAATAACTAAAGTTGTCCATCTTTGTAAGTTGATGATACTGACTGAACTGCTTTAAAGATGCAACTCCAAATGCATGCTGTTTCAATGCACAATGTTTTGCAAACGTCTAGATGTGTAGATTAGCACTGATGCTAACCGCATACGTGTTTTACCGAAATTTAGAAAAAACAAATCAAATTTGCAATTCTCTTTTAAAGTTTGCTACAACTAAAATGTGGAGAAAAGGGAAATGAAGTTTGTTGTTGGGGGAATGAGGGCAGGTCGATGTGGGGTAATGCAATATTCATTCGGATCTTGGTTCCACCGTGATTCGGGACAGAAAAGCTGCGATCTCGTTGCTTTATAATGCGTCAACTATAGGAATTGAACCCGCAGCAAAATCTTGACAAATTCAGAATACAAAATCGAGTGTTCGTTTTGTGAAATAAAATTATCAATCGCTATTATTGATTTGGTTATGAAGGTTTAAAAAAAAAAGTTTTCTGGTAAAACGAGGTAACCCACATGAATCGATCCACATTTAAATCGGATTGTGTGTGAATTTCGGAATGTTTTCCTTGAAGTGGTTGTTACTGGGTTAAGATTGGTATGATCTGAACTGTACCTTAATTGTTATATATGTTAAATTATATGTTCAATTATATATGTAATTGAAAAAGAAACAAAAAGAGCACACGGAGAAAGACCTCTGGTGATGGTCGGTCTGCAGTCAGAATCAGAGGTTCGTGCAGATGCGAACTTTTTGAAAGTTTCAAAACTTCCCAAAACTTTTGGAGAAGTTTGGACGCAAACTTTAGGAGAAGCAAACTACTGTCTGGTGCTCCCTCTGGCGGCGGCGCTGCCGGACTGCAGCAGTCGCCACTCAGCAAAGGGATGCACTAGTGTATGTGTGTGTGTGTGTGTACGTGCGCCGACTCCAGTGAGAATGTTAAAACAAAGCCCTCACAATGCACATCCAATTAGTCCTACCACCAAAAAATAACTCCTTCCAGATGCACCCAGGAACATGGTTTCAATTGCTTGTGTGTGTGTGTATGTGTGTGTGGCTTGTGTTGCTATTTTTAAGTGGTTTTAATTTTAATGCAATCTCTGGACGTTTTCACCCCAGTGCGCCCGGCTGCACCGCTCTCTGCTCTCTCCACTTTCCCATCAGGTCGAGAATCTTTTCACACCGGTGCAGCCAGCATCTGTGTTTAGTTACAACGCGCATACGTTGGCTGACAGCACCAGTTTGCATTGGCGACTATACAACGTTGCAACAGGGGGGAAAAAGACCCATTCTGGAAAACGAACAAACAACAATTTGATTGAAGCAGAGATCAGGGCAGGGAACAGCTAGGAATGACAGCTTGAAATGATTGAGGCAGTGCAGCGTAGGTTCACGAGATTGATTCCTGGGATGGTGGGACTGTCATATGAGGAGGAATTGAAAAGACTGGGCTTGTATTCACTGGAGTTCAGAAGGATGAGGGGTTTTCTTATAGAAACATATAACATTTATAAAAGGACTGGACAAGCTAGATGCAGGGAAAATGTTCCCAATGTTGGGCGAGTCCAGAACCAGGGGCCACAGTCTTAGAATAAAGGGGAGGTCATTTAGGACTGAGGTGAGAAAAAACTTTTTCACCCAGAGAGTTGTGAATTTATGGAATTCCCTGCCACAGAGGGCAGTGGAAGCCAAAGCATTGGATGGATTTAAGAGAGAGTTAGATAGAGCTCTAGGGGCTAATGGAGTCAAGGGATATGGGGAGAAGGCAGGTATTGATTGGGGACGATCAGCCATGATCACAAAGAATGGCGGTGCTGGCTCGAAGGGCCGAATGGCCTCCTCCTGCGCCTATTTTCTATGTTTCTATGTTTCTGTTTCCCACGTTGCTGTAGTTGGGAAACTGCAGATAGTAAATGTCGATGTGAGCGACAGGGCCATGTCAGTGCCCATGTAAATACACACCCGTTACACGTCAGCTTATTTATTTATTTATCCTGAAGAGTTTGAACTCCAGCTTGCCCGGAGCCTGGAGCTGTGGATAGAGGCGGGGTTGTAAAGAAAGGCCATCAGGGGAAGCATTTAAGGAAGGAACTGCAGATGCTGGAAAATCGAAGGTAGACAAAAGTGCTGGAGAAACTCAGCGGGTGCAGCAGCATCTATGGAGCGAAGGAAATAGGCAACGTTTCGGGACGAAACGTTGCCTATTTCCTTCGCTCCATAGATGCTGCTGCACCCGCTGAGTTTCTCCAGCACTTTTGTCGACCATCGCGGGGAATCTGGGCGGTGGCCCTTCACCGTGGGTTGAAATATTCAGCACACACCCACTCTCATTCCAAAGATAGGCACAAAATGCTGGAGTATAACTCAGCGGGGGCAGGCAGTCTGAAGAAGGGTCATGACCCCGAACGTCAACCATTCATTCTCTCCAGAGATGCTGCCTGTCCCGCTGAGTTCCTCCAGCTTTTTGTGTCTATCTTCAGTTTAAATCAGCATCTGCTGTTCCTTCCTATGCACTGTTAGTCCAAGCTGCTGTTGGGGGGGGGGGGGACTGCACTGAGATGCACTGGTGTGAACGAGTGTGGGCTCAATAGACAATAGACAATAGGTGCAGGGGTAGAGGCCATTCGGCCCTTCGAGCCGAATTCAATGTGATCATGGCTGATCATCCCCAATCAGTACCCCGTTCCCGCCTTCTCCCCATATCCCCTGGCTCTGCTATCTTTCAGAGCCCTATCTAGCTCTCTCTTGAAAGTATCCAGAGAACCTGCTTCCACCACCCTCTGAGGCAGAGAATTCCACAGACTCACCACTCTCTGTGAGAAAAAGTGTTTCCTCGTCTCCGTTCTAAATGGCTTACTCCTTATTCTTAAACTGTGGCCCCTGGTTCTAGGGGAAATGTTCCCTGCCTCTAGCTTGTCCAAACCCTTAACAATCTTATATGTTTCAATGGGCCAAAGGGTCTGTTTCCGTGCTGTATCCTTCAATCAACGAATCAAACCAAAACTTCATTTCTCTCTCTAATGTGTAGTTGGCACCATGTGTTGGGAAGAGATCTCTCTGTTGTGAAGGAAAGGCCTGCCACCTTCGCTGCCCGTTAAACCCGCTCAGCTTCACGCTCACCTTGGTTTGTCTAACGGGGTAGGATCCCAATATTAATGTCCACGAATGGGACAAGTTTACCTTCATGTGCAAATTCCACAGTTTAGTTTAGTTCAGGTTAGTTTCTTGTCACGTGTACCAAGGTACAGGGAAAAGCTTTTGTTGCGTGCTAACCAGTCAGCGGAAAGACAATACATGATTACAATCGAGCCATCCACAGTGTACAGATACTTGATGAAGAGAATAACGTTTAGTGCATGGTAAAGTCCAGTAAAGTCTGATCAAAGATAAAATCCGAGGTAGATAGTAGCTCAGGACTGCTCTCTAGTTGTTGGTAAGATGGTTCAGTTGCCTGATAACAGCTGGGAAGAAACTGTTCCCGAATCTGGAGGTGTTCAGCTTTTTCATTAAAGGGTAATTGAGGATTATGGAAATCAGACAGATCCCATTGAATGATGGAACAGAACTAATGAAGACACAAGGACTTGCGGATGCTGGAATCTTCAGTCAATCATGGGTCTATGCAGAAGCAATGAGAGATGGTTTTGAATTGATTCATTGATTGGAAAATACAGCATGGAAATGGGCCCTTCAGCCCACAAAGTCCACATTGACCATTGATCACTCATTCACACTAGTTCTGTGTTATCCCACTTCCACATCCACTCCCTACGCACTAGATGTCAGTCGATAGTCTGTCTCCTGTGATGGAGCAGTGAGATCAAGAAATGGTAGGGAGATGTCGGAGATGGTCCATGTCAGAAGAGGGGTCTCGACCTGAAATTTCAACCATTCCTTCTCTCCAGAGATGCTGCCTGTCCCACTGAGTTACTGCAGCATTTTGTGTCTATCCTCGGTGTAAACCAGCATCTGCAGTTCCTCCCCAACACTAGAGACAATTTACAGAGGAACCAAATAAACCTACAAACCCGCAGGTCTTTGGGATGCGCGAGGAAACCTGAGCACCTGGAGGAAACCCACTTGGGCGACCTAATCCGCGAGTTCCGAAGAGTTTGCGCTCGACTCATACTCGCAGCTTGGTCGACATGAGGTCCTAGGAGGTCTTTGTAACTCTCCTTCATGCTCGAGAGTGGTGCCCACGTACTCGAGGCCTCAGCTAGGTTGCGGCGTATTTTTCAACATGCTGAAAAATGCCCGCGAGTAAAAAAAGGTCACCATGGAAAAAATCGATATTTATTTTACTCGTAGGTTTAGTCGAGGTAGGTCATAGTAGGTCGGCATGTTAGTCGTAGGTAATCGAGGGTAGTCGTAGATAGTCTTCATCATAGTCGAAAGAGGTCATCTTCACTCTCCACTATTCGGTGTCCAGTTTTCCCAAAGCTAGTCGAAGCTAGTCTTCAACATAGTTGAATGAGGTCTTCAACATGACTCTTTTTCAACCTTCTAAACTCGTCAATTAGGTCGCCGCAGTGGGACAGCCCCTTAACAGCGCCATAGACGCCGGTTCGATCCCGACTATGTGTGTTGGCTTTGTGGAGTTTGTATGTTCTCCCCGTGATCTGTGAGGGTTTTCTCCGGGTGCTCTGGTATCCTCCCACACTCCATAGATGTATTGATTTGTAGGTTAATTGGCTTCGGTAAAATTGCAAATTGCCCCTAGTGAGAGCAGGATAGTTGGCATGGACTCAGTGGGCCGAAGGACCTGTATCTCTAAACTAAACATGTATAGGTGACCTGTTGGATCAGGACCTTCTTCAAACCCTTCTTCAGAGATAAGGCTGGGGACAGATTAGCCGTGATCATGTACAGTTGGGATAGGTTTGAGGGGTCGAGTGGCCTACTGCTGCTCCTATTTTATTGTGTCTTTTTGCTTCTCCACCAGTTTGAGAGGTCACGGGTCAGGGATCACACTTCGAGCTTTGAGAATGCCCCGAGACATTAGTGTCGAGACAGACGGCTGTGGAGGCCAAGTCAATGGACATTGTTAAGGCAGAGATAGATAGATTCTTGATTAGTGGGGGTGTCAGGGATTATGTGGAGAAGGCAGGAGAATGGGGTTGAGAGTGGAAGATAGATCAGCCATAAATGAATGGCGGAGTAGATGATGGGCCGAATGGCCTATTTCTGCTCCCAAAAAAAGGGAAGGACCTAATTTTCTAACAGAGAACATTGTATCTCTGGAGGATAGATTTGATGAGGTATCTGAAACTCAATGCCTGAAAGAATGATGGAGCATAAACTCTCCATATTTTTCAGTTTAGTTTAGTTTATTTTATTTTATTTTAGTTTATTGTCACGTGTATGGAGGTGCAGTGGAAAGCTTTTGTTGTGTGCTAACCAGTCAGCAGATAGACAATAGATGATTACAATCGAGCCGTTTGTAGTGTACAGATACATTATGATGGGAGTAACTTGAATAGCATTTAGTGCAAGGTGTTAACGTCTGATGGAGTCGGAGCGAGTTGTCACCAGGAGATGTTGATGTCTGTCGTGGGACCGACAGCTTTGCCCAGTGGAGCAGGACTGTTCAATGAGCCACTGCCTCACCGCTCCAGCGACCCAGGTTCAATCCTGACCTCAGCCTGATGTCTGTGCGGAATCCACCCGTTCTCCCTGGGTTTTCCCGGGTCATAGGTCATAAGGAATAGGAGTAGAGTTAGAGCATTGGGCCCTTCAAGTCTACTCCACCATTCAATCAAGGCTGATCTATCTCTCCCTCCTAACCCTATTATTCTGCCTTCTCCCCATAACCTCTGGCACCCGTACTAATCAAGAATCTATCTATCTCTGCCTTAAATACTTCCACTGACTTGGCCTCCACAGCCGTGTGTGGCAAAGAATTCCACAGATTCACCACCCTCTGCCAAGGATACACTCGGCTGGTGGAAGTCAACCACTAGTGCCCCTTGGTGGCAAACAGAATCAAAGAAGAGTTGATAAAGTTTGGCAGAGTTATAGGTTGAAGGTAAGTGGGGGGAGGGGGAGATTTAATAAGGAATCTGAGGAGAAACCTTTTCATACAGGTGGGTGTATAGAATGAGCTACCGGAGGAGGTAGTTGAGGCAGGGACTATCACAACGTTTAAGAAACATTTGGACAGGTACATGGATAGGATAAGTTTAGAGGGCCAAAGGCAGGCAGGTGGGACTAGTGTAGATGGGGCGTGTTGGGCGGTGTGGGTGGTCCGAAGTGCCTGTTTCTACGCTGTACAACTCCATGACTATGAGAGGCTTGGGGAGAGTATAAGTGGCAGGGATGCAGGGATGAAAGGAGGCTCTCAAGAGCTGACCTAGATAGAGCGGTTGGGCAGAGAATGTTTCCAGTAGTGGGAGAGTCCAGGACCAGAGGGCACAGCCTTAGAATGAAAGATCGTACCTTTAGAATGGGGAAGAGGTGGAATTTCAATAGCCCAAGGGTGGTGCATCTGTGGAATTCATTGCCACAGACGGCAGTGGAGGCCAAGACATTGGGTATTTTTAAAGCGGAGATTGATAGGTTCTTGATTAGTACGGGTGTCCAAAGGTTACGGTGAGAAGGCAGAAGAATGGGGCTGAGAGGGAAAGGTAGATCGACATTGATCAAATGGCGGAGCAGACTTGATGAGTCAAATGGGGGTAATTTTGCTCCTAGGTCTTATGGACATGAACCCATTCAGCCAAGCGGCCTCCCCCTGTCTTGCTATCAGTAGAAGCCTTGATTACATTGATGGACACAAAAAGCTGGAGTAATTCAGCGGGACAGGCAGCAACTCTGGAGAGAAGGAATGGCTGACGTTTCGGGTCGAGACCCTTCTTCAGACTCCAGGGAGGAAACCAGAAAATACCCGGCGGAAAACGCTAGAGATCACAGGGACAACGTGCAAACTCCGCACAGACAGCACCCAAGGTGGGAATCGAACCTGGGTTTCTGGCGCTGTGAGGCAGCAACTCTCCCAGCTGCATTATCTGTTTCCCACTGACCCTGCCTACCCCAGTGGCGGGGTGAGGTATTGCAGAGAGAAGCCCCTCTTCGAGTTCCCTGCCCTGACGTCTGCTGCCACCTGCTGTTGGACACCGCAACTGCATGAGCCGGAAGAAACTTGCTGCTCAATTTTATTTTGTGCCAGAGACATGGACTGGAGATTTCGAATGTAAAATGTAGACTTCTATTTGCTCTAACATGTGCCATTGGTGGCTCTTGCTGTTAACATGAGCTCCCAGCCTGTATCACAGGAACTGTGACGTCTGAAGACCGAAATATCACCCATTCCTTCTCTCCAGAGATGCTGCCTGTCCCGCTGAGTTACTCCAGCATTCTGTGTCTATGACAGGAACCACCTCCGTCCAAACATAGAACATAGAACCATACAGCACAAGGAAAGGCCCTTCGGCCCACAATGTCTGTGCCGAACATGATGCCAAGATCATCACACATTGACCCACACATAACCCTTTCCCCTCCATTCCCTGCATATCCATGTGCCTATCTCTTCAATGCCACTAATAGCCCTGTCCCACGGTATGAGTTCATTCCAAGAGTTCTCCCGAGTTTGCC
The DNA here is from genome assembly GCF_028641065.1 of Leucoraja erinaceus. NCBI lineage: Eukaryota > Metazoa > Chordata > Chondrichthyes > Rajiformes > Rajidae > Leucoraja > Leucoraja erinaceus. Next base: position 19,112,999 of record NC_073409.1, on the reverse strand, counting down.
CTGATTCGAACTCGGAGATTTACGGTAATGGCCACTCGTCGGTACTCGGGGCTCTCGTGGACATTTTTCAACCTGTTGAAAAATCTTCACGAGTCTTCCCGTGCTTACCTGCCGTTAGCGAGTCTTCCCGAGTACCTGCCGTTAGCGTTACGAGCCGCTAAGAGACGTCCCCGAGCTCCGACCTACCCGCTACGTTCATTCTCCGTGCTTACAACGAGTTTGATTTTTTTTAAACTTGGGGGAGCTCTTGGAATGAACTCGCACCGTGGGGCAGGGCTATTACATATCCTCTTCAATCACCATCGCAGCAGCACGTTCCAGGCACTCACCATCCACTGTGTAAAAAAAATCGTGCCCTGAACACTCCTTTAAACTTAGCCCCTCTCACCTTAAAGCTAATCACATCAGGTCCAAGTTTCAGTGCTGTCCTCAGCCAACCATTGTAAACGCTGAGGTCACCAGGGCAACTTTGACCTGGCCTGTCAGAATATTCCATTAGGTATCAGTACAGCTTAGTTATTGTACAGAGAAACAGTATAAAGCTTGTTCGGCACGCGACCCAGGCAGGTGATACTAGACTTGAGTGCAGTATTTAAGAAGGAACTGCAGATGCTGGAAAATCGAAGGTAGACAAAAAGTGCTGGAGAAACTCAGCGGGTGCAGCAGCATCTATGGAGTGAAGGAAATAGGCAACGTCTCGGGCCGAAACCCAAGGGTTTCGGCCCGAAACGTTACCTATTTCCTTTTGTCTACCTTCCACACAGATTCACACAGATTCCAGACCAGATCTTGGCTGAAAACTTGTGGGATATGGTTACACGCAAGGAACTGCAGATGCTGGTTTACAAAAAAAAAACATAATGCACTGGAGTAACTCAGCGGATCAGACAGCATCACTGGTGAACATGTGGAATTCATTGCCAAGGATGCTTGTGGAGGCCAAGTCACTGAGTGTTTGACAGGTTCTTGATTAATAAGGGCCATGGGGAGAATGCAGGGGAATTGAGTTTAGAGGGAAAGCTAGATCCGTCATGATTGAAGGGTAGAATAGGCTCGATGGGCCAAAAGGCCTAGACCTCCTCTTGTGACTGATGAACTTATGAGAACGTGGATAGATGATGTTTCGGGTCGAGACCCTTCTTCAGATATGTTATTGACCACACTGCATTTGGTTCCTTCACTCCATAGATGCTGCTGCACCCGCTGAGTTTCTCCAGCACTTTTGTCTACCACCAACCTAGGGTTGCTGCCTCACCGCGCCAAAGACCCGGGTTCGATCCTGACTACGGGTGCTGTCTGTGTGGAGTTTGCACGTTCTCCCCGTGACCGCGTGGATTTTCTCTCGGTGCTCCGGTTTCCTCCCACACTTCAAAGACGCACAGGTTTGTAGGCTGACTGGCTTGGTATAATTGTGTGTGTAGGATAGTGTTAGTGTGCGGGGATCGCTGGTCGGTGTGGACTCAGTGGGCCGAAAATGTCTGTTTCCACACTGTATCTCTAAACTAATCTCCACAGATGGCCCAGTGGTGACACGCACTCCATATGTTCCACTAATCTACAAATAGTGATCAAAGTATAAATAGTCATCAAAGACACCTTCCAGAGTTCAATAGATAGCCTCTACACGATCATTGCAAAGAGACAGGGATGTACATTGACTGAAGGTTATTTAAAGCTTGGAGCACTTATTTGAGGATTTCCTGCAAACGCAGGAGATGCAACACCTGTCCCTTTACCTCCCCCCTCAACTCCATCCATGGACCCTGACAGTCCTTCCAGGTGAGGCAGAGATTCACTTGCATCTCCTCCAAACTCATCTACTGTATCCACTGTTCCAGGTGTCGACTCCCATATATCGGCGAGACCAAACGCAGGCTTGGCGATCGTTTCGTTGAAAACCTCTGCTCAGTTGGTCTAAACCTACCTGATCTCCTGGTTGCTAAACACTTTAACTCCCCCTCCCATTCCCACACTGACCTTTCTGTCCTGGGCCTCCTCCATTGTCAGAGTGAGGCCCAGCACAAATTGGAGGAACAGCGCCTCATATTTTGCTTGGGTAGCTTACACCCCAGCGGCATGAACATTGATTTCAAGTAACCCTTGCTTTCCCTCTCTCTCCATCCCTCCCCCTTCCCAGTTCTCCCACCAGTCTTACTGTCTCCAACTACATTTTATCTCTGTTTGCTTTGTTGTTAACTTCTCCCAGCTAACAATGATCTATTCTACATTTTCCTTGATCTCCATTCCCTTTGTCTTATTTTCACACCTTCCATTTCCTTATCTATAAAATCCATCTTCCCTGACATTAGTCTGAAGAAGGGTCTCGACCCGAAACGTCACCATTCCTTTTCTCCAGAGATGCTGCCTGGCCCGCTGAGTTACTCCAGCATTTTGTGTCTATTTTCAGTTTAAATCAGCATCTGCAGTTCCTTCTCACATTTAGTTTAGTTTAGTATAGAGATACATCATGGAAACAAACCCTTCGGCCCACCGAGTCTACGCCGACCATCGATCCCCATACACTAACATTATCCTACACACACTAGGTATAATTTTACAAAGCCAATTAACCTACAATCCTGTACGTCTTTGGAGTGTCGGAGGAAACTGGTGCACCCAGAGAAAACTCACGCAGGTTGCGGGTAGAGCGTACAAACTCCGTACAGACAGCACCCGCAGTTGGGATCGAACCCGGGTCTCTGGCGCTGTAAGGCAGCAACTCTACCACTGCGCCACTGTGCCACCCTGGGCAAAACAGGGCTGAACAGCTCAGGTCACGATCTTTTACTCTAACTTGTAAAAGTTAGGGACAAAACTAGTTTTAAAATGCAAAGAACAAAAAAAAGGAATATTTGAAATAGGAAGATGGAGGTGTGAGCAAAAATATCCTCGATATTTCCGGCACAAGGGCTGTTCTACCAAGCCAGGCCACCAGATGGCAGACATGAGGCAGTTCCCAGCGCTCAGCAGCACCTCTTGGTGGCAGAACCAGTTACTACAAGGTTGCAACATTGTACAAGGACACGTTCAATGATCTGGAGAATGTTAGTTCATACGGCAATAAATTAATGTCTACTGCTTGTCAAATCTCTCAGCAGACTTTCCCGGAGCCACGTTGGTTTATTTGTTTGTGCTGTTCTGCAGTTTTCTAACTTGCAGAAGTAAAAATTGCATTAATAGCACAGAGAGATGATGGAAAATCACAGAACATAGAACCGTACGTACAGCATAGGAACAGGTCCTTCAGATTCAGATTCAACTTTAATTGTCATTGTCAGTGTACAGTACAGTGACAACGAAATGCATTTAGCATCTCACTGGAAGAGCGACATAGCATATGATTTGAATAAATATTTACATTAGCATATAAACAGACATAGTGTTTTTCCTGTGGGAGGAGTGTCCGGGGGGGGGGTGGGGTGGTGATTGGCAGTCACCGAGGTACATTGTTGAGTAGAGTGACAGCCGCCGGGAAGAAGCTGTTCCTGGACCTGCTGGTTCGGCAACGGAGAGACCTGTAGTGCCTCCCGGATGGTAGGAGGGTAAACAGTCCATGGTTGGGGTGAGAGCAGTCCTTGGCGATGCTGAGCGCCCTCCGCAGACAACGCTAGCTTTTTGTGCTATCTTTGGTGTAAACCAGCATATGCAGTTCCTTCCTACACGTGCTGACTCGCTGGCGTGAGATTTGAACCGCTGACTCGTGGTGACAACAAACTGCTCAGCAGTGGCTGCTACGCAGGAATGAGCACGACATGAGTGTCATGCTGGCGCAGCGGTAGAGTTGCTGCCTTACTGCGCCAGAGACACAGGTTCAATCCTGACTACGGGTGCTGTCTGTACGGAGTTTGCACATTCTCCCCGTGACCACGTGGATTTTCTCCAAGATCTTCGGTTTCCTCCCACACTCCAAAGACGTACAGTTTTGTATGTTAATTGGCTTAGTATAAATGTAAAATTGTCCCTAGTGTGTGTAGGACAGTGCTAGTGTGCGGGGATCGCTGGTCGGCGCGGACTCGGTGGGCCAAAGGGCCTGTTTCTGAGCTGTATCTTTAAACATACATAAACTAAATTTCAGGTCGAAGGCCCTTCATCAGAATTGGGTTGCACTGTGGCTGCCAAAGTGAAGTCATGTCGGCCTAAATATTCTAAATCCGACGTACTCCAAATTTGGTCTCCAAATCTGAGGAAGGACATTGCCATAGAGGGAGTGCAGGGGATCGACTGGTCGGCCGGACTCGGTGGGACAAAGGGCCTGTTTCTCTCTAGAATTTAGGAGATTGAGAGGGGATCTTATAGAAACTTACAAAATTCTTAAGAGCTGATGCAGGAAGATCCCGATGTTAGGGAAGGACAAGGGGTCACAGCTAAGGATAAGGGGGAAATCCTTTAAATGAGAAGAACTTTTTTCACACAGTGAGTGGTGAATCTCTGGAACTCTCTGCCGCAGGGGGTAATCGAGGCCAGTTCATTGGCTATATTTAAGAGGGAGTTAGATGTGGCCCTTGTGGCCAAGGGGATCATGGGGTATGGAGAGAAGGCAGGTATGGGATACTGAGTTGGATGATCAGCCATGATCATATTGAATGGCGGTGCAGGCTCGAAGGGCCGAATGGCCTACTCCTGCACCTAATTTCTATGTTTCTATGTTTCTATGTACTAAATGATCTCTAAACTGAACTGAGATCTCGCTTAGTCATAGGTTGCCCCAGAAGCTGCTTTTGTTTTAAACAAAAATAAATGTAATCAATTATTACAATAATATATACCATACAAAATAACACGAAACAAGCCCACCACCATAATACCAAATCACCCAATTATCTAAACAAATATTCTTAACCCTTTCACACTCTTATACAACTATATTCCAATCCTTGTCAAGGATGTGTTCCACCCCCCGCGGTGCCCAGCGGTCCCGGAAACCCCCCCGGGTGCCCGTGGACAGAGCGTAGTCCCTCTCTAACACCACCCGGGCACGGACATAACCCCGGAAAAGGGGCAGGCAGCCGGCTCGGGTAGAGCCCTCCACTGCCTGGAGCCGTGACTCGCGGATGGCCAGCTTGGCCAGGCCCAGGGGCAACCCAACCAAGACATCTTCAGCCCTACCCTCTCCTCTACGCACAGGGTGTCCAAAGATGAGGATAGTGGGTGTGAAGTGCAGCCAGAAGGCCCTTTAGATATTGGAGCAGGGGGCACGCCATGTACACGTGGTACACAGACTCTTCCAGCCCGCAACCGTGGCAGGCGGCCCCAGAAGCTTTGCCTCACTTCACCACTGGCTGTTGTTGTTGTGTTTGTAGGACGGTGGAGTGTGGGACAGAATACTCTCAGCGATGAAGCTTGTTCTGGCGTTGGTGCTGCCGCTGCAGCTGGCTTGCTTGGCCCTGGGTCTGGCACAGAACGGTGCTTTCTATATCAACGGCAATAGCAACGGCAATGGCCATGGTAACGGCGACTGTAAGTATGGCCGGCACTGCCACGGGGTGGCTGGTGCCCACAGGTTTGTGGGTTCATTGGCTTGGTAAAAATGTATAACTGAAATATTGTCCCTACTGAGTGTAAGGTGGTGTTAGTGTGGGGGGGTCGCTGGTTGGCACGGACTCAGTGGGCCGAAGGGCCTGTTTCCACGCTGTATGTCCCAAGTCTAAAGATGGATAGGATGATGAAGGTTTTTGGAATGCAAGCCTCATCAGTCAGGTTATTGAGTATAGAAGTTGGGACATTATGTTATAGTTGTACATGATGTAGGTGAGGTTGCATTTGGAGTTTTGTGGTCAGTTTTGGTGACCCTGCTATGGAAAGGATGTCATTAAAGCTGGAATGAGTGCCGGGAAGATTTGCAAGAATGATACCAGGACTTGAGGGCCTGAGCTGCAGGGAAAGGATGAGCAGGCTGGGACTTTATTCCTTGGAGCGTAGGAAGCTGTGGGGTGATCTTACTGAGGCGTAGAACATCAGGAGCGGAATAGACTGGGTGAATCCTGGCAGTTTCCTCGTGAATCTATGCCGCACTCTTTCCAGTTTAATGAGATGTTTTCTGCCAGCTGGCAGACTGACACTGATCCTCAGCTGTGGCTTGGTGGGTCGAAGACTCTGAGTCCACACTGGGACTCGCTAGAGCAACGAAGGACAAAGGATGTGGGGAGGATAAAGGTCGCAAATAGTGGAATATGATTAGGATGGAGAGGGGAGAATGAAACATAGAACTAGAGTCTAGAGTCAAGACAGGAGAATTTATTGTCATGTATCCCAGATAGGACAATGAAATTCTTGCATTGCTGCAGCACAACAGGATATTGTAGTCATAAATACAAAACAGATCAGTGTGTCCATATACCATAGAATATATATATATATACTGTATATATATATATATACATCAGTAAACAGATAAAGTGCAATAGGTTGTTATAGTTCATAGTTTGTTTGTAGTTGTGTTTAATAGTTTGATGGCTGTGGGGAAGTAGCTATTCCTGAACCTGGACGTTGCAGTCTTCAGGCTCCTGTACCTTCTACCTGAAGGTAGTGGAGAGATGAGTGTGTGGCCAGGATGGTGTGGGTCTTTGACGATGCTGCCAGCCTTTGTGAGGCAGCGACTGAGGTAGATCCCCTCGATGGTAGGGAGGTCAGAGCCGATGATGCACTGGGTGGTGGTTACGAATTTCTGCAGTCTTTTCTGCTCCTGTTGACGAAGTTGCTCAAGTTGCCGAACCAAGCCACGATGCAACCGGTCAGCTTGCTCTCTACTGTAGAAGTCCGAGAGAGTCATCCTTGACATACCGACTCTCTGTAATCTTCTCAGGAAGAGAACTAGATGGAGGGGTGGTGGGGAATGGGGAGGGGGAGAGGGGGACGGGGGGGGGGGGGGGGGGGGGGGGGGTGGTGGAGAGAGGGAATGAGGGGGGGGGTGGGGAGAGGGGAACAGGAGGGAGGAGAGGGGGGAATCAAAATGGAGGCCCCAGAAAAGGGCGGGTTGGGAGGAAATGGAGGAGAGTTTAGGCTGGACAGTGGACACGAGCAACGGGTTTCATTGCTTGTTTACAGATTACAACGGGGTGAAGCTTCACATCGAGGCACAGGAGGAGCGCCTCTTTGCGTATCGGGGAGAGAACGTGACGCTGAGCTGCCGCTACCGCTACGAGCCGCCGGCCAATGGCAGCCGCAAGGTGCGTGTGAAGTGGTCCAAACTCAACATGGACTTCACCAAGGAGAGCGACGTGATGGTGGCCATCGGCCTGAGGCACCGCAGCTTTGGGGAGTTCAAGGAGCGGGTGTACCTGCAGCAGGCCCAGGAGAGGGACGTGTCGCTGGTCATCACCGACGTCAGGCTAGAGGACTACGGCAAGTACAAGTGCGAGGTGATCGACGGGCTGGAGGACGAGAGCGCCATTGTCGAGCTGGAGCTACGAGGTAGGTGCAGCTGCTGGGCCCATGGCCACCGTGTGCGGAGATGCGGGAACGGACCCCCACAACAGACCCCTGGAGCAGCCCAGTGGCCGAGCAGCATCTGTGGAGGCAGAGAAACGGTCAACGTCTCGAGCCGAGACCCCCCATTGGACCCTTCACCTCCACAGATGCTGCTCGGCTCACTGGGTTTAGTTTATAGTTCAGTTTAGGTTAGAGATACAGCGCAGAAACAGGCCGTTTGGCCCATCGAGTCCACACCGACCCCCGCACACTAACACTATCCTACACACACAAGGGACAATTTACAATTTTACCAAAGCCAACTTCGGGAGGGATCCGGAGCACCAGAGAAAACCCATGCATGTCACGGGGAGAACGTACAAACTCCGTACAGACAGCACCCATAGTCAGGATCGAACCCGGGTCTCTAGCGCGGGAAGGCAGCAACTCTACCGCTGTGCCACCGTACTTTGTTGCCAAGCCTACCAACAGTATGTACAGTGAGACTCTTTTATTGCGTACAGCTCAATGACAATCCTGCTATACATCACCCACAATCATACGAAGTGTAAAAGTGTACGATAGTAGACCACACTGAGTCCGTACACAAGAGTCTCCGAGCTTTAAATGCCATCCTGTACCCTTCAAGACCAAAATGTAAAAGTCCCTTCCATTTTACAAAATGTAAAAGTCCCTTCCCTCCACCAATCCCCATACAAACTGAACCCCCTGAAGACAGCTCTCGACCTGTAATGTCAGCTATCCATGTTCTCCAGAGATGCTGCCTGACCTGCTGAGTTACTCCAGGGCTTGGTGTCTGTCTGGCATTCTGGTAAACCTCCTCTCCAAAGCCTCCACACCCTTTTTGTAATGAGATGGCCAGAATTGCAAGCAGGGCTCCAAATACCATCTCCCTAAAGTCGTTTGGAGCTGGTACATGACTTCTTGACTCGTATACTCAATATGTGTCAGAAGGAACTGCAGATGCCAGTTTACACAGAAGATAGACACAAAATGTTGGAATAACTCAGCGGGTCAGCCAGCATCTCTGGAGAAAAGGAACAGGTGATGTTTCGGTTCGAGACCCTTCATCAGATTGAGAGAAGGGTCTTGACCCGAAACATCATCTGCTCCTTTTCTCCAGAGATGCTGTCTGACTCGTTGAGATTAGTTTAGTTTAGCTTAGAGATACAGTGAGTATCCGCCCACTGAGTTCACACCGACCAGTGATCCCCGCACATTAACACTATCCTATACACATTAGGGACAATTTACATTTATACCAAGCTATTCAGCTGACTAACCTGTACGTCTTTGTAACGTGGGAGGGTGGTGGTGTAGAAGATCTTGTAGAAAACCTACGCGGTCACGGGGAGAACGTACAAACTCCACACGGACAGCACCTGTAGTCGGCATCGAACCCGCGTCTCCGGCATCGTAGGCATTTTGTGCCAGTCTTCTACTTAATGCCACGACGGATGAAGACGCGCATGCCACGCCCGCCCTTGACCGCTGTATCTGCTTGTGTTGCCAGGTGTGGTCTTCCCCTACCAGCCTCACCACGGCAGGTACCAGCTCAACTTCCACGACGCCAAGCAAGCGTGCGAGGGGCAGGACGCCATGATCGCTTCCTTTGAGCAGCTGTTCCAGGCGTGGGAGGAGGGCCTGGACTGGTGCAACGCCGGCTGGTTGGGCGACGGTTCCGTGCAGTACCCCATCACCGCGCCACGCGGCCCGTGCGGGGGAAAGGACAACTCGGCCGGCGTACGCAACTACGGGCAGCGCCACAAGCACCTCCACCGATACGACGTCTTCTGCTTTGCCTCAACCTTGAAAGGTGCGGGACCCAGCGACTGGGTAAAACTGTCTGTGTGTGTGGGGAGGTGGCTTCAGGGCACGGCTGGCAAGGTGGGCTGGCTTCAACTCTGTTGCTAGCCACAGATGGAGGCCTGGATAGAGTGGATGTGGGGAGGATGTTTCCACTAGTGGGAGACTCTAGACCCAGAGGGCACAGCCTCAGAATTGAAGGACGTTCCTTTATGAAGGAGATGAGGAGGAATTTCTTCAGTCAGAGGGTGGTGAATCTGTGGAATTCATTGCCACTGACATCTGTGGAGGCCACGTCAATGGATATTGATTAGTACGGGTGTCAGGGGTTATGGGGAGAAGGCAGGAAGATGAGGATGAGAGGGAAAAAATAGATCAAACATGATTGAATGGCGGAGCGGACTTGATGGGCCGAGTGGCCCAATTCTGCTCCTATCACTGATGAACTTATGAAGGAAGGAGGACGGAGTGAGTAACTCTCTCCAGGACGGGAGAGGCACTAACAGCGGCTGAAGCCCCACGATCCTGCGCCATTTCCCCCTGGTCTTGACACAGCTTGGGAGGAGATGTTGAAACCGTGGCTTCCTCCCAGGGTCACTGACGGGGAGGGGGAGACTTGAGAATCCATCCTGAAGGCCTGCTATATAGGGAAAATTTGGGCAGGCTGGGACTTTATTCTTTGGAGCACCGAAGGTTGAGGGATGATCTTATAGAGGCGTGTAAGAGCACGAGGGGGAATAGACAGGATAAATGTATCGTTTTTCACCCAGAATAGGAGAGTCAAGAACCAGGAGACATTGGTTTAAGGGAAGAGAGGAGAAGGATTTAATAGGAAACTGAGGGGTAACTATTGGTGGGCCAACGGTGGTAGTTGAGGCTGATACTATAACACCAATATGTGGGCAGGTATATGGATAAGAGTGGTTTCGAGGGAACATAGTCCAAATCAAAGGTAGAGAAACTCAGTGGGTGCAGCAGCATCTAAGGAGCGAAGGAAATAGGCAACGTTTCGGGCCGAAACCCTAGGGAAGGAAATAGGCAACGTTTCGGGCCGAAACCCTTGGAAACGTTGCCTATTTCCTTCGCTCCTTAAATGCTGCTGCACCCGCTGAGTTTCTCCAGCATTTTGTCTACCTTCGATTTTCCAGCATCTACCGTTCCTTCTTAAACACAATAGCCCAAATCCAGGCAGTTGGGACTAAGCATTGATGGGCCAGCATGAGCGAGTAGGGCTGAAGGGCCTGTGGCTTTGTTGTACGACTCTGTGACTCTAACCCTATGTCTGGAATGTTTCAATGGACGTTCTTCAATGGTCTCTCAATGGACGTTCTTGTGTCTCGCTCCAGGTAAAGTCTACTTCCGCCGCCACCCGCTGAAGTACAACTATGAGGAGGCGGTGAGGGCGTGTCAGGACGATGACGGAGAGATTGCCAAGGTTGGGCAGCTCTATGCCGCGTGGAAGTTCCTCAAGTTCGACCGGTGCGAGGCGGGCTGGGTCGCCGACGGCAGCGTGCGCTACTCCGTGGTCTTCCCCCGGCCCAAGTGTGGCCCGCCCGAGCCCGGCGTCCGCACCTTTGGCTTCCCCCGGAAGGAGATGAAGAAGTTTGGGGTCTACTGCTTTAAGATGAATTAAAGAGGCAGGGGAGGCTGCTGTGTTGATCACAGGAGAGCCCCCTCCTCACTGTTTATTGAGCCAGAGTCATGGCTCGTCTTTAAAGGTGAAATCAAATTATTTTAACAAAAATATTAAAATATGATCTTCTCACCCCCTTCCTTCTTCAGCACAGAAACAGGCCTTTCGGCCCACCGAGTCCACCCCTAATAACCAAACGCATATTTCCTCTGCGCCCAATTTATCCTCCACACCTTCCAAACTACTCCCACCAAAATGTTCTGCTCATTTAGGATCCATTTAGTTTTTTAGACACAGCATGGAACCAGAACCCTCATCCCACCGAGTCCATGCCGACTAGCTATCCCCCACGCATTAACACTATCCTACACACACACACTTGGGACAATTTACACATACACCAAGCCAATTAACCTATAAACTGTACGTCTTTGGAGTGTGAGAGAAAACCAGAGCACCAGGAGAAAACCCACGCGGTCACGGAGAGAACGTGCAAACTCCGTACAGACATGGTCGTGATTGAGCCCGGGTCTCCGGCGCTGCGAGCGCTGTAAGGCAGCAACCCTCCCGCTGTGCCACCGTGCCATCCATTTATACCGGTTTATACACAGTTCTGCAATGGCAAGTATTTCGTAGTCTTGAGTTTTGTTTGCAATATTAGCGGATTAAATAATTAGGCCCAGGCTAAGTTAGGCTCATAATCTGTCTGTGCATTTACGCCTTAAATTGACGGCTCAGTGACAAGCGGCAGAGTTTCTGCCTTACAGCACCAGAGACCCCGGTTCGATCCTGACTATGGGCGCTGTCTGTGCGGAGTTTGCACATTCTCCTTTGGGTTTGAGTTTCCTCCGGGTGCTCCGGTTTCCAAATACATGCAGGTTTGTAGTTAATTGGCTTCGGTACATTTCCCCTAGTGTGTAGACGAGAACTAGTGTCTGGGTGATTGTTGGTCAGCTTGGACTCGGTGGGCCGAAGGGCCTGTTTCCATGCTGTATCTCGAAACTAAACTAAACTTACCTAAACTGAACTGAACTGAACTGAACTGAACAGTCTGAAGAAGTGTCCCGGCTCGAAACGTCAGCCAATCTTTTTCTCCTGAGATGCTGCCTGACCCGCTGAGTTGCTCCAATACTTTGTGTCCATCTACACTAAACTAAATATGACCCAAGGTGTTCAGATACACGTAGGCAGAAACATTACAAACAGTGCATGTGTGCGTGTGTGATGGAATGTATGTGTTTTTCCTCACCACACCTTCACTCGATCATCTCTGATCTAACTCTTAGTTGGGTCAATGTTGGACTTACTTGGAGTCATCTTGACCCTGCTTGCCTTCTCATTGATCAGCCTAGGGTTCCTAAATCATCTGATACTTGGGGTTCGGAGAGGGGTCCACCAGTGCAGATGAAGGAATAAGGAACTGCAGATGCTGGGTTGCAAGAGAAGATGCACGAGTGTTGGAGTAACTCAGTGCGTCAGGCAACATCTCTGGAGAAAGTGGATTGGCGACGTTTCGGGTCCCCAGAGATGCTGCCTGAGCTGCTGAGCTACTCCAGTGTCTTCCTTAGTGTGGAGGAAACCAGTTGAACCGGATTTGCAGGACTCCGTCCTCTTAGGGACCAACTCCTCTGATCAGACACGTTCCTGCTAGTCATACTAATCATTCGTGGCGCCTCTCTCAGGAGGCAGCTTCCCATATACGAGGAAGACAATGCGCTTTGGTTACTTAATCACAAGAGGGCGCACCATTGAGCCAAACCCTCTTCTCACTCGTCACACATTGTTGAGTCAAGTTGAGTTTATCGTCACATGTACAGTTGCATTAACTGCTCATTGTTCAGCACTGTGAGATCAGGAGCAGAGAGTTTCATGATGATGCCACCCTCTGATACCCTCCTCTTGACCGGCCATCAAACCCGGGACCCTCCAGATCTTCAGTGAGTCTCAAAGAACCAATGTCTCCTCTGTGCTCCAGGTGCTTTATACACATGGGGGCCAAGGAACGCCTCACACTCAGCGACTTCTCCCAGCGATTGGCGTGATTTCACCTTTAAAGAGAGAGCAATCTGACGATCTGAGAAATCAAGTGCTTTGTTTAGCCGGTTATCCAGAAAGTAAAGTATTGTAATAACTAGATATTCGGAGGGACTGCATAGCCCTTTCTTACAGGGGGCGTAAGGGTGGGAGCGGGGTGGGATGTAGAGGAGAGCGATTTGGGGCATTACATTTTTTTTTAAATCATGTTTTAAAGATATTTTATTACATATTATTAGTTCACAGCAGACTATATTGTAGCTCAAATCTATTTGGATGCTTGGGCTGAGCGTGCTGTAATGCAGAAATGCCCATTACAGATTGTAATATTACCTCCTGGCCTTGACCTGAATGAAGCCCCTTCACTTGGGCAGCTTCCAGCGGAGATAAGAAATGGCAATCGGAATAGGGAATCCCAACTAATGTTTCACCAGTCTCCACAATCTCAACCTGACAGCGTGGAGACCTGTGGGAGCAGTGGGAATGGCCCCAGTACAGAGTGGGAGGCAATGGGGACAGTTCCAGCAGAGAGTGGGAGGCAGTGGGAATGGTCCCAGAACAGAATGGGGAACAGTAGGGCAGTCCCTGCACAGTGTGGGCAGTTGGAAACAGTCCCAGCACAGACTGGTGAACAGTGGGGATGGTCCCAGTACATAATGTTGGGTGTATGAGGAATATCCCAGCACAGAATGGGGAGCAGTGGGAACTGTCCCAGTACAGAGTGGGGAACATGACGACTGTCTCAGCAGAGAATGGGGAACAGTGGGAATCTTTCCCAGCACAGAGTGGGAAGCAATGGGAACGGTCCCAGTACAGTGTGGGTGCAATGGGAATGGTCAGCACTTGTGGAAACACTGTGTCTCCGTGTAATAATTTGCCAAATGAAATTCTGCATATTTGTATAAACGTGGATTTGAAAATCCATTCATGCTAAATATTCCAAGTCGTTTTGTGGTTTTTATTCAGTATTTGCTGCAATGCTGGAATTAATCTGAAATTCAGCCCGCTATCACCGTGATGCCGGGGGCCTGGTGTCACTATTCCACATCTCTGAAACTTCCAGTGCCCGCGGCCACAGGGAACTCCACAGGGAAAGAGCTCCGACTGCGCTTTTATTCCTGGTGTCACCAGTTTAAATTCCTACAGCAGATGAAGGGGCGATGGGCAGCTTTCTGAGATTCCGACAACATGCGGTAGTTCGAGGTCTGTGTTGCAGGTGAAGCTGGCCATTCCTTTCCATTTCGTGCTGGCCCTCGCACAGTTTAGTTTAGATATAGCACGGAAACAGACCCTTCGACCTGCCGAGTCCGCACCGACCAGCGATCCCCGTACACTTCCCTACACACACTAGGGACAATTTACACTTATACCAATGCCGATTAACCTATAAACCTGTACGTCTTTGTAGTGTGGGTGGAAACGGAAGATCTCGGACAAACGTGCAAACTCCGTTCAGACAGCACATCACCTGTAGTCAGGATCGAACCCGGGTCTTTTACGCTGTGAGGCAGCAACTCTACCGATGCGCCACTGTGCCCATGAAGCTGGCCCTTGCATGGTTGTTGTGCCAGTGAGTGGAGATCCAGCGCTTCTCGTGGCTCTAGAGTTGCACGGAAGCAGGCCCTTCGGCCCACCGAGTCCACCACCCGCTCACTCCCGTCCTATGCTATCCCACTTTCACATCCACTCCCTACACACTAGGGACACTTTACAGATGCCAGTTAACCTGCAAACCCGCACGTCTTTGGGACCTGGGAGGAAATCAAGGCGCCCTGAGGAAACCCACGCGGTCACCGGGAGAAACGTGCAAACTCAACACAGACAGCACTTGTGTCTCAATGGCATGTCACAAAAAGCTGGAGTAACTCGGCAGGTCAGGCAGCATCTGTGGAGAACATGGGTAGGTGACGTTTCACGTCTGAACCGTTCTTCTGGCTTATTGCAGGCGTGGGAGGAAATAAAGTAAGAGTGGAGGGGCAGGACAAAGCATGGCAGGACAAAGCATGGAAGGTTGACAAAAGTTTTGGAGATACACAGCGGGTGTGGCAGCGTCTATGGAGCGAAGGAAATAGGCAACGTTTCGGGCCGAAACCCTTCTTCAGACTGATGTAGGGTGGAGGGGGCGGGAAGAAGAAAGGAAGAGGAGGAGCCAGAGGGTTGAGGGAGAGCTGAGAAGGGGAGGAGACAACAAGGGCTACTGGAAATTGGAGAAGTCAATGTTCAAGCCGCTGGGGTGTAAACTCCCCATGCAGAATATGAGGTGCTGCTCCTCCAATTTACGGTGGTGCTCACATCTGGCAATGGAGGAGGCCCAGGACAGAAAGGTTGGATTCGGAATGGGAGGGGGAGTTGAAGTGCTGAGCCACTGGGAGATCAGGTTGGTTATTGCGGACCGAGTTGAGGTGTTCGGAGAAACGATCGCCAAGCCTACGCTTGGTCTCACCGATGTAGATCAGCTGACACCTAGAGCAGCGGATGCAATAGATTAGGTTGGAGGAGGTGCAGGTGAACCTCTGCCGCACCTGGAACGGCTGCTTGGGCCCTTGGATGGAGTCGAGGGGGGAGGTAAAGCGACAAGTGTAGCATCTCTTGCGGTTGCAAGGGAAAGTGATTTGAAGGAGGTCAAAGGTGAATACTGGCGAGGGAGGGGTTAATAGGCAGACGGTTGCACAAAGGCCAGAAATGGACACAAGTGGGGTGTGAGACAAAAGGATTAGAGCGTTGCAATTTGATAGTTGTGAGTGTCCTCTCGTTACAGCTCAGGTCTTGAGCCCTGGAAACATCCTCATGAAGCTTATTGAATTCTCTCCTTTAACAGGGCCTAAACGTCACCTATTCATTCACTCCATAGATGCTGTCTCACCCTCTGAGTTTCTCCAGCATTTTTGTCTCTTAGATTTTCCAGCATCTGCAGTTCGTTCTTGAACACACAGAATGGTCATTGATATGTGGGAATGGAGGGTGGCAGTACATGAAGATCTCAAACACCTTTGGCATGAGATGGTGGAAAGATTGCTTGAGATTCCACTTGACTGATTACAGCATGGAAGTGGGCCCTTCAGCCCATCGAGTCCACGTCGGCCATCGATCACCCGTTCACACTCGTTCTGTGTTATCTCACTTTCCCATCCACTCCCTACACACTCGGGGCAATTTGCAGAGGCCAATTAAAAGGAGGAAACTGGAGAAAACCCATGTGGTCACAGGGAGAACGTGCCAACTCCACACACTCAGCATCAGTCAGGATCAAACTTGGGTCTCTGGTGCTGTGAGGTGGCAGCTCCACCACCGTGCCGCCCATGATTGGTATCATGCTGGTTCTCTGTTGGTAGAAAATGCTGGTTCTCTGCGGACATGATTGGCCTCTGAAGTCTTAACAATACCCACATTCATGCTTGTAGAATGGGGTCAAGGAAAGAGCGTTTGCGTCGAACACCAATCTCTATCTCCACCAATCTTTCCATCACCATGCACAAGAAGCGACAAGGCAGACACCATTGTATGCAGATGCCGAGACGTGTGTTCAACTCTGGCTGAACAACTTCTAACCTTGCGTGTGGACTCGATAAGGAGAAGAAGAAGAAGAAGATCCTGACATCCAGTTTTGGTCTCCTAATCTGAGGAAGGACATTCTTGCCATAGAGGGAGTAAAGAGAAGGTTCACCAGACTCATTCCTGGGATGTCAGGACTTTCATATGAAGAAAGACTGGATAGACTCGGCTTGTACTCGCTAGGATTTAGAATATTGAGGGGGGATCTTATAGAAACTTACAAAATTCTTAAGGGGTTGGACAGGCTAGATGCAGGAAGATTGTTCCCCATGTTGGGGAAGTCCAGAACAAGGGGTCACAGTTTAAGGATAAGGGAGAAATCTTTTAGGACCGAGATGAGAAAAACATTTTTTCACACAGAGAGTGGTGAATCTCTGGAATTCGCTGCCACAGAAGGTAGTTGAGGCCAGTTCATTGGCTATATTTAAGAGGGAGTTAGATGTGGCCCTTGTGGCTAAAGGGATCAGGGGGTATGGAGAGAAGGCAGGTACAGGATACTGAGTTGGATGATCAGCCATGATCATATTGAATGGTGGTGCAGGCTTGAAGGGCCGAATGGCCTACTCCTGCACCTATTTTCTATGTTTCTATGTTTCTATGCATGGAGAATAAACACTTGTACAAAGTAGTGGAAGATTCTTGAAGACATGTCACTACATGAGCTGTTCATGTTTGGGTGGAGAAAGGAGAAGATGGAGATGAAATACAGAAAAGGCTCCTGTGGATGTATTTATACAGCTGATGGGTGATCAATGGTCAAAGGTGCTTTATTGTCATTCCTTACATACAGTTCAGTGGAGTATTACCACACTCAAGCATAAAGCCGGACTAGCAACGTGTACAGAAATAGTCCACTGAGACTATACGCGAGGCGTCAGGTTTTGGAGCCATTTTCAAAGTCCAGTTCAAAGACTCTAGGTCTTACGAGCAGCGTCCGATCCAGGCAAGCCCCAGGCTGCCGCAGGGCCTCCAGCTGTCGCTATCCCTTGCACGTCTGGATCGACCAGCGAACAGATGTTCCTCTCCAGATGTGCAGCATGATCCCGGGAATGGTTGAGTTAGCGTATGATGAGTGTTAGACGGCACTGGGCCTCAGCTTACTAGAGTTTAGGATGAGGGGGAACCTCATTGAAACTTACCGATTAGTGAAAGGCCTGGATAGAGTAGATGTGGAGAGGATGTTTCCATTAGTAGAAGAGTCTAGGAACAGAGGCCATAGCCTCAGATTAAAAGGGCGTACCATTAGCAAGGAGATAAGAAGGAATTTCTTTACTCAGAGGGTGGTGAATCTATGGAATACTTTGCCACAGAAGACTATGGATAAGTCAATGGATATTGTTAAGGCGGAGATAGACAGATTATGAAGCCAAGTCAATGGATATTGTTAAGGCGGAGATAGACAGATTATGAAGCCAAGTCAATGGATATTGTTAAGGCGGAGATAGACAGATTGTTGATTGGTACAAGTGTCAGTGGTTATGGGAAGAAGGCAGGAGAATGGGGTTGAGAGGGAAAGATAGATCAGCCACAATTGAATGGCAGAGTAGACTTGATGAGCTGAATGGTCTAATTATGCTCGAGGAACGTATGAACCTCTGGCAACATGGACATTTTAAGATGGAGAGAAACGGAGACATTTTGGGATGGACAAATTCAATGTTGGAGTTTAGTCCCTTGTATTAAAGTATGCCCCGCATAAAACACTATTCAAACGAAAAGCTATGGGCAATAGGCTTTTCAATTTGTTCCAATGTTATTTATTAAAGACGTATTCAATAAATACGTTTATTGAAAACTTGGTATGCTGTGAGCTGTGTTTACATTCAGCAGAGAACAGAGGACAAAGGAGAGCCTTTATCCATGCACGACCCAGGAGATGGAGAGGGAATGAACATACAGTGAACACAAGCTAGAAGACTCAGGTTCAATTTAAATCTACCCCAAAAAGTGCAGGAGATTGAAAGGAATTATATTTTCCAGAGCATACAAATGTGGAGAGGTCATTTTATTGCTGAAAGAACGAGGGAGGCACAGAAGTGCAGCTGGTAGAGCTGCTGTCTCATCTGCGCCAGAGCCCCAGGTTCGATCACGACCTCAGGTGCTGTCTGTGTGGAGTTTGCACCTTCTCCCTGTGACCGTGTGGGTTTTTCCAGGGTGCTCTGGTTTCCACCCGCCTTCCAAAGACGTGCGGGTTTGTAGGTTAGTCGGGCCTCAGCAAAATCAAATGTCCTCAACATGTCGATGTGGGTGAGAAAGTGGGATAACATGGAGCTGGTTCGAACGGGTGGTCGATGATCGGAGTGGGACTTGGTGGGCCGAAGGGCCTGTTTCCATGCTGGAACTCTAATACTAAAAGCTGAGATAACATATTTTCATCCAGATGATGACAGAGATTGATTTGTTAGAAAGGGAAAGAAGCAGAAATAGCACAGAGGAAGATCTGTGACCTGCAGGGACATCGACCAAGGGGGGGATTAGACTGGGTAGCTCTTTTCCGATAGTGCCAATTAAAAACATTTCAAGCAATTCCTGTATTCCTTCGCCTCTCTTCCCTGCCTCCCCCACCATCATTGTCCTACCATAGATGCTGCCACACCCGCTAGTTTTCTCCAGCATTTTTGTCTACCTTCGATTTTTCCAGCATCTGCAGTTCTTTCTTAATCATTGTCCTACCAGTATTATAGTTAGCATCGAAGATCGACACTGAAAACTGGAGTAACTCAGCGGGGTCAGAAGGGTCTTGACCCGAAAAGTCACCTATTCCTTTTCTCCAGAAATGCTGCCTGACCCGCTGAGTTTCCTGTACACCGCCATTCGAATTCTTGTCTTCCTTCTCGTCAGCTCATCTTTCCCAGCCAACAATGGGCCATTATGGACTCCACCCTTCCTGAGGTCATCTGTTGCTGGTCCTGATGTGTTCTGGCCTTTCCTTGACTCTAGTTCCCCCCACCAGCAGCCACTTCTATCGAAGAGAGCTTCCGACCCAAGTGTCACCCGTTCCTTTTCTGTAGAGATGCTGCCTGATCCACTGGGTTACTCCAGCATTTTGTATCTATCATAGATATGGTGAGTTTGAATAGCCACTGTTGATGCATAAGATCATAAGATCATAAGTGATTGGAATAGAATTAGGCGATTCGGCCCATCAAGTCTACTCTGCCATTCAATCATGGCTGATCTATCTCTCCCCCCTAAATCCCTTCTCCTGTCTTTTCCACCATAACCCCCGACACCCGTACTAATCAATAATCTATCTATCTCTCTTAAATATATCCATTAACTTGGCCTCCATTGCCTTCTGTGGCAAAGAATTCCACAGATTCTCCACCCTCTGACTAAAGAAATTCTCCTCATCTCCTTCCACAAAGAGCGTCCTTTAATTCTGATGCTGTGCCCTTTGGTCCTAGACTCTCCCACTAGTGGAAACATCCTCTCCACATCCACTTCACATTCTACCCTCAATATTCATTACTCTGCATTCAATGGAATGAATTAGACAGAGTATAGCGTTCCAATGCTACAAGAACTGTTTCCATTAGCAACCAGTGATATTTCTTTTCATTAATTAACTGTATATTCTAAATAATGTCAATTAACTAAATTTGCATCACCATTAGAGTGGGGATTGGAATAAAGCTCAATAGCTCCTGGTTCTGTTTTATTAGTGCAGTAATTTAGCCATAATAATATAATTTAAGAGACATTTGGATTGGTACATGGAAAAGTTTAGAGGGATATGGGCCAAAGGCAGGCATGTGGGACTAGTGTAGATGGGACATCTTGATCGGCATGGCAAAGTTGGACCGAAGGGCCTGTTTCTATGCTGTGTGACTCGAGGAATCCTTCTTAAGTCTGAAATGGATCAAGTGTGGCTGATATGGAAAGAGATGTTATCTGCAGTATGTTGTAATAACCTGGTAAGAGATTTTACTCACCAGACTCAGGAAGAGCTGTTGACTATTGCAGTGCCATTTTAGTAAATATTTGTTTAGGATACTTTTGTCCGTCTATAATGGAGTTATGCCTGCAATGGAAAAGGGTTAATTGAACTAATTTTGTTCCCAGTTTTAATTTGGGTTTTTGATCAAAAGATACAGCATAGAAACATGACCTTTGGTCCACAGAGTCCATGCCAACTATCGATCACCCTTCTCAATTATAGAGCCATCATAACCATATAGCCACCTTGTTCGCTGCCCTCTGCTGGACGTGCAGGGCAAAGGCCTGGGACGCCAATAGGATCAATAAACTCACCAGGAAGGCTGTCTCCGTCCTGGGGGTGGAGTTGGATTCATGGGAGGTTGGTCTTGGAGCGGAGGATGCTCCTCAAACTGCAGAGCATCCTGAACAATACAGCTCACCCCTTCCATGACACACTGGTCAACCTGAGGAGCACCTTCAGCAACAGATTGGTCCCACCAAGATGCAGCACAGGACGCCACAGGGGATCCTTCTTCCCTGTGGCAATCAAACTGTACAACCCTTCTGTCGTGGGGTACTGACTCTCCCCCCCTTCCCCCCTCTCCCTCTCCTCCTCCCAATCTCTGCACATTCCCAATCCTTTAAACATCACTTTAATTTTCATATTTCATGTATTTTGTGTTTTTATGACTGCGGGCAGATCAATTTCCCTCCTGGGATCAATAAAGTTTAATCATATCGTATTGTATCGCATTGAATGAGGTTGCTCAACAAATGACAAAGGCTATGCAGATGACCAAGTGAAGGGAGAATTGTATTTCTGAAGTAATTTTTTAATGTTTCTTTATGGCGTTGCCAAGCAGCCATGAAGGGTACATTTGAAATATAGCCTTCAACATGGAGGAAGTGGGGGAGCCAAAGTGTATAGCAAAACCCTACAGAAAGCAATGTAATAATGACCCAGGTAATCCACATCAATGTGATGTCAATACTGCAGGGGCAAGAATAGTGAGGGCTTATAACTAGTAAATAGGGATATGAATTGTGCTAATGAGGTGACAGGGAACCAACTGCAGCCAAAGTCTAAAAGTAGGGACATGGAATGTAGCAGTTTAGTTTAGTTTAGTTTAGTTTAGAGAGCAGTGGGTACGTGCTACAGACCTGCACAGGAAGCTCCCGCCCCCATGAGTCTCGGGCAGATGGGGCTCGTGAGCCTGGGGAGGCAGTCCGTCTAGGAGAGGGAAAACTCTGATTTAAAACCTTCACTGCCTTGTGGCCATACCCAGTCATGGAAAAAGCTCCAGGAGTAAACCTCAAGAAAATCCGGAGCCGGAGCCCCTAAGGCAGTTCGTCGTTGTCTACAACCTCGCTCTGGCAGCTCCTGCGATGGCACTGGTGCCAACTGTAATGGCCCTGCTGTTCCTTTGGATCGATCAGTGACGTGGAGAGGGTGGACGTGTTGCCTGGGCAACAGCCTGTCCTCCATATGACATCGCCCAGGCTTGCATCCGACCACACATCACCTGCTGCTCTAGTCCAGGTTTGGAGCAAGCAGCCAACAACTAGGATGCATCTCCCATGGTCAGTCATGACCATTCGGCCCATCAAGTCTACTCCGCCATTCAATCATAGCTGATCTAGTTCTCCCTCCTAACCCCATTCTCCTGCCTTCTCCCCATAACCTCTGACACCTGTACTAATCCAGAATCTACCTATCTCTGCCTTATATATATATATGTATACATTGACTTTGAATTCCACAGATTCACCACACTCTGAGTGAAGAAATTTCTCCTCATCTCATTCCTAAAAGAACGTCCTTTAATTGTACTTTAATACAGGGCCGGCACGGTGGCGCAGCGGTAGAGTTGCTGCCTTACAGCGCTTACAGCGCCAGAGACCCGGGTTCGATCCTGACTACGGGCGCTGTCTGTACGGAGTTTGCTCGTTCTCCCTGTGACCTGCGTGGGTTTTCTCTGAGATCTTCGGTTTCCCCCCACACTCCAAAGACGTACAGGTTTGTAGGTTAATTGGCTTGGTATGAATGTAAAATTGTCCCTAGTGTGTGTAGGATAGTGTTAATGCGCGGGGATCGCTGGTCGGCGCGGACCCGGTGGGCTGAAGGGCCTGTTCCCGCGCTGAATCTCTTAACTAAACTAAACTAAAATTCTGAGGCTATGGCCTCTAACCCTAGACTCTTCCACTAGTGGAACCATTCTCTCCATATCCAAGATACAGTGAGTGTCTGTAGCCTAGTTATTGACCCAGAAGGATTAAAATGTAATTTTATTGTATAATATAAGCAATAACATGATTCCTGAATCACCACTATTTTATTATATTCCTCGAGTAAATTTTTAGTTTAGTTTAATTTAGAGATACTGTACAGTGCGGAAACAAGTCCTTCGACCACTGAGTCCGCACTGACCAGCGATTCCCGCACACTATCCTACGCACACTAGGGACAATTTTTACACTTACACCAAGTCAATTAACCTACAAACCTGTACAACTTTGGAGTGTGGGAGGAAACCGAAGATCTCGGAGAAAACCCGCGCAGGTCATGGGGAGAACGTACAAACCCTGTACAGACAACCCCCGTAGTCAGAATCAAACCCGGGTGCCTGGCATTGTAAGGCAGTAGCCCTATTGCTAATCCACCGTGCGTTCATTTTAAAAAGATTTTTCTGGAGCACTTTCTGACCCAATCTTCTGTCATTATTTTTGTCCAAATGAATTTTGCAGTGAACTGGTTTCCTAATAATAATGCTAGGGATTAGCAAAAGGACGGTTCAAATGTCCAGGTATACAGTTAGCCATTTCTGACATCTCTTGGATTATAATATTATAAGCTTGGGTTCTGTGGTGTCTTTCAGAAACTATTTCTGTAAAAATTGAAATTTGTAAAAATGTCGGACAAAACAACGTCGAAATATTGGAGGTTGTGAATGATTGGAATCATATGCCATGGAAACAGGCCCTTTGGCCCAACTAGCCCAGGCCAGCCTATGAGCCCCATCTACACTAGTTCCACATGCCCACGTTTGGCCCATAAAAACCTTTCCTATCAATGTACCTGTCTAAATATATTTTAAATGTTATAGTTTCTACCTCAACTATTCCCTCTGGCAGCTAGGTCCATGTACCCACCCCCCTCTGCTGTCCCTAAGGTTCCTTTTCAATCTTTCCCTATACCTTAGTCCTCCTGTCCTTGATTCCCCTACACTGGGTCATCTACCTGATCTGTCTATTACTCTTGCAAAGATGTTCAAGAGGTGTTCACGAGTCAAGAGTGTTTTATTGTCAAATGTCCCGAAACGGAACATTGACATCCTTCTTTGCATGAGTGTCTTTTCTCAACTCACAAAAGTGATGGATATTAAATCAGCATCATGTTTGTCCAGATTGGGAGTTCTGGTGAAAAATGTTATAGCAGTATTGTTTTTTTTTTTTTCTCCACAGATGCTGGCAGATTTGCTGAGTATTTCCAGCAATTTGGTTCTCGTGCTTATTCACTGCATCTGCGGGTTTTGCTTTTAGATCGGAGGTTGATAGGCGAATCTTTCCCAGAAGACCCCAGACTCAATTGTGTTTGAACCAGTTAATACCAATTCCCTTGTGCCACACTGGGTGCAGTTATTAATGGCAAGGTGTCGTTCCCAAAAAAACTGGATCAGCACTGGAGAAATTAATTTTGCGAAACTAGCAGACTTCAAAACAATAGTTTGGGATGAATCGCAGAGAATGTAGAGGGTTTAGGAGGCAATAGGCCAAGTGCGACTAGCCCAGAATACCAACTTGGGTGGCATGGGCAAGGGACAGCTTCCGCGCTGCAGAGTTTTCTTTTTTTGGATTTTTAGATTTTTAGGCTTTAGAGATACAATGCGGAAAGCAAATGGTATGTTAGCATTCATAGCAAAACGATTTGAGTATAGGAGCAGGGAGATTCTACTGCAGTTGTACAGGGTCTTGGTGAGACCACACCTGGAGTATTGCGTACAGTTTTGGTCTCCTAATCTGAGGAAGGACATCCTTGCCATAGAGGGAGTACAGAGAAGGTTCACCAGACTTGATTCCTGGGATGTCAGGACTTTCATATGAAGAAAGACTGGATAGACTCGGCTTGTACTCGCTAGAATTTAGAAGATTGAGGGGGGATCTTATAGACACTTAGAAAATTCTAAAGGGGTTGGACAGGCTAGATGCAGGAAGATTGTTCCCGATGTTGGGGATGTCCAGAACAAGGGGTCACAGTTTAAGGATAAGGGGGAGATCTTTTAGGACTGAGATGAGAAAATCATTTTTTACACAGAGAGTGGTGAATCTCTGGAATTCTCTGCCACAGAAGGTAGTTGAGGCCAGTTCATTGGCTATATTTAAGAGGGAGTTAGATGTGTCCCTTGTGGCTAAAGGGATCGGGGGTACGGAGAGAAGGCAGGTACAGGATACTGAGTTGGATGATCAGCCATGATCATATTGAATGGCGGTGCAGGCTCGAAGGGCCGAATGGCCTACTCCTGCACCTATTTTCTATGATTCTATGAAACAGGCCCTTTGGCCCATCAAGTCCATGGCAACCAATGATCACCCGTACACTAACACTACCCTGCACACTAGGGACAATTTAAGAATTTTACCAAAGCCAATTAAGCTACAAACCCGTACGTCTTTGGAGTGTGGGAGGAAACCTGAGCACCCGGAGAAAACCCATGAGTTCAGAGGGAGGATGAACAAACTCCGTACAGACGGCACCCATAGTTAGGATTGAACCCGGGTCTCTGGCGCTGTGAGGCAGCAACTCCACTGCTGCGCCACCGTGCCGCTCCATTCTATGACTCGATTCTGTTCCTTTGTAAAAATTCACATCCTTCAATAGAATGTACAGTTAGATTCCCATGTTTATACAACCAGAGTGAAACTTCAACAGCAGTCTTAAGAATAGAAGGTTTAAAATTGGACTATGGGTACGTGTGTTAAATGGATGTCATGTAAATGGATGTCATTGATGGCAGAGCAAGCAAGCCACTGCTGCTTGTTGCCGCTGCTAAGTATTTATTGATTGGAGAGAAATCTTTGTTAGAAGTGAGGACTTGTTTGGAAATATAATCACCTCGATGACGAGTAGCCAGTGAAACTGTAAGTTAATCACAAGATGGTGGAGTAACTCAGCGGGACAGGCAGCATCTGTGGAGAGAAGGAATGGGCGACGTTTCGGGTCAGACTTGTCTCAGACAGTTACTTCAGCATTTTCTGTCTATCTTCGGTGGAAACCAGCATCTGTAGTTCCTTCCTAGGCAGCTGTAAATTAATGCTCTTGTCGTCAAAGCTGCAGATTTGGGCCATTTTACAATCACTCCAGGTGCAATAGTTTGGGTTAAAACATAATCACTGAGTGAGAGGGACTTTTAGTTTTGAGTTGAGTTTAGTTTAGAGATACAGCGCAGAAACAGGCCCTTCGGCCCACCTAGTCCGCACCGACCAGCGACCCCCACACATTACCCAACACATACTAGGGCCAATTTTACATTGATACAATTATACCAAGGCAATTAACCTGTATGTCTCTGGAGTGTGGGAGGAAACTGGAGCAGCTGGAGAAAACACACGCAGGATGCGGGGAAAAAGTACAAACTCCGTGCAGACTGCACCCGTAGTCGGGATCGAACCCAGGTCTCTGGCGCTGTAAGGCAGCAACTCTACCGCTGCGCCACCGTGCCGCACGGCTTTTGTCAGAGCTGCGCAATTAAGATGAACACGTGGTCTAATAAAGAAGGCAAAACGTGCATGGCTACACTCTCAGAGACTCCAGTTCTGTGACAGTGACTTTATTTAAATACATATGTGCACAGCCACAAGGCACGTTAGAAACAAGTCTTCACTGTTTTGAGGTTCAGCAGGCAAAATGAATTGTTGCTGTAGCCCTCCTGTTGAAAAGGCAACAATACACATGCATAACATGCACACATGCTCCCAATATCGCTCTCTCCCTCTCTCTCCCTCTCCTTCGAGGCAATATCAGACTTTCCTGAAGTCACCGGGTTAGTTGATAGTCAGTGCAGCATGGGATACAGTTTATTGTACACAATTCAATGGGGTTCCTCATCATTACTATAGGGCCGTGCTTGAATGAACACCTGCATTTGTGGGCTGATGTTTTAAATAAATCAATAAATGTTACAAAATGGCAAAAAAAAAACCACATACAGTCCTATCAAGCAGGGTGTACAATCTGTTTCTCTTACCAGCAAATACAAAGCTCCTACTATAAACATTTAGAAGCATTCAGTTCAGGCTTGCTTAGAGTGTACATAAGAACATTAAAACAAGGTGCACACATCCATTACTCTCACAGCGTTTGTTGGAGAAATGATCTAAATCATTTCTAAAGCAGTTTTACAAATTTGAAACCGGTATAAAATAAAATTAATCACTATTTCATAAGTTTGTTTGAATACCATCCCGTCTTATAAAATAAAATTCATTATTACCTCTTATAATCATTTGAATACCATCTCTTCTTGATCTGAAGCTGGTGTAAAATAAAATTAATCACTATTTATTAAGATTGTTTGGATTCCATCCCTTCTTTATGGCCTGTGGAATTCTATGCCTGTGGAGGCCAGTTCTCTGGATACTTTTAAGAGAGAGCTAGATAGGGCTCTGAAAGATAGCGGAGCCAGGGGATATGGGGAGAAGGCAGAACGGGGTACTGATTGGGGATGATCAGCCATTATCACATTAAATGGTGGTGCTGGCTCGAAGGGCCGAATGGCCTACTCCCGCACCTATTTTCTATTGTCTATTATCTATTTATCACAAGCTGGTGTAAAATAAAATTACCGGTAATAACTATTTCTTAAGATTGTTTGAATACTATCCCTTTTTTTAATTAATAATAAAATAAAATTAATTACTCTTTCTTGTTTGAATACTATCCCTTCTTTACCACAAAACTGGAAGTGCGAAATGGTGGATTCGATGATGCTATGATACAGTCTTACTATTAAGAAAAAAGCTACTATGAAACCCAGGATTTTGGTTTTAAGATCGGTGTGTGCGTAATGGTGCTGGGGAACTTGAGCAACTTTTATTTCAGAGATGAATTATCCAGAAAAAAACGATTTGCACGGATTTCTCCTTTAATAGGTTGTCCTGATGATAAAACAGCTACCTGTAGGAACTCCTTTGTGACATTAGGTGTTCTCCAGGTGTATTGCACCTGGTAAACAGCAGAAGAAACGGGTCAGACACGTTGCAAGCTAACGTTTGCTGGTGAGGCTCTGGTAGCCTTGGCAACCAAACTTAGCGAGATCAACCTCTGTAACGTCTCTGAGCTGTTTGCATTAGGGGTTATTTTCCAGTGTTTGAACTGATGGTAGGCTTCACAAGGAGGCATTTCTGTCTCAGAAGAAAGGAAGCAAAGATGTGAAATGGTTGGAAACGCCAATGATTTGCAGAGTTGAGATGATTTAGTTTGCAATGAAATCCAGAGAACAAACCCACAGGGCAATAAATGATCATCGCCTTACAAATTCCTTTCTCCTTGCATTCCTACCCCAAGCCTGTTGACTGAGGAACTGCCACTGTCTCATGGTACCCTGCTTGCGCCTCTCTTTGCTTGCCAGCCAATTTAAATCTGGATTTGAGAGCGTCAGTAGGTGGGGGAGGGGGGGGGGGGGGGGGGGGGGGGGGGGGGTGCACTGTGGCAAGTTGATCCAGCAACCATACATAGCATTTCAGGGGCTCCTGGAATACGGAGGGTCAGGCTAACTTATGAAAAGGGATCTTCCTTTCACTATTGACTCACAGAGTCAGCGCAGAGGGTTTGGATTCCACATCGGTATAAACAAGGAGTCGCAGAGGCAACGAACCAAGATGCAGCATCAATCTACAACTAGGCAGGGCGACTCTCTATCGCCTGCTGGAGGCCACATCTCCCGACTCAAATTTGGTATGGAATCAAACCACCCGGCACTGAAGCTGCAGGTATAACATAACGGAGGCATCTAGATAATCCTTTGCATTGCGGTAAACTGAAATCTGAAAATTGTGAAGAAATTGTGTTTAGGGTGGATGAGTATCGGACTGAAGGATTGCCTTCACTCTGTACCACCTGTACAAAATTATTTGGTTTTGTGGCTTCATATATTCCTTACGGCGAGGGGAAGGTGGGGGGGGGGACACATCTGTGCTATAACTCACCAGTTGGAGGTACATTGGCAGTGCCATGCACTTGCTTGGTGGGCATAGCATGGCATGGCCTGTTGCTTTAGTTTGAAACCATCCCAACATCATCTGAGCTTGGTGCCCCTGTCAATACGAGCGTGATACTTCTGTTTCCTACAGCAGTGTATCTCAGGGGCAGTTTGGCTATTGATGGACCCCCTTTAACTCTTTCCGTTCGAGGATTGTGAGCAGAGAGTTAAGATACATCCCCAGATCTGGGTTCAAGTCAGATCCAAGGATTAGAAGGACGCTGCAATTCTCTCTCATCAAAATTAAAATGGGCAGTAATAACATTGGAAAATTATAAACTATTAATTTTCTGCATCATAAAAGATCAATTTAATTTTTTTTTTTTAAAAGGGAACCAGGTTTGCCGTTGCTACTAGAGGATATTTCCCTTTAAAACAAAAGAAATTCTCTGAATGTTGGGCTCAAATTGGGAGGAATGTCAATGATTCAATTTGTTTCCACAAGTTTCAAAACCGGCTTACAGTCACCAGCCCCTCTTTACATTGAACTAAAATTTAATAAAAGCAAAGCTTTTTCTGTACTTATTTCCAGCTGAGTGCAGACACATGCTGTAATCTCTCAAACATTCACAGTTTCATTAAAATAAGCGCACACACTCACACACACACACTCACACACTCCATTGAATTATTATTAGTTTAAAAAGCTGTTATTGTCTTCTGTACTCAGGATAAAATATAACGGTTTATATTTTATTTTACATGTTCAAGGACACATTTTGTCAAATAATTTCTTTTTCCCCCTCACAGTTAAACCAAATCCATCTTATTTTTTGCTCGTTTTCCAGTTCGGAGGTCATGAAAATGCAAGATTTATTTTGTGTAACAGCACTTACGAAGGCTGGAAGTGACTGCTACAATTGACACGGGGGTTGGCACTTTGATTTCTAACATGCACCTCAACAAATAACAGACCATTTTGCCATGCACTGCATGGTCTTGGTTGAATTGCACCAGACATTCACTTGCATTTGCGTTCACAGCATAGAAACTATATATTTTTTTCTCATTTTGAAAACAATTAAAAACAGTGAATGTGTTGCATTTTTTTTTGGAACAATTCAGTTTGCACTTTACATTCCAACATTGTTTGACACTATGTTGGTGTATCTCAGCTGGCACCGCCCAGCTGTTAGCTTGGTACGGTACTTCTTACGATGTGTGGCGGGTTGAATATAAAATCTTCGGCATCTCATCCCAAAGGCACGAACGGCAGATTGAAGAATTCAACCCAAATGATAATGCTTGACTTGAAATCGAGAAAAAAAGGCATTGGATCTAGGGATGCTTTGGTGTTTTATATATAGGCTGGGAAAACAAATCTCTTATCTGACAAAATTATTATTTTTTTCTTAATATAAATGTTCTGAAACAGAATTATAACTTTTTATACACTTAAGGGGCAGAGCTCTGTGAAGCACTTGATTCATTTTGAGTGTGTGACCTGCTTGTGTCAACTCTCTTCTGAGGTTTACGGTAATACGTGGTGGCTGCAAAAAGAAAAGAAATAAAAAGTTAGCGATTTATCTTTACGTTTTTGCACAAGTTTAATTATTCATGGTTTGCCGTGGGTTAGGATGGCACGGTGGCACAGCGGTAGAGTTGATGCCTTACAGCGCCCGAGACCAGGGCTCGTTCCTGACGGAAGGGCCAGTTTCCGCGCTGTATTTTGAAACTACAGTAAACCTACAGTCCTTGCCTCATGAACTAATTTCATTCACACCCTCGACCAACACGAGAGGAGATGGTGAGGAGATGGTGGGTGACGTGGTGTTGTACAAGGCTTGCAAAGTTAGGGTGACAGGACAATTGTTTCTCAGCGGGTAAGGGATGCGTATCTAGCCTTGTGCATATCAAGCCTTGTAACTATTCAGCCTTGAGATTTGAGCAAGAACTACCTCAAAGGGGATGTAACCGATTTGGGATGACAGTATTGAGCTGGGACCTGCAGATAAAGACAGAGTGATCCATGGACTGCGTGCATCCTAGTGCGTGTGTGTGTGTGTGTGAGAACCAATTCAGTGGGCAGTGCAGCACACATCTTCCACACGTTAGTGTGTCAGGTGAAGAAGTACATGAGAGCTGCAAGATCTTAAAGGCCCTGTCCCACTTTCCCGAGTTACCCACAAACTCTCCCGAGTTTTCCCCTTGATTCGAACTTGGGAAATGTCTGTAGGAGTCCATAGCGAGTCCATAGCGAGCCCGTAGATATTTCGTAGCGGCTCGTAATGCCAGCCGTAGGAACTCGGGGCATCAGGTAAGTCGGGACGTTTTTTCAACATGTTGAAAAATGTCCACAAGTTAAAAAAATAGCCCTGAGTACCTCCGAACGGCTATTACCGTAATTCTCCAAATTTTATTTTACTGATGTGGACACAGCCCGGACCATCACACAAACCAACCTTCCCTTCCAATAACTCCATTTACACTTGATGCTGCCTCGGCAAGGCCACCAGCATAAGCAAGGACCAATATCACCCCGGCCATTCCATCTTCTCCCATCTCCCATCGGGTAAATGGTATAGAAGTGTGCAAAAACGCACACCTCCAGATTCAGGACCAGTTTCTTCCCAGCTGTTATCAGGCAACTGAACCATCCTACCACCAATTAGAGGGCAGTCCTGAGCTACTATCTACCTCATTGGAGACCCGGGATGGGAGATTGCAACCTTCAGGTGGTCCGCCCTGTTTCAATGAATGCAATCAACCCGGCGTGCACAATCAAATAAGATCAAATAGAACAAGTAGTCCTACAACTTTAGGCTGTGCACCCCATACACAAGATGATTGGAGACCCTCGGACTATCTTTGATCAGACTTTACCGGACTTTATCTTGCACCAAACATCATTCCCTTTATCATGCATCTGTACATTGTGGATGGCTCGATTGTAATCATGTATTGTCATTCTGTTGACTGGTTAACACGCAACAAAATCTTTTCACGGTACCTCAGTACTCGTGAAAATAAACAAAATGCAAACTCAAATTTGTACATGAGCTTGAAGTGTGGTCCTGACCCATGACGCCACCTATGCATGTTCTCCAGAGATGATGCCTGACCGCTGAGTTACTGCAGCACTTTGTGACGAGGTTTTTTACTTACTGTCTATGCAGACGATCCTTGGCTGCTCCCACTGGCCATTTGGCTGACATTTGATGTTGGGGAAATGACGCTGTAGGAATCCGTTTTTACACTGATATCGTATCAAGGAATTAATTTCAAAACGCTCTTTCTTCTTTCCAAAGCTCTTGGCGTGTTTCACCTCTGGAGGTTGACCGCATGCGACTGGTTGGGGGTGGGGGAGGAGGAAACAAAGATCATTACTTAAAGAACCACTGATGGTTGATACTGTAAACTGAACCCACCTTAACCCACCATAGCTCAACTGGCATCTGTGTGTGTTGTGCTGCATTGCTTGCTGGCATCAACTTTCAAAAGAACATCTAACAGACAATAGACAATAGACAATAGGTGCAGGAGTAGGCCATTCGGCCCTTCGAGCCAGCACCGACATTCAATGTGATCATGGCTGATCATCCCCAATCAGTACACCGTTCCTGCCTTCTCCCCATATCCCCTGACTCCGCTATTTTTAAGAGCCCTATCTAGCTCTCTCTTGAAAGCATCCAGAGAACCAGACTCCACTGCCCTCTGCGGCAGAGAATTCCACAGACTCACCACTCTCTGTGAGAAAAAGTGTTTCCTCGTCTCCGTTCTAAATGGCTTACTCCTTATTCTTAAACTGTGGCCCCTGGTTCTGGACTCCCCCAACATCGGGAATATGTTGTTTAAGAAGGAACTGCAGATGCTGGAGAATCGAAGGTACAAAAAAAAGCTGGAGAAACTCAGCGTTTTTCCAGCTTTTTTTTGTACCATCGGGAACATGTTTCCTGCCTCTAGCATGTCCAAGCTCTTAACAATCTTATATGTTTCAATGAGATCCCCTCTCTAAACTCTGGAGTGTACGTCATATGTCAGTTCTGATGGATATTCATGATTTTGAGGGTGTCACGGTGACACAGCAGTGGAGCTGCTGCCTTACAGCACCAGAGACCTGACTACGGTTCGATCCTGACTACGGGTGCTGTCTGTATGGACTTTGTACATTCTCCCTATGACAGCGTGGGTTTTCTCCAGGTGCATCGGTTTCCTCCCACAATCCAAAGACGTACAGGTTAGTA
Organism: Leucoraja erinaceus; assembly: GCF_028641065.1. Taxonomy (NCBI): domain Eukaryota; kingdom Metazoa; phylum Chordata; class Chondrichthyes; order Rajiformes; family Rajidae; genus Leucoraja; species Leucoraja erinaceus. The sequence continues at coordinate 19,080,186 of NC_073409.1, read as the reverse complement.
GGTTAATTGGCTTTGGTAAAAAATTGTAAATTATTGCCAGTGTGTGAGATAGTGCTAGTGTACGGCACAGGGTTATCGCTGGTCAGTGTGGACTCAGTGGGCCGAAGGGCCTGTTTCCACACTAAAATATGTATCTATAAAGTCTAAATCTAATGTCTAAACTAAATCCCTTAGCCTCCATTTAAAAGCAAAGAAATCAGTTCTTATGACATCCCACGAAAGAAAAATCAATTATTTCCTAGTGTCTCTAGTGTGTGTAGGATAGTGTTAATGTGCGGGGACCACTGGTCAGCATTGACTCGGTGGGCCGAAGGGCCTGTTTCCGCTCTGTACCTCTAAACTAAACTAAACTAGTCAATAAACTCACTCCTGAATGTAGGTGTGTTGCCAAGTTCAAAATTGAAGCTAAATCAGTCAGCCTCCAGCTTACCTGTTCCCTTCTTGCACGTGTAAGGCAAGTGGTAGTTGCAGGGGACATCATTCCACTGGCCGCCCTCATGCCATATCATCACCACACAATCTTCGCCAGTGCTGAAGAAACTATCAGGTTGACTGGGCCGCCAGTTCTCGTACAACTGTTCGAGAGAAAGAATGAATCACCTTATCTGGAATAAGTAATATAGGATAAAACAACGCCTATTTGTGGCTAGCTTCTTCAGTGATATTTCAATTAAGTTTGCTGAGTTAAAGATTTGATTATTTATTCACTGCAGATTCTTGACGTTCATTTGCCAAGGTTCACCATTTTGTTCTTATTTCTCCTGTGGGTAGCTTACATTTACTTTATAATTGAAACATAGAAAATAGGTGCAGGAGTAGGCCATTCAGGCCAGCACCGCCATTCAATATGATCATGGCTGATCATCCAAAATCAGTACCCCGTTCCTACTTGCTTCCCATATCCCTTGTTTCCGTTAGCCCGAAGAGCTACTGCATATCTAACTCTCTCTTGAAAACATCCAGTGATTTGGCCTCCACTGCCTTCTGTGGCAGAGAATTCCACAGATTCACAACTCTCTGGGTGAAAAAGGATTTTCCTCATCTCAGTCCTAAACGGCCTACCCCTTATTCTTAAACTGTGACCCCTGGTTCTGGATTCCCCCAACATTGGAACCATTTTCCCTGCATCTAGCCTGTGCAATCCCTTAGGAATTTTATGTTTTATATCATCAAGGATCCCCACCATCTGGGCCTTGGCCTCTTCACACTGCTACCGGCGGGCAGGAGATGCAGAAACCTCAAGTCCCACACCACCAGGTTGAGGAACAGCTACTTTCCTACAACCATCAGGTCCTTGACCCAACCTGCACAACCCTAACCCACAATGCACAATCCGAACGCGCAACATTTAAGAGATAGTTCGTGAATCCGCAGTCAAAGCTCACCAATGGGCTGGCATCGGTCCAACGGAAATCCCCCTCGATTGTCTTGTCATTCAATCCAACCCATTGATAATCCTGGGCATAACCTGCAGAGAGACAGCAAAAGGCACGTCTTACTTTGGCCAGTATTCGGCAGAAGAAATATTATGGATATACCTTTTCTTTCACTCTTGTGTTTAAATACGAATGTGTTCATGTACAGTAAGATTTCACTGAACTGTACGCAAGAGAGGAATTTCACTGTGACAAAGCACCACTGAACGCCAAATTAAAGAGGCAGTGCACAGATACCTCTTGACAGTAAAACACAAAGTCCTAGAGTAACTCAGCGGGTCAGGCAGCGGCTGTGGAGGGAATGGAGAGGTGACGATTCAGGTTGGGTCGGAAGAGGTATTTCTGCCTATTCCCTCCACAGATGCTACTTGACTGTTGACTTATTCTAGCAGTTCGTGTCCTCTTAAAGATGTTACATCTATCCGAAGCAGCATTGACCAAAGTAATGTAGGTAAAATAGAATTGACAATACGATTGAAGGCAAGAAGGGAAAATAATCATTGTATTGGCCCTAAAAATTGGCAATGAATATTGGAACAACTTGCACACATGCAAGAACATTTATGAAGCGTTTTGCAACCTTTTGTAAGGAATTGTGCATTGTTGATGGAAAGGAAGTGCTTGGTGTGTGACAAAGCTGGTTGGAAGCATGTTCATTGATGGAAGAGAACCGAACATTTCATTTGAGATTGGAGACAAAAAGTTAGGAACATTTAGAAGATGGAGGAGGCCAGATGAGAAGGTGCCGTGATATTAACAGTTTGAACATCACACGTGATCCTTATGATGCGTCAAATACAATGCGGACAATCGGCGGCTGGTCGAGAGCGAGGATGGATCCTGTGGCCAAATGAAGACCCTATGGTCCGATGCCTAGAGGGGAAGCTCGGAAACTCCGCTGCTGGTGACTACGGATGCGAGGAGTGGGCCGGTAGGAGAGGGAACTAGGTATTGCCTCCAGCGCCATCAAGGTCGGATGTAGGAGGTGCCTCTGATACACAGAGGCGGTCGGGCGAGGAGAGTAAGTTGGGCCATGGGCCTGCAGCAGCCTGGGGCCTACAGCAGCCTGGGGCCTACTTGGATCGGGGGCACTCCAGTACTTCCTGTGGACTTTGGACTTTTTCTTTGTAAACGGCGCCAGAATATGACGACTGTGCATTTGTGGGTTGTGCCAAAGAATTTCGCTGTGGCAATAAAGAACCATGGTACGATTGAAATACTACTCACTGTTGACAAAGGCCTGTTCCTCCGGAGTGATAAGGCTGGCCAGGTGAGCTTCGTGCTTCCTGCACTGATGCTCCGCTTCCTCCCAAGTCTGTCTGTCAGCAAAGTGCTTGTAGCAGTGACCCTGAAACTTAGCCCAACCAACGTCACACTTCTCCACATCTACGGAGCAAAACGAGTCCGTTACACACCGCCTTACAATCCTGGATCGCTGGAGCTCAGTTCCACACTGGAGCATCATTCAGAAATTTGCTTTCAAAAAATCATCATCAACAACTGATTACAGCACACAAAGCTCTCATAAAATCATCCCCTTAAAACCAGGAAGATTTAACACCAAGCTTTGACCTATACTGTGCTTGCTGTGTCACCCAGTAATCTATGACATTGCTGTGATTGTACATAGTGCAATGTTTAGTCATCGCTTATACCTGTTCTTAATTGACCTGTGGTTCGTGCCATGTTAGCCTGCGGTTCATTCACTTGAACAGTTTGAACGTGACCCATTTTCCTACCATTGCAATCACAGTTCCTACCGGAGGCTGTAGCCTATTTCTGTGCTGGTCTCCTGGCACCTCACTCAGTTGCCACCCTGCAGAATTCTGCTTCATTGCGGTGTTGCACCCCTCCCCTTGTTCATGGAGTTGTAGGCTTTGGGTGTGAGTTGCTGAGAAGTGCTGCAAATCTCTGCCCTCTGTTGGAGAACGTCCAGCAAAGAAAGCACCCATGTGACAGAGGGGGGAGGGTCGGGAGGGAGGAGGAGGGGGTCTCCCTGTCAGTCTGCACCTGGGCCTGGCCAAGATGGCCACTCGCGGGTCCAGGCAGCGGGCAGTCGACGGCTGCACAGCGGTCGGCTGCCTGCCCCTTTTCCGGGGTTACGTCCATGCCACATGTCCCTGGAGAGGCAACTCTACCGCTGCGCCACTGTGCCATTCCAATCAACCCAGCAGTTATCCCACGTGACCAACACCAGCCTCATTAGCACCCTCCCCACACGCCCATGGCTGAGTTCATTCCTGGCACCCACGAGCCAGCACCGCCATGATCACATTGAATGGCGGTGCTGGCTCGATGGGTCGAATGGCCTACTCCTGCACCTATTGTCTATAGCAGTAATGCAGCTCTCTACACATAATGTTCTAATAACACTTTCTAACATTGGTTCCATTATTCCCCTTGCTCCCAGTAATGCAGCCTGAAAGCTGAGGGAGAAGTTAGTCCATCGTACATCACCATAGTAATCGACAGTGTATACAACGATAATAGACAACACCCAATGAACACAGAATATAATCAGTAAAACACTGGAGAAAGTTATGAATTCATAACGAGGAGAAGAACTTCAAAACGTCAAGGACTTTAAAACTTCAAGGACATAATCAGATCAACAGAAGGTTAATGTATTCGGTTAACACTGTATACCAGGCGTCTGCAAAAGTTGTTAAGGTTTATGGCAGAATTTTCACCTTGTTATGGCCTGAATTCATACAGACGCAAGAACTTAGGAATGGCCCTGATTGTTGCTTCTTGAACCCTGAAGGGCTGATTGATAATATCCCATGTATATCCCATGTATATCCCATGTACTTTGTGTAATGAAAAGACTGCACTCAAATATTTAACTTGTCTCCACATGCTTACTACATAGATCACGTGACTGATCCAAACTCAAAGATTAGATTAGTGGATGAACTGGAAGGAAAAGTGTGGAGACGAATAGATTCAGGAGATGGCAGGAAGAACAGGTTAATAATCATTCTGGGTATAACATTAACATAAACCGAGTTGCTGTCAATAGATATTACAAGCTGTTTGATCCTCAATTCTACTCACTATTGTCGGTAAAATGGATAAACTTGTTCAAGTTTCTTGTAACAACAATAGCTAAAAGACATTTGGATAGGAAAGGTTTAGAAGGCTGTGGGCCAAACGTGGGCATGTGGGACTAGCATAGATGGGGCATCTTGGTCGGCATGGACAAAGCTGGGTCAAAAGGCCTGTTTCCATGCTGTGTGACTCTATCAAGAATAGTTCATACGTTCATAAGTGATAGGAGCAGAATCAAGTCCACTCCGCCATTCAATCATGGCTGATCTATCCCTCCCTCTCAACCCCATTCTCCTGCCTTCTCCCCATAACCCCTGACACCTGCACTAAATCTGGCCAATCTCCAGCTTAAAACTATCAATTGACGGTCTCCGCAGACGTCTGTGCCCCTTCAAAGGTTAAGCGAATGACTCCTTCAAAAGATAAATGTTATCTATCTATCTTTGCAACAATCCAGCACCTGTTCACTTAACAAATTAAAAGTTTATTTGCTAACATTAAAGAAAATTGGGAGGCATCACAAAAGTGGCCAACTGTTAAATCTATTAACAATAGCTCCCACCTGTATGGCAAGACTCCCAGAACCTCAGTGCAGCATTTATCAAGGAAACAAAGTATTAACCCAGTTAGTGTAGGAAGGAACTGCAGATGCTGGTTGAAACTGAAGATAGACACAAAAAGCTGGAGTAACTCAGCGGGATAGGCAGCATCTCTGGAGAAAAGGAATAGGTGACGTTTCGGGTCGAGACCCTTCTTCAGACTGAGGGTCAGGGGAAAGGTATAGATATAGATGTGTAAAACAAGAGATACAGATGTGTAAAAAAGAACTGCAGATGCTGGTTTAAATCAAAGGTAGACACAAAATGCTGGAGTAAACTCAGCGGGACAGGCAGCATCTCTGAAGAGAAGGAGTGGGTGACGTTTCGGGTCGAGACCCTTCTTCAGAACCTTCTTCAGTCACCCATTCCTTCTCTCCAGAGATGCTGCCTGTCCCGCTGAGTTACTCCAGCATTTTGTGCCTACCCACAAGAGATATAGATGCTGATTTAGGGAGATATGGAACAAATGCATGTAAGATATGCTAAAAAACTAACGATGATAAAGGAAGCAGGCCATCGTTAGATGTGGGCCAAGTGAAAACGAGTCACAGACAATGAAACTCATCAGGAAGACATTGACAATGACTTGGGTAGGGGAGCGACGGTGAGAGAGGGGTTACTTGCAGTTAGGGAAATCAATACTCATACCGGTGCGTTGTAAGCTGCCCAAGTTAACCCTGTCAGTGCTGGAGGGGAAAGGACAGATACCAGGGTTGCAACAATCAGGGTTGGGCAAAACAGAAATCAAAACTGTAGGTCATGCGGCATCAGTGGGAGAGAGTAAACTGCTCTGATGGAAAGCCAGCGAGCTGACATGGTTCATTCTGTTCCATCGATTCAGCATGTCCCGTTTATATCTCTGCTCTTATCTCAGCTATCCTGTGTCTGCAACGTTTTGCTTTTCAGAGACGATATGCAGGAATTAATTGAATTGTGGTGAAAATTTTGCCAAAGGGTCAACAAGCAATATGAAATGGAAAAAAAAAGTCAATTGTTACAAAGGTTTAAATATAAGTCTCATTACAAAGATCTATGTGATCTATAATAGTTTGTTCACAACACATGATGTGGAAAAGGAGACCACTTATTCCATTGAGGTTAGATTTTCAGGGAAGATTTTATCCTTAATGTCTCGCGTCAAAATAGTGCAGAATATTGATTGATTGATTGATTGATTGATTGAATGCAAGATACAGCATGGAAACAGGTCCCTTGGCCCCGCAAGTCCACACTGATCATCGATCCCCTGCTCTATGTTATCCCACTCTTGCACCTACTCCCTGCACCCTTTACAGAAGCCTACAAACCCACACATATTTGGGATGTGGGAGGAAACCGGAGCACCCGCAGGAAACCCACACGGTCATAGGGAGAACGTGCAAACTCCACACTGTCAGCACACGAGGTCAGGATTGACTTGGGCTCCAGCGCTGTGAGACAGCAGCTCTACCTGCTGCGCCACAGTGCTGCCCTCATGTTTGATGGCAATAGCCTTGACCTTACCTTGATATTATTCATATATCTAACTATTCTAATTCTCAGTTTAATACAGCTGGTTTAGTCGTCCACTTAGTGAGTAAAGTGTGGATTCTATCTCAAAGATGTCAATTCAAGAGTTGAATTCAAAGGGAATAAAAAAATCTAATTTTGCATACAATGAATGCCAAAGGAAAAAGGGGAAGAAGTTCTGGAATCCCAAAGCTGTGAGCAGATACGAAGATGGATACAATGAGGGGTTCGTTGCATCATTGACACCATCTAATACCATAATTCCACCCACTTCCTTCTGAGCCGACTGATCCTCAATAATCACGTGACCATTCTTCACGTACTGGTTTTAATTTGCGATTTGACTGAAGGGTTGGCTCAGCTAAGCCCAACCTTACAACATGCTACTTATGCAATTTTGGATGGTTGTCCCTTTACCTTGTAACCAAGCACTTCTACCTGTACAATTGGGCTGAACGACTTTGATTATATGGAAGTCGGCATAGAGCAGAGAAATGTTGCATTTCTGTTCATAAGTGCTTCGTGTAATAAAAAAATTTGGCTACTATGAATCACTGACAATATTCCAGGAGCTTTGGGAGGGATATTGAGACCCGCTCATTCAATGCTAATTTGAGGCCATCTCCATTGCAAGGTGATGGTGAAGATATTGAATTTGAAGAAGAATTCCCTATTCCATTGTCAAATCTGCAGAAGTCAATGATATAACGTGCCATCGTATTGCATCGTTTAATCTTATCACTTGGATTATTCTTGGTGTAATCTTATAAATGCTTCTGTGCAACATCCATTATCTACCTGCAAGGCTACCATAATTTGCCCCCTTCTTGAGCCAAGATTTAAACTCACAAAATTTAAACCGTATTGGTTTGTAGCTGGGATCTTCAATGTATTCTTGGCCATAAACTGAGATTGACACCTTCGAAGAAAAACCCACCAAACCATTAGCAGGGCAGCAGTTGAGAAGAGTACGGCATTTTCGCATCCATACTGAAGCACCTCTCAATATTATCAACTCATTGCCCTCTCTTGATCAGAGTTAACACAAATTGGACCACCAAGGAAAAGCTGGGAGAACATTTTCCCTTTCAGATAAATAACTCAATAATGTGTTCTGGCCTTTTCCTATCTCCAGTTCCCTCCTCTCTACTTTCAGTCTGAAGAAGGGTCCCGACCCGAACATCACCCATCCTTTTTCTCCAGAGATGCTGCCTGAGCCGCTGAGTTACCCCAGCATTTTGTGCCTATCTTCAATAATGTGACTGCACCTTTTGTGGACTGGCTCCTTCACACTTACTCTGCAATCTAATCAGTTTTTGCTGCAGAAATACCTGGTTAACATCATGGACAATATTGTCCATTTGAGATAGCTGTCTGTTTCTCTTTAAAGGAAAATCAGATGCAGAAGATGAAATGACTTTGAGTTAGACATCTAGTCTGTGTTGGCTAATGTTGTCCCACACCATCCTGGCCACGCACTCATCTCGCCGCTACCATCGGGCAGAAGGTACAGGAGCTTGAAATCTGTTACATCCAGGTTCAGGAACAGATTCTTCACCACAGCCATCAGGCTATTAAACTCGCCAACAAACAGACTCTGAACTGTAACAGCCTATCTGCTTATTTATGTGTATATTGAACTGAACTGTTCTGTATTTATGCCTACAATATTCTGTTGTGCTGCAGCAAGCAAGAATTTCATTGTCCTATCTGGGACACATGACAACAAACTCTCTTGACTTGACGACTTGACTTGAATGCTGGACAACATCCCAAACTTCTAAGCAACCTTAGGCATGGAAATGGATCGTTGCACAGAATTCTGGAGATCGAGTGAAATCTTGGGATGTTGAGAATTTAATATTTAGTTTCGTTTATTTACAGCATGGAAAGTGGCCCTTCAGCCCACCGTGTCCACACTGGCCACCGATCACCCGTTCTTTTTCACACAGAGAGTTGTGAGTCTGTGGAATTCTCTGCCGGTTCTCTGGATACTTTCAAGAGAGAGGTCCATAAGGCTCATAAAGATAGTGAAGTCAGGGGCTATGGGGAGAATGCAGGAATGGGGTACAAATTGGGGATGATCAGCCATGATCACATTGAATGGCGGTGCTGGCTCGACGGGCCGAATGGCCTCCTCCTGCGCCTATTGTCTATTGTCATGCTAGTTCTATGTTATCCCACTTTTCCATCTACTCCCTGCTTACCGGGGGCAATTTCAAAGCTTTTCACTGTACCTCAGTACATGTGACAATAAACTAAACTTAACTAAAAAATACCTACACACCCACACATCTTAGGGATGTTGGAGAAAATCCACATGGTCACAGGGAGAATGTGCAAACTCCACATAGATAGCACCAGAGGTCAGAATCAAACCTGGGTTTCTTGCCCCGTGAGGCAGCAGCTCTACCTGCTGCATCGCTGTGCCACCTTGAAAGCTTCAAGCCAGCCAGGAGTCAAACCTACAATCAATACATATGATCAATAATTATCCATTGCTCCACTGGCCCGATACATATCCCAAAATTCCTTCGGGCATATATTGGTTTGCACCTTTAAGATGGACACGAAGACTCTTTGCCCCAGCCAGGTTGACAATGTATAGCAGCCTCACTGTAAGCTGACTAGTAAAGGAATGGAGTGCAATGTGGAGTCCACACTAATGGTAGGATAGACACAAAATGCTGGAGTAACTCAGGCGGGGCGAGCAGCATCTGTGGAGAGAAGGAATAGGTGACGTTTTGGGTCGAGACCCTTCTTCAGACAGGGTTAGGGCTACTGATGGCAGGATTCCAGGTTTAATTGCTGCTCCCTTTCTTACCATGGTGATCTTAATTTTAGCACTTCTGGAGAAGTTGGGCATTGCAATTGGTTCAGTGCTCTGATCCGAAAAGACAATTCAAAGGAAATACCAGGCATGGTCACCGTTGACAACAGTAGTCTAACGGAGCAGACATGAATCCTTGGGAGAAAAAGGGACAAGTGTGTATTTGGACTGAGCGGAGTGGAGACACAAGTTCAAAGTTCAGTAGCTTATCTCCTTGTAATCCACCCCATTTGTCCTGTGGGACAAGTTTACCAATGAGTTTGTCAGAACTTCATGGGAGTTAAACCAAAGCTCTTTACCTTCTCAAAAGCCCAATGCTTGAACCATGGTTGAAGAAGGGTCTCGACCAGAAACCTCACCCATTCCTTCTTTCCAGAGATGTTGCCTGTCCCGCTGAGTTACTCCAGCATTTGGTGTCTAGCTTGAACCTTGGGTTCAGGCTGAAAAATGTGACAATCTGGAGTTCATAATAACTTCACACGTCATAGGAGCAGGACAAGGCCATTCGGCCCATCGAGTCTACTCTGTCATTCAATCATTGTTGATCTACCTATCCCACTCATGTCTTCTCCTCATAACCTTTTTACACCATTATTAGTCAAGAACCTGACAATTTCCGCTTTAAAATCACCCATAGATTTGGACTCCATAGCTGTCTGTGGCAATAATTTCCACAGATTCACCACCCTCTTGTTGCCCATATTCATCATCACACAGAAACTTACATTTCACAAACTCAAACTTGATTTGTGACAATGTTTCAGTGAAATTTCTGATATGGGCTGTAGCGAGTTTCACAGAAAGGTCCAAGATATTCGTGGGCCTGTCATTTCCCCCCAGGCTTGGTGCTTCATTGGAAACAATGGATGGTGTCCTTGCAATGAATCTAACGTATTGGGAAGTATTTAGTTTAGTTTAGTTTAGAGATACAGCACAGAAACAGGCCCTTCGGCCCACTGGGTCTGTGCCGACCAGCGATCCGTGCACATTAGGACGCTATCCTACACCAGGGATCATTTACATTTATACCAAGCCGATTAGCGTACAAACCTGTACTTCTATGGAACGTGGGAGGAAACCGAAGCTCTCAGGGAAAACCCACACGGTCACAGGGAGAATGTACAAACCCCGTACAGACAAGCACGATATAGTCAGGATTGAACCCAGGTCTCCGGCGCTGTGAGTGCTGTAAGGCAGCAACTCGACCACTGCGCCACCATGCTGCATTAGGGCAGCAAGTTTTCCCATTATTGTGCACAAACTATCGAAAAATCACAGTCAAGTCCCTAAGAAAGGGAAGAAAATGTTAATCAGGAAACTGGAATGAAACACGGTGGAAGTCAGACCCAGAATAAGTTGCCCAGGCTAAGTTGGGCGCAAGTTTGTAAGCTGTTAGTAGAATTAGCTGAAGCCTCTTTCTCGTACCAATTTCACAGAGGTTTCCTCCGTAGCTGGGCAGGCACAAGCATTTGAAAGAGTCGATGCCATCCATACAGGTAGCTCCATTCAGACAAGGGCTCGAATGGCACTCATCAATCTCTGCAAGAAATCAAGTTCCGCCATTAGGATTTCAAGCAGGGAATTCTTGGACGGGGTTGGGAGAAAGAGAAAGGGGATTCCTCGGCACACTTATCTGGAGGCATCCATTTGCTGCCATGATCGACTGTAATGTCGCAACTACTCTAGAGAAGCATGCTGAGCAATTGAAACCTGACATTGCTTCAGTGAACTTCTGAATGGATCTATTATCATTATTTAGCTTCATTTAGTTTAGTTTAGAGATACAGCGCGGAAATAAGCCTTTCGGCCCACCGAGTCCGTGCCGACCAGCGATCCCCACTATCCTAGCTATCCTAACCCCACTAACACTATCCTATACACACCAAGGACAATTTGCATTTATACCAAGCCAATTAACCTACAAACCATTACGTCTTTGGAGTGTGGGAAGAAACCGGACATAGTGGAGAAAACTCTCGGAGGTCACGGGGAGAACGTACAAACTCCGTACAGGCAGCACCCGTAGTCGGGTTCGAACCTAGGTCTCTGGCACTGTAAGGCAGCAACTCTACCGCTCTGTCACCGTGCCGGCCACTCTGTCAAACTTCCCTTTTGGTTCCCCTAAGATTTTATCATCTTGCTTGAGTTGTCCATTACACTTATTTTGTAGGAATTTGAAATGGCAACATGAGACTCCAAGTAGTTTGTTATGGGATAACCTGGCAAGAACTAATCGGATTCCTGTCTTTCTCACTGGAATATATACTTGGAATGACTTCTGATTTTGTCATAGTCATAGAGTCATGAGTTTAGTGTTTATAGGCAAAATGGTCAGTATGGACATGGTGGGCCGAAGGGCCTGTTTTACTGCTGTACAATTCTATAATTCTGTCAACGTGAAGCAAACAATGAAAATCATTGGGCCTTGTCAAAATTGGAGACTTATTTTGGGGATGACGTTTGGCTCATTCTGCAACATGTTAAAAGCTAAATAACCTAATTCTTTCCTTGTTTATGTTTCTAACGCTACATCAGCATGCAACTCCTCAGCAGCTTCATCATGCATGGTTCAAGATGGAGGTCTGTGGATAAGTGCTCCCCTTTCATTAGTACCTGCTATAAGCAGAGGGTTACAGTTTTTGCAAGAGTCCAGGAATGAGGAATGTTGGGGCAGGAGCGAATATCGCATTCAAAATGGCACCCAGGTTACTCAAAATGGCGCCCAGGTTACTCAGACCTTGTGGCACTCGGGGGAGGGGGGGAATGCAGCAGCTAACTAGCAGAGCAACATTGTTTGAAACTGTAAAACCTCAGTGAATGACTGAAGCAAACGTTCAGGACCGAATGCAAAGGTTTTACAAAGGTACAGAGAAACAGTTGTTGAGCAAACTAGAGCGACTAGTAAAACAGTTAGTCTTTACAAATGTCAGAGCATTGCACTGTTCTTCACAAATAGTTCAATCAACTTTGCTCCTCCATTGTGACAATTGCATTGGGTTTAATTGACCACATCATACAGTCCTATATTTGCAGCCAAAAGATATTGTGGGCAGTCCGTATTTCCGTTTCACACAAACCTTGGTGTCTTACCCTGTAAAAATAACTTCAGATACAAATGTTAGACATGTTCATAACTTCATGTAAATGGAATGGATTGCAATGGGAAATCCCAATTTTCTCTGCAAAGGCACAGTTCAGAGCTGCAATCCCCAACCCAGTTTTACACCACATCTCACGGGGTGGGAGATTGCAACCTTCACGTGGTTTACACCCTGTTTCGACTAATGCAATCAACCCGAATGCAATCAAACAAATAGATGTAGTTTTTCGCGCCACTTGATCTGCAACTTTAAGCTGTGCACACCACAGGCAGGAAGAAGGAGACCACATCTCATCTGCTTTTCCAGGACAGTGCGAGCGACAGTAGGAGTGACCTTCGTGTTCAGAATGCAGTGAGTTTGCGTAAAAGGTATCGTGGCATTGCTCGTGTGTGATACCAACAATGCGGAAATGATGGGTGGCTTTTCGTTAGTCCATTCTTCTCGTAAATCAATCTAAAGCATTGTCAAGGAGATACACAGAACTGCAGACGCTGTAGATGTCTAAACTCCAGCGAATACAGGCCCAGTTCCATCAAACGCTCATCATATGTTAACCTACTCATTCCTGGGATCATTCTCAGGAATGATACAGAACAGATAGTAACAGTCATCCAACACGGACTACGTCCCTTCGGCCCACCTTGTTGTACCTATCCACGTGGATCCCACTTCCCCATATGCTGATCTTGCCATTGCATTTTGGAAGAATTTGAGATAAACACGTGTGAAAGGCCACATTTCGTGCGATCGAACAACTTCCCACTTGGTTGGGTAAAGTAAGAGTTGGCTCACGTACCTATTTCACAATGCGTGCCTATCCATCCAACTGGGCAATCACACATGGACCTGCCGTCTCTCACCACGCACGTTCCTTGGCCACAGGGGCTGTCTTGGCATGGGTCAGGGACAACTATGGAGAGACCAGGAAGATCACAGAGTGATACAGATACTCAATATTTGGCACAGGCAATAACCAGGAGATCCAGGCACATAAAACACAACTGCAACCAATCTCTTTATTACATCCAAATTAATTGTATTTAGTTTAAAGATACAATATGGAAACAGGCCCTTCAGCCACACCAACTTTATTTTAGACTTTACTTTAGAGATACGATGTGGAAACAGGCCCTTAGGTCCACCAAGTCCATATCAGTGATCAGATGTACACTAGCACTATCCTACACACACTAGGGGTAATTTACAATTTACAGAAGCCAATTAACCCCAAAAAACTGCATGCCTTTGGAACATGGGAGGAAACCAGAGCACCCGGAGGAAACCCACGGGATCACAGGGAGAACGGGCAAACTCCACACAGACAGCACCCATAGTCAGGATCGAACCTGCGTCTCTGGCGCTGCGAGGCAGCAGCTCCACCTGCTGCACCACTGTGCCACCAAGTTGTTTGTCTCCAAGACAGAGGATGATGTGATCAAATGATTTGGTTATATTGCAAAGATGAACAGTCTGTGTGAGGTTTTTGGAGAAATCTTTTTTTTTTTTTTCGGGGGGGGGGGGGGGGGGGGGGGGGGGGGGGGGGGGGGGGGGGGGGGGGGGGGGGGGGGGGGGGGGGGGTGGGGGGGGGGGGGGGGGGGGGGGGGGGGGGGGGGGGGGGGGGGGGGGAAGGGGGGTATGCGGGGAGAAGTGCTCAGTATTTGCGGTTTAAAATACTTGAGGCTATACTGTAAATTGCAAGTTCAGTTCTCAGGCTTGGATTTTAGAGCCGGCCGGGAATAGGGAACTTTACGGATTCTTACTTAGGTGGTCGGACATCTGGAAAAATAAGATGGATTTGTGTAGAGGAAGGAGGAAGATATTAATCAGCCTATCCTCCTTGGAGGAGGTCCCTATGAGAAGAATGAGTTAGAATGACAGATGAAGAGTGTGAATGCCTTGAGTTGATATTACTGTTCCCAAACACAACTTTAAAAGCTTGAGAATAGACACAAGGAACTACAGATGCTGGTTTACTAAAGAAAAGACACCAAGCTGGAATGGGTACGGAAAAGATTTACGAGGATGTTGCCAGGACTCGAGGGTCTGGGCTATAGGGAGAGGCTTAATTGGCTGGGACTCTTGTGAGCGCATAGGTGATCTTATAGAGATGTATAAAATCATGAGAGGAATAGATCGTGTAGGTGCACAGAATCGAGGACCCGAGGACATAGGTTTAAAGTGAAGGGAAAAATATTTAATTGGAATCTGAGGGGTAGCTTTTTCACACAAATGGTGGTGGATGAATGGAACAAGCTGTCAGAGGAGGTAGTTGAGACAGGGACCATTGCAACATTTAAGAAATTGTTAGACAGGTACATGGATAGGACAGGGTTTGGAGCGATATGCTCCAAATACAGGTAGATGGGACTAGTGTAGTTGGGACATGTTGGTCAGTGTGGGCAAGTTGGGACTAAGGATCGGTTTCCACGCTGTATCACTCTATGACTAAGTGCTGGAGTACCTCAGCGAGTCAGACGGCATCTCTGGAGAAAATGGATAGGTGATGTTTCGTGTCGAGACCTTTCTTCAGACTGTGTATTCCATGACACAATTCTTCAAATGGAATCTGAAGGAGGGTTCTGACCCGAAATGTTACCCACCCATGTTCTCCAGAGATGTTGTCTGACCCGCTGAGTTACTCCAGCACTTTGTGTGTTTTTTTTTAAAGCTTGAGATTGTGTTGTGAGTTGTACCTGATGATTCAGAAATCAGTGACCTTTGTTTGAAACTAGGAGAGAGGACACAAAAGAGAGGCCAGGGATCTGTAACTTGCTGAGTGTGGTGTTGGTTGGGGAGATGGTGGGTGGACTGTAGAAAGGAGGCATAAATAATAAATGTCTATTCCAGGCATTGCCTGATATAATTTAAAGTATCGCATAGGTTATACTACTCAAAAAACAAATTGAACAAGATCTTCCCAACTGTCTCTCCTCTTTGTGATAAATGTCACTTTCAAGAAGCCACCCTAACTCACACCTTTGTAACTTCTGGATGGAAATATTCAATATTATTTCTGAAACACCTAAAACTCCATTGGAGCCAGATCCAAAACGAATAATATTAGGAATGTCCTAATATTAGCTGCGCTAATTTTAATTTTAATTTTAATTTTAAAGACGCTTCCTTGACTATGGTTTAATAACTGCAAAAAAACTTATACTTAAATTCTGGAAAAAGATAACAGTCCCTACAGTGAAGATGTGGATCACAGAAATGACCAAGACACTACATCTAGAAAAAATACGGCTTGTCTTGTTCTGACAAACCAGATACATTTTCAAAAATATGGTCTCCTTTTTATTGAATTTCATCAACAACATAATGGTTGAACACAAATTCAAAACCGATGGTAGGGTCGGGTGAGCGGGCGTGTACGGAAGGGTAGTTGGATATATCTCCGCTTCTTTTTCACCTTTTCTAGTTCTGCTTTTTTTTCCTTGCTTTTTTTCCTTCTCTTCTTTCTTTCCTTTTTTCTCTTTTTTTATTCCTATCTAGTTAATAGTTTGTAAAATGTTAAAACTGAAGCTGTACGAAAACTGTATAACTGCTATGTAGATTTTTTTTTTGTACAATTGCTTCTAACAAAAAAATAAACAAATAAATAAATAAGAAATGTCTGCGATAAGGTGCAGACTAAGAGGAATTGGACGCCACAGATTGTGTTGAATTAAAGTTAATGAAAAAACAAAACATTGCGGCATTTTGAACTCACGTCGAGATTAACTGGTTGGTAACTACCTGGTCTATCTTGAGGAGCAGAGAGTTTAGAAGTTGTTTAATAATGGAAAAATTGTAATGATTGCAGCATGAATATGTGATACAAAGTGCTGGAGTAACTCAGTGTGTTAGACAGCCCTTCAGCCCACCGAGTTCACACCACCCATCAATCACCCGTTCAATATTATTCTACTTTCCCACTCTACACATTATGGGCAATTTACAGAAGCTAATTAACCACCCAAACCTGCACTAACATCTACATCAATGATGTTTCAGACTTTGGACTTTAGAGATACAATGGGGAAACTTCTACCCACCTTGTCTGCATCGACCAGCGATCACCCCATGCCCTACACACACTAGGGAACTAATTACATTTTTTACTGATGCCAATTAACCTACGAACCTGTACGTCTTTGGCGTGTGGGAGGAAACTGGAGTCCCCGGACAAAACCCAAGCGGTTACAGGGAGAACATGCAAGCTTCACATAGACAACACAGAGGTCAGGATCGAACCCGGGTTTTTGATGCTGTGAGGCAGCGGCTTTACCAGCTATGCCACTGTTGACTCCCTAATATATGACGTTAGACACGGAATTATCCTCACACCTACAGCTATGGACCCTAGAGTGCAATGACAGATAGGGATTTTATTACCACCTGCACAAAGATGGTGCAAATTCCGTGATCATTTATTGGGATATGTTGGCAGAGTACTGGATGGGTGGCACGGTGGCGCAGCGGTAGAGTTGCTGCCTTACAGAGCCAGAGACCCGGGTTCAATCCCGACCACGGGTGCTGTCTGTACGGAGTTTGTATGTTCTCCCCATGACCACGTGGGTTTTCTCCTGGTGTTCTGGTTTCCTCCCACACTCCAAAGACGTACAGATTTGGCGTCGGTAAAAATTGTGATTTGATCCTAGTGGGTAGGATAGTGCTAGTGTACGGGGTGATCACTGGTCAGCGTGGACTAGGTGGGCTGAAGGGCCTGTTTCCAAGGCTGCATCTCTAAAGTCTAAAAGTGAAGCAGCGGCTGTTACAGCATTAAAGCTTGAGTGCAGTAAAAGCAACGACACCAGACTTCAGTGGAACTGAGTTCCAGAGCGATTTCAGTGCATCTGGGCTAATATTGAGTGCATGCACCAGAGAATGCATTTCTATGCAGTGGGGCTTAGAGGACTTTGATGATTGAATGCTTTCATGATCCCACATTTGGATCCATTGATTTCAAGGAACTGAATGTCACGATGGGAACAGGATGAGCAGACTCTCGTCTGGTAACAAGCTTCTCTTTTCCATCTCCCTGTCATGGTATAGGCACGAGAATGAAGAGGATAACTAATTACCTGCTGATCAGGCAACCGACAATGAAATAAACCGGCATCCCTCAACAAAGAGTAAATAAAGACAGGCACAAAATGCCGGAGGAACTCAGCGGATCAGGCAGTATCTCTGGAGAAAAAGGATGGGTGAGGTTTCGGGTCGGGTAACTCTTTTCAGACATCCTTTTTCTCTGAGATGCTGCCGGACCCACTGAGTTACTCCAGCACTTTGTGTCTATCTTTGGTATAAACCAGCATCTGCAGTTTTTTTGTTTCTACAAACTCTGACCACAGAACCAGGCCCTTCAGCCCACAATGTCCGTGCCAAACATGGATGCCAAGTTCAACTAATCTCCTCTGCCTGCATGTGATCCATATCCCTCCATTCCCTGCATATCCATGTGCCTATCTAAAAACCTCTTAAATACCACTATTACATCTGTTGCCACCATTCAATGGAGGCCAATTCACTGGATGTTTTCAAGAGAGAGTTAGATTTAGCTCTTAGGGCCAATGGAATCAAGGGATATGGGGAAAAAGCAGGAAAGGGATACTGATTTTGGATGATCAGCCATGCTCATGTTGAATGGTGGTCCTGGCTCGATGGGCCAAATGGCCTACTCCTGCACTTATTTTCTATGTTTCTATGTTCCAGATACCCACCACTAAAAAAATATACTCTGCACATCTTCTTGAAACTTTGGTCCTTTCATCTCACAGCTATGTCCTTGACATAGAAACATAGAAAATAGGTGCGAGAGGAGGCCATTCGGCCCTTCGAGCCAGCACCGCCATTCATTGTGATCACGGCTGATCGTCTCCAATCAATAACCCGTGCCTGCCTTCTACCCATATCCCTTGATTCCACTAGCCCCTAGAGCTCTATCTAACTCTCTCTTAAATCCATCCAGTGACTTGGCCTCCACTGCCCTCTGTGGCAGGGAATTCCACAAATTCACAACTCTCTGGATGAAAACGTTTTTTTCTCACCTCAGTCTTAAATGGCCTCCCCTTTATTCTAAGACTGTGGCCCCTGGTTCTGGACTCGCCCAACATTGGGAACATTTTTCCTGAATCTAGCTTGTCAAGTCCTTTTATAATTTTATATGTTTCGCTACGATATCCCCTCATCCTTCTAAACTCCAGTGACATATCCTCGTTGGGACAAAAGGTTCTCTGTCTTCCCTTTCTATGCCTTTTATAATTTTATACATTTCTAACAGGCCCCTCAAACTCCGACATTCCAGAGAAAACAACACAAGCTTGTCTAACCTTCCTTATGTAATACTCTCGAATCCAGGTGTCCTTCTGGTAAATCTCTTCTGCATCTTTTCCAAAACCTCTACATCTTTCCTGCAATGGGCAACAAGTCTATATATAATACTTCAAATGCAACCCAACCAAAGGCCTCCAAAGGTGCAACATGACTTCCTGACTCTTCTACTCTGATGAAGGCAAGCATACCATGAGCCTCCTCTACCACGCTATCTACTAGTGCTGCCACTTTCAGGGAGCTATGGACTTGGAGCCCAAAATCCCTCTGGACATCAATGCTTTTAAGGGTCTTGCCATGAACTGTATACTTTCCTCTTGAATTCAACCTCTGAAAATGTAATTAGAGTATACAGATATCCCACCGGTTAAAACACAGTCTATTCTCAATGTCTTTTGGTACAGAATTTGCCATGCTCCGATCATGATTAAAAAAAGGTACTCAGGTAGAGAATATGAATCAAAGTGCTTAGTACCTTCTGCTGTTGTGGGCTCATCGACAATTGCCACAGTATCCGGTGAGATTTGAGGCGGAATTGTTGAGAGGAGGACAGGTGCGGGAGGTGTAACTGCTAGGACCTCCACAGTCTCTGGATGTTCTTCAGCCGTTGAGCTGTCTATTGATACTGAAGAAACCTCCTCAATTTCACGCTGACCTTCCTCGGGCAGTTTGACTTCTACATGGGTTGTTTCCACAACTGTCTGTCTTGCAATGGAAGAGTCCGTAACACCAGGTGCTATGGGGACGGGCATAACGGAGGGTTCAGCAGGAACCTCAGGAGCTCCTGAAGGCTCTTCATCCACTTCAGGATCTTTGCTAATGTCTATGATTCTCGAAGTAATGATTGTCTGGGAAAATCCGGAAGGTTCGCCGCTAACCTCGTCTGGTTTTCCAGTGACGTCCAGCTCTCCGCTCACAACCGGAGTCCCAGACGGTTCCCCACTTATGTCCGGAGCGCCAGACGCCACACCGCTGACTTCAGGAATACCGGATGGCTCGCCACTAATATCTGGAATACCGGATGGGATCTCATGTATCTCAGGAACCCCGGATGACTCCCCACTTATGTCGGGAACGCCGGATGGGATCCCACTCATCACATCAAGCCCCGATGACTCTCCGCTGATATCGGGAATGCCGGATGGACTCCCACTAATCTCAGGCAGCCCAGAGGGCTCCCCGCTTAGGTCGGGAATACCGGATGTAATCCCACTTATCTCAGGAACCCCAGATAGCTCCCCACTTATGTCGGGAATGCCGGATGCTTCTGCGGATATTTCAGGGATCCCAGAAGGCTCCCCACTGGTGTCAGGAATATGTTCTTCAATCAGTCCCTTCCCCAACTCCACAAACTCAGTGGCCACCGTTGGGTACTGTTGGTCCTCTGTTGTAATGAGGACCACCTGAATCCCTGAAGCTTCACCACTTACATCCACAGCTTCCAACTTCTCCCCACTGCTCTCCGGCATTCCAGAAGGTTCCCCACTAATGTCAGGTATTCCAGAAGGTTCCCCACTAATGTCAGGTATTCCAGAAGGTTCTCCACTTAGATCAGATATTCCAGAAGGTTCTCCACTCAGATCAGATATTCCAGAAGGTTCTCCACTGAGATCAGATATTCCAGATGGTTCTCCACTTAGATCAGATATTCCAGAAGGTTCGCCACCTAGATCAGGTATTCCAGAAGGTTCTCCACTTATATCCAATATTCCAGAAGATTCTCCACTTTGATCGGGCATTCCAGAAGGTTCTCCACTAAAATCAGGCATTCCGGAAAATTCCCCACTGATATCAGGTATTCCAGAGGGTTCCCCACTTATATCCAATATTCCGGAAGATTCTCCACTGACATCTGGAATTCCAGAAGGTTCCCCACTAATGTCAGGTATTCCAGAAGGTTCCCCACTTAGATCAGGTATTCCGGAAGGTTCCCCACTAATGTCAGGTATTACAGAAGGTTCTCCGCTTGTATCCAATATTCCAGAAGATTCTCCACTTATATCAGGTATTCCAGAAGGTTCTCCACTAACATCTGGAATTCCAGGTTCCCCACTAATGTCAGGGATTCCAGAAGGTTCTCCACTTAGATCAGGTATTCCAGAAGATTCTCCACTTATATCCAATATTCCAGAAGATTCTCCACTTATATCAGGTATTCCAGAAGGTTCCCCACTAATATCTGGAATTCCAGAAGGTTCCCCACTAATGTCAGGTATTCCAGAAGGTTCTCCACTAACATCGGGTATTCCCGAAGGTTCTCCACTTACATCTGGAATTCCAGAAGGTTCTCCACTTATGTAGGGTATTCCAGAAGGTTCTCCACTTAGATCAGGTATTCCGGAAGGTTCTCCACTTATATCCAATATTCCAGAAGATTCTCCACTTACATCTGGAATTCCAGGTTCCCCACTTATGTCAGGTATTCCAGAAGGTTCTCCACTAACATCTGGAATTCCAGAAGGTTCTCCACTTATGTCAGGTATTCCAGAAGGTTCTCCACTAACATCTGGAATTCCAGAAGGTTCTCCACTTATGTCAGGTATTCCAGAAGGTTCTCCACTAACATCTGGAATTCCAGAAGGTTCTCCGCTTATGTCGGATATTCCAGAAGGTTCTCCACTAACATCTGGAATTCCAGAAGGTTCTCCACTTATGTCAGGTATTCCAGAAGGTTCTCCACTAACATCTGGAATTCCAGAAGGTTCCCCACTAACATCTGGAATTCCAGATGGTTCTCCGCTAACATCTGGAATTCCAGAAGGTTCTCCACTTATGTCAGGTATTCCAGACGGTTCTCCACTTACATCTGGAATTCCAGAAGGTTCTCCACTTATGTCAGGTATTCCAGAAGGTTCTCCACTAACATCTGGAATTCCAGAAGGTTCCCCACTTATGTCGGGTATTCCAGAAGGTTCCCCACTTATGTCGGGTATTCCAGAAGGTTTTCCACTAACATCTGGTATTCCAGAAGGTTCTCCACTTATGTCGGGTATTCCAGAAGGTTCTCCACTAATACCCGGTATTCCAGAAGGCAGTCCACTAATATC
Source organism: Leucoraja erinaceus (assembly GCF_028641065.1). Lineage (NCBI taxonomy): Eukaryota > Metazoa > Chordata > Chondrichthyes > Rajiformes > Rajidae > Leucoraja > Leucoraja erinaceus. Next base: position 19,058,298 of record NC_073409.1, on the reverse strand, counting down.
AGGTATTCCAGACGGTTCCCCGCTCACTTCAGCTTCTGGCAGAGGCGTTACATCAGCAGATCCTGGAAGAAAATACAAAAAGGAATCTTAAATCACAGGCAAATTGCAGAGCAAACATTGCTTGTTTGGACACCATTTTAGATCCTCATACGTGAAGAAATACCAACAACATTCTCACCTGCATCCTTCATGTCATAGATATTTTAAAATAAGGATTACTTGAACATACTTTGCAATGAACTATTCTTCAATTCAAGTCACTTTTATTTCTATAGCACATTTAACAAACAACTCTCGTTGACCAAAGTTTACATTGGTGGAGGTACTAACATTATACAACAGTGGTTCATAGATGCATAAAAGTACATGCATAAATACATACATATAGCCCTCCCTCAGAGGACGTCAAGAAAGGTTTGAGAGTAAAGATGAGTTTTGAGTCTTGACTTAAAAGAGTCAATGGAGTTCTGATGCGAAGAGGGATGCTGTTTCACAGTCTAAGAGTGTTCTATGTTCTATCTTATACCCCCCCCCCCCCCCCCCCCCCCCCCCCCCCCCCCCCCCCCCCCCCCCCCCCAGAAAGCAATTAGTGACCTGGTGCACACCAGCAATAACTTCCAGTGAGATTGAACCAAATGGAGTGAAATGGGACTAGCCCTGAATGATAACTTGGTTGGTACGGACGAGTTGGGCTGAAGGGCCTGTTTCCATGTTGGATGGCTGTATGAATCAATTGATCTGATCCAACTGCAGGTTCAAGGCCACGCATCTGACTCGCATCCTTTAGCACTTAGCATTTAGCACATCCTTCAGCTAAATCAAGTGATATGGGAAAAAAATCAGGAACAGGGTACTGATTTTGGATGATCAGCCATGATCATATTGAATGGCGGCGCTGGCTTGAAGGGCCTAATGGCCTAGTCCTGCACCTATTTTCCATGTTTCTATGTTTCTCTGTTTCTATCCCCCTTCTCTTATCACGGCCTCTAAGACAAGATAAAACCAGCTTCTATACGATAGAACATTATTTATCCCTGGAGGGAAAAATATAGTTCTATCTTATCGCATCTTATATCGTTATCTTGTCTTGGTCTGGTGTCTTGTCTTAGTCTTACTCTGTCTTATCTTGTCTGGTGCTACCTATGCCAGGGGCACTGCTAGTTATTAGTCCGAAGGGGGGATTGCCATATCCAGCCCAACTAAAAACAGGTTCTGTTATTTCTTGTCATCTGTTATCATCTGTCTATTTCTTGGCCCATTGTTCATGTTCATAAATGATAAGAATTAGGCCATTACGGAGTAGACTTGATGGGCCGAATGGCCCAATTCTTATCATTCATGAACATGAACAATGGGCCAACAATGGGTCAATCATGGCTGATCCATCTCCCCCTCGTAACCCCATTCTCCTGCCTTCTCCCCATAACCCCTGACACCCGTACCAACCACAGGTTAGAGAGCTCCAAATCCTCATGTTTCTACAGATATGCCGCAGAAAGCATTTTATCACAGCATGCTTTGGGGACAGCTCCATCCAAGACCGCAAGAAATTGCAGAGAATTGTGGACGCAGCCCAGACCATCACGCAAACCAACCTTCCTTCCATTGACTCCATCTACACCTCACACTGCCTTGGCAAGGCCAGCAGCATAATCAAGGACATGTCTCACCCCTGGTCACTCCCTCTTCTCCTCTCTTCCATCAGGCAAAAGGTATAGAAATGTGTACTTCAGTATACTGTAGACGGCTCAATTGTAATCATGTATTGTCTTTCTGCTGACTGGCTAGCATGCTACAAAAGCTTTTCACTGTACCTCGGTACACGTGACAATAAACTAAACGAAACTAAACTAAAAAAATATGGTGACAGTTCATGCTCCATCATTCTTTCAGGCACTGAGTTTCAGATACCTCATTAAATGACAGGAGCAGAATTAGGCCATTCGGGCCATCAAGTCTACCCCGCCATTCAATCCTGGCTGATCTATCCTTCCCTCTCAACCCCATTCTCCTGCCTTTTCCCCATAACTCTTCACATCGGTACCAATCAAGAATCTATCTTTCTCTGCCTGAACAATATCCATCGACTTAGCCTCTACAGCTTTCTGTGGCAATGAATTCCACAGATTCACCATCTTGTCTCAACCTCCCCTCATTTTAACCACCTCGATTACATTCCCCTTCAGTCTTTAACATTATAGCTGGTGGGCACCTTTAGAAATGAAGGGATGGATTTGGAGATATATAACGTACAGCGTGTTAATGGTGGACAGTTCAGTTCCTCTAACATTGAGTGCTTAGACAATAGGTGCAGGAGTAGGCCATTTTGCCCTTCAAGCCAGCACCACCATTCAAAGTGATCATGGCTGATCACCACAATTAGTACCCTGTTCCTGCCTTCTCTCCATATCCCTTAACTCCACTATCCCTAAGAGCTCTATCTAATGCTCTCTTGAAAGCATCCAGAGAACCAGCCTCCACTGGCCTCTGAGGCAGAGAATTCCACACACTCACAACTCTCTGTGTGAAAAAGTTTTTCCTCATCTCTGTTCTAAATGGCTTACCATTTATTCTTAAACTATGGCCCCTGGTTCTGGATTCCCCCAACATCGGGAACATGTTTCCTGCCCCTAGCCTGTCCAAAACCTTAGTCTAGTATATTACTAAAAGTCTGTTCTTGACCGGTTCTGGCCATCTGTGCTGCGATTTCCGAGAGAACGGCGCCACCTACAGCCGTCATTTTTGGCCACCTTGCTCAGAGCCCCCCTCCGCCGCATGTGTGCCGAGGATTTTTCCCGTCGAAGGAAAATGACAGAGATATTAATGTTTTTACAAAATTCCCAATTCTCTCTGCTGCTCCCACTGGCAGCAGGGGGGAGGGACTATAAAACCAGGAAGTGGTGTGCCTCACAGTCTCTTCAAGATGGAGGAAGGCAGAGGGTCACATTTCTCTGAGCTGTGAATAACACTGAACACATGTCAACTCAAATTTAAGTGCCCTTAGTGGTTCTAAAATGCTTGCAGAATGTATCTATTATTTCTAAAGTTTGCAAAAAAATTGTCTATTGGTTCGAAAGCTTGCAAAAAAATTCTCTATTGGTTCTAGAGCTTGCAAAAAATGTCTATTGGTTCTAAAGCTTGCAAAAAATGTCTATTGGTTCTAAAGCTTACAAAAAAGTCTATTGTTTCTAAAGCTTTAAAAAAAAAAGACTATTGTTTCAAAAGCTTGCACCCCCCACTGGTCAGCAATATTGGAAGTGGTGCAGAGGTGGAATATTGCATTGGGGGACCAGCCCTCCCGTGTGAAGCTGGGACCCAACGGGTCCCACTTAGACTAGTAATCTTATATGTTTCAATAAGATTCCCTCTCATCCTTCTAAACTCCAGAGGGTACAAGCCCAGCCGCTCCAATCTATCAACATATGACAGTCCCTCCATCCCGGGAATTAACCTCGTTGATCTACCCTGCACTCCCTCAATAGCAAGAATGTCCCTCCTCATGTTTGGAGACTAAAACTGCACATAATACTCCAGGTGCTTGGTTGTAATAGCCCTGTCCCACGGTATGAGCTCATTCCAAGAGCTCTCCCGAGTTTTAAAAAAAATCAAACTCGTGGTAAGCACATAGAATGAACGTAGCGGGTACATCGGAGCTCGGGGACGTCTCTTAGCGGCTCGTAACGCCACTGGTGGGTACTCGGGAAACGCGGTAAGCTCGGGAATACTCAAGAAGGTTTTTCAACATGTTGAAAATGTCCACGAGAGCCCCGATTACCGACGAGCGGCCATTACGGTAAATCTCCGAGTTCGAATCATGGCAAACTCGGGAGAACTCTGAATGAACTCGTACAGTGGGACAGGGTGTTCTAGCTCGATGAATACCATCACCCTGCCTTCCCCTCAATAAACTCACCGGGTTCTGCTGTGGGAGTTGCCGATGGAAAGACGGTTCCAGCCTCTTCGGTTGTGATGTACAGATCTGGGATGGCTCCTGTGGTGGGCTCAGAAGCCTGGGGTGCTGTCGATGATTCAGGGGGCAAGACCGCCACATGCGGTGCCACCTGGGTTGCTATGGTCTCTTCGATCAAACCCATGGTGGCGGTGGGCGGCTCAGCGGTCTCCTTGATGAAGAGATCAGTTCTGCCTTGTTCCGCCTCCTCAGGCTGCACGGTCCTGGCAACCTCGGGAGTCCACGTGACTTGCTCCACCAGGATCACAGGCACCGTCAGCTTCACCACCGCTGGCTCCTCCGTCACCACAGGGACAACGGTCTCTAAAACAAGGACGGGGACAAGACAACAGAAATTCGGGAGATCAATAGTTGAAGCATTACCGCAGACAAACAGGGTGGCACGGTGGCACAGCTGGTAGAACTGCTGCCTCACAGCGCCAAAGACCCGGGTTCAGTCCCGACCAACTAAATCACTGCGCCAGAGACCAGCGTTCGACCCTGACCTCAGGTGCTGTCTATGTGGAGTTTGCACATTTTCCCTTTGAGAATAAGGCAAAAACGGGAAAGCAGAATATTATCTAAATGGTGGCCGACTGGGATAGGGGGAGATGCAGCGAGACCTGGGTGTCATGGTACACCAGTCATTGAAGGTAGGCATGCAGGTGCAGCAGGCAGTAAAGAAAGCGAATGGTATGTTAGCTTTCATTGCAAAAGGATTTGAGTATAGGAGCAGGGAGGTTCTACTGCAGTTGTACAGGGTCTTGGTGAGACCACACCTGGAGTATTGCGTACAGTTTTGTCTCCAAATCTGAGGAAGGACATTATTGCCATAGAGGGAGTGCAGAGAAGGTTCACCAGACTTATTCCTGGGATGTCAGGACTGTCTTATGAAGAAAGACTGGATAGACTTGGTTTATACTCTCTAGACTTTAGAAGATTGAGAGGGGATCTTATAGAAACTTACAAAATTCTTAAGGGGTTGGACAGGCTAGATGCAGGAAGATTGCTCCCGATGTTAGGGAAGTCTAGGACAAGGGGTCACAGCTTAAGGATAAGGGGAAAATCCTTTAAAACCGAGATGAGAAAAACTTTTTTTCACACAGAGAGTGGAGAATCTCTTGAACTCTCTGCCACAGAGGGTAGTTGAGGCCAGTTAATTGGCTATATTTAAGAGGGAGTTAGATGTGGCCCTTGTAGCTAAGGGGATCAGAGGGTATGGAGAGAAGGCAGGTACGGGATACTGAGTTGGATGATCAGCCATGATCATATTGAATGGCGGTGCAGGCTCGAAGGGCCGAATGGCCTACTCCTGCACCTAATTTCTATGTTACTATGTTCTATGTCTATGTAATATGGCAATAAAACACTCTTGACTCTTGTTCCATACACTCGCCACCCTTTGTGTGAAAAAGTGACCCCTCAGGTTCCTACTAAATCTATAATTGAATTGATCAGCCAAGGCTCGCTACGAAGATTGTTGGGATGAAGAAGATGTTTAATGGGGAGAGACTGGGCAGAGTGTGGATTTGTGAAGAGGGCCTGGAGAATGATGCAAGGGTCATTGTCATGGTTCTGTGGCTCTGTGGAGAATGGTTCTGTGTAGCTCTGATTTACGGGCTGTTCACAGGGACACACATGGAGACATATGTCGTGCTGCTGGAAACACCTTCGGCTCAGTGAAAGACGCTCTTTGGTCGGCTTGGACTTTGTTGGCCTCCCAGCGGAGCGAGATGTCCGTTGGGGAATGTTGCCGACTGGCCCGCTCTAGACGGCAGATGTACGTGCTGAGGGCCGCGCTGAAGCTCGGTGCAGCCAACGCCAAGGCTCGGTGGGGGAGGACCACAGCTTAGGGTCCTTCTGTTGCTGGACACTGGGGGCAGGGTGCGGTGGAGACACCCCTCAAACAAGGAAAGGCATGCAGAAACAGGGCCACAAGAGTGGCAAGGGTGATTTGTGTAAAGAAAAAGGGAGTTGTTAACACTACTGAGTATGACATTGAATGTATTGAATGTAACAAAGAATGTGTGAAAAGTTTTGTTTTGTATAGATTTTAAAATTGAGAATAATAAAAGGCATGGTGGCGCAGCGGTAGAGTTGCTGACTCACAGCGCCAGAGACCCGGGTTTGATCCTGACTACGGATGCTGTCTGTACGGAGTTTGTACGTTCTCCCAATGACCTGTGTGGGTTTTCTCCAAGATCTTCAGTTTCCTCGCACACTCCAAAGACATACAGGTTTGTAGGTTAATGGGCTTGGTATAAATGTATCAATGTAGAATTGTCCCGAGTGTGTGTCGGATAACTGGTCGGCATGGACTCAGTGGGCCTAATGGCCTGTTTCAACGCTGTATCTCTAAACTAAACTCAACTGTATTGGTTGATGGGGTTCAGAAGAATAAGTGTTGATGTCCTTGAGACATGTAAGATTCTGTGGGGGCTTAACACTGAGAGGATGTTTCCATGGGGGAGCCATGTAGAAATAGGAAGCACGGTCCCAAGGCAAGTGGAAGCCCATTCAAAGCAGGAGTTACTTCCATCAGAGGGCAAAGAGTCAAGGATCAAGAGTGTTTAATTGTTATCTGTACTGACAACAGAACAATGATAATCTCACTGGCTTTAACTTAACAACACTGTAGACACAATACAAGTTATAGGATATAAGAAACAAAAAAAATCAATAAGCTAACAGCCACTCTGCCACAGAAAGTAGTTGAGGACAGTTCATTGGCTATATTTAAGAGGGAGTTAGATGTGGCCCTTTGGCAAAAGGGATCAGGGGGTATGGAGAGAAGGCAGTTACAGGATACTGAGTTGGAAAATGATCAGCCATGATCATATTGAATGGCGGTGCAGGCTCGAAGGGCCGAATGGCCTACTCCTGCACCTATTTTCTGTGTTTCTATGTTTCTATGTCTATACGAGTGTAACTGAACAGCAACCCAAGGCAGCCCATAGGATTTCACAGACACAAAATGCTGGAGTAACTCAGGCGGGATTTCATAGTGTTAAGGGCCTGTCCCAAATTTCACGACCTAATTCACGACCTTTGCCGAGTTTGCCCTTAATTTATACTCGCAGCATGGTCGTCACGAGGTCGTAGGAGGTCATAGGTGGGTCGTGATGCTAGTCGTAGGTACTCGTGGCATCAAGTAGGTCGGGGCGTTTTTTCAACATGATGAAAAATGTCCACGAGTAAAAAAGGTTTTGAATTAGGTTGTGAAAGTGGGACAGGCCCTTTAGTCTAACACAGGTTAGTGTAGAGCAGTGTTCAAATAAATGATGGATTTTAGGAAGAAGCTATTCTTGAACCTAATGGTTACGTTTTTCAGACTCCCACACCTTCTTCCTGACGGCAGGAGTGGTGAGGGTGGTGTGGGTCTTTAATGATGCTGGCTGGCTTTTTGAGGCAGCATCTCCTGTACCTCCCCTTTGATGGTGGGGAGGTCAGTACCTGTGATGGACCAGGCCGTCTACCACTCTCTCCTTCGTTCCTGGGCGTTTGTGGAGTCATTGTGAAGGAGGGATATTTGGACTATTGGGCATTCAACAGAGACAGGGAGCAGCATTGACTGATTGGGATGAAGCCTAGATCACCTCAGCAACAATCCTATTGAACAGCAGAGTTGCTTTGAGGCAGCACCTTGTTTCTTCTGATCTTATGCTTTGTCTCAGGATGGAAATGCCAAAGACTTGTGGGCATCACTTTACGGTGAGCGGGGCAAAGTTGAAAAGAGATGTGCAGGGCAATTTGTTCACACAGACAGTGGTGATGGAGTCAGATACAATAGTGAGGTTTAGGAGACTTTTATTTATGGGGAATATGCAGGGAATGGAGGGATATGGATCACGTGCAGGTCGAGGAGATTAGTCAATCTTGACATCATGTTTGGCAAAGACATTGTGGGCCAAATGGCCTGTCCCTGTGCTGTATTGTTCTCTGTTCTATATTGACCCAGACACCTGTTACTTGGCAGTGGCTTGAGGGTCAGATATAGGATCATGTAGAACAGCCTGCAGACTGCCCCGTAAACAAGAAGCGTGGGTTGCATGTACGGCAAACCACACAGCCGTGTACTTCAGTTCCAACTCTGAAGACAGAATTACATCGACACGGTGGCGCAGCAATAGAGTTGCTGCCTCACAGCGCCAGAGACCGACCTTCAATCCTGACCACGGGTGCTGTCTGTACAGAGTTTGTACGTTCTCCCTGTGACCTGCGTGGGTTTTCCCCAGGTGCTCCGAAGACGTACATGTTTGTAGGCTAATTGGCTTGGTAAAATTGTAAAATGTCCCTTGCGTGTGATAGTGTTAGTGTGCATGGATCGCTGGTCGGCATGTACTTGGTGGGCCGATCGCTGGGCAGCATGCACTTGGTGGGCCGAAGGGCCGGTTTCCACACTGTATCTACTAACTTAACTAAAACTAAAACTGATGATAATATTTCTCATTTTATTGCTTTTCTCAGCCACTTTGCAATTTATGGAAGTTGATTGAGAAAGAACTGGTACTGCATCATTTACTTGGCAATGGGTCTTCATTCAATGAGGTTGGATGGGGTCATAATGCATCAATTCTACAATGTGTTGTTAAAAGGATGCAGAGAAGATGTATGAGGAAGTTACCAGGGCTCAAAGGCCTGAGCTATAGGGAGAGGTTGAGCAGTCTAGGATTTTATTCCTTGGAGCGCAGGAGCACGAGGGGTGATCTTGTAGCAGAGTATAAGATAATAGATATTGTAAATACATAGTATTTTACCCAGATTAGGGGAATCAAGAACCCGAGGGCAGAGGTTTCAGGTTAGGGGGGAGAGATTTATAGGAACTTGAGGGGCAACATCTTTACACAAAAGTTGTTGTGTATATATGGAACGAGCTGTCAGAGAAGGGAGTTGAGGCAGTTCCTATCACAATGTTTAAACAAACATGGATAGGACAGGCTTATAGAGTTACGGGTCAGATGCAAGCAGGTGGGACTAATGCGAATGGGACATACTGGTTGGCATGGGCAAGTTGGGCTGAAGGGCCAGTTTCCACGCTGTGTTAGTCTATGATTCGTGGTGGCACAGTGGTAGAGTTGCTGCCTTACAGCACCGGAGACCCAGGTTCGATCCTGACTGCGGGTGCTGTCTGTACGGAGTTTTACAATCTCCCCGTGACCTGAATGGGTTTTCCCCAGGTGCTCTAGTTTTCTCCCACACTCCAAAGACGTACAGGTTTGTAGGTTAATTGGCTTGGTAAAATTGTAAATTGTCCTTAATGTGTGTAGGCTAGTGCTAGTGTACAGGGTAACCGCTGGTCAGCACAGACTTGGTGGGCCGAAGGGCCTGTTTCCGCGCCGTATCTCTAAACTAAATTAAAACTAAAATTTAGGCACCATTTTCTCATTGTAGTGTAGATGGGGTATGTTGTTCGGCGTGGGCAAGTTGGGCCGAAGGGCCTGTTTCCACACTGTATGACTCTATAACTCTTTGAGTCTTCATCTTCCTTGTATTGAGTAAGGTGAATGGCACTTTGGTCAAACTCACCTCTGAAGCAGTAAACGTCGTAGCGTGAATGGGGGTCGGGGTAGCCAGTCTGATCCACGTTCAGGTAGATGGTTCGGACTCCGGCCTGCCCATTGCCGCAGTAGGGCCTGGGGGTTTGGATGGGGTACCTCACGCTGCCATCCGAGATCCAGCCCGCGCGGCACCTGTCCATGCCCTGCTTCCACGCCGCGTACAGCTGCCCCGTGGTGGCCATCTTAGCGTTGTGGCTGACGCAGTAGTCAACCGCTTCATCGTATGTGAACCCATCAGCCACCGTCGCGTGGAATACCTTCCCTGTAAATCGCATGCAGAAACGGTGAGGCAAACTCAACAGGGTTTGGTGCATTAAGACTTATTCTACCTTTCTAAGAATATTTAATATATAGCATTATTGGGCAAATAGCATGCATAAAATTATCAAGGGCTTTCCCTCAATGCTGTTTGGAACGTATTGGGCCCTAAAGTAGGAGTATAAATAATCACAACTCTCCTTAGGCCAAGATTTTTCAGAGTTTTGCAAGTTCTAAGATGGTGCCAGAACCTGGGTGCTGTTCCAGAAGGGGACATCTATACACATCAAAAGTAGGCTTTGACTGGATAGCATGTGGAAGAAGCATTTCACTACAGAAGCAAGGAAGTGCAGAAAAGGACACAAAGTGCTGGAGTAACTCAGCGGGTTAGGCAGCATCTCTGGAGAGCATGGGTGGGTGACATTTCGTTTTGGGTCAGGAAGGGTCCTGAGGCAAAAGATTACCTATCCGTGTTGTCCAGAGATGCTGCCTGGCCCACTGAGTTACTCCAGCACTTTGTGTCCTTAAACATTTTACTGAATCTCTGAACATGTGTGTATAATTATGAGAGGCACAGATAAGGTGAGATAGACAGCCAAAACTTTTTTCTCAAGGTGGAAACGTTAAAAAACTCGAGGGCAGAGCTTTGTAGTAAAAGGGGCAAAGTTTCAAGTAGATGTGCAGGCCAGGTTTTGGTCAGCAGAGGGTGGTGGGTGCCTGGACCATACTGCCAAGGGTGCTGGTGCAGGCACCTGTGAAATTGGCGTTTAAGAGAATTTTAGATCGGTACATGGATATGTTGGGGTGGAGACATATGGGCCACAGGCAGGCAGATGAGGATAGTTTAACTTTGCACCAAGTAATGGGCCTGTCCCACTGTACGAGGTAATACAAGAGTTCTCCCAAGTTTTCCCCTGATTCGAACTCGTACGAGTAAAAATAAACTCATTTTTTCATCACAAATATTTTTTCACTCGTGGACATTTTTCACAGTGTTGAAAAAATGTCACGAGTTAACCGGATTTCCTGAGTACCTGCCGTTAGCATTACGAGCCGCTATGTGACATCCACGAACTCCTACGGACCCGCTACAGACATTCTCCGAGTTCAAATCAGGGGAAACTCGGGAGAACTCTTGAATTACCTCGTACAGTGGGACAGGCCCTTAAGGCATAGACATGGTGGGGCACAAGAATCTGAAGATGTGTAATGTTGAGCAAAACTCAAGGTGCTGGAGAAACTCAGCGGGTCAGGCAGCAACCGTGGAGGGAATGGACTGACGATATCTCGCTTCTTCAGACTGCTCTTGACTGCTTCAAATTGAAGAGTCCCAACTCGAAACATCTCCCCTGATCACCACCAACCTTTGTTCCCCCACAACCCCTCTTTCTCTGCAAGTTTAACTGCGCTATTTTCTATATTTTTTCAGTTCAGAAGAATGGCCTGACTTTTTAGGCATTCTGATTCTCCTCTCCACAGGTGCTGCCTGGCCTGCTGAGTGGTTACTATGTTTATTCATGTTACTTATGTTTTCCAGCATCTGCATTCGCTGCAGGTTGTAAGACGGTGTCAGAATGTGGCGGCTCTCTGCATGCTGTTCCAGAATAAGATCAAGTCCACTCATCTACAGTAGGATTTGACTAGTTAGCATGCAGAACAAGCATTTCGCTGTAGAAACCAGGAACTGCAGATGCTGGTTTACACAAAAGTGCACAAAGTTTGTTCTTAAATAGTTTCTTATCAGGGTTGACCAGACACAAAATGCTGGAGTAACTCAGTGGGACCGGCGACATCTCTGGAGAGAAGGAATGGGTGATGTTCTGGGTCGAGACCCTTCTTCAGACTGATATCAGGGGATGGGGTGGGTCAGAGATAAAATGTAGTCGGAGACAGTAAGACTGGTGGAAGAACTGGGAAAGAGGAAGAGATGGAGAGAGAGGGAAAGCAAGGGCTGCTTGAAGTTAGAGAAGTCAATGTTCATACCGCTGGGGTGCAAGCTACCCAAGCAAAATATGAGATGCTGTTCCTCCAATTTGCACTGGGCATCACTCTGACAATGGAGGAGGCCCAGGACAGAACAGTGAGTGCGGGATTGGGAGGGGGAGATGAAGTGTTGAACAACCGGGAGATTAGGTAGGTTTAGGCGGACTGAGCGGTTGTTTGAGGGACAACCAATTCCGAGATGCATCTGCACATTGTACCGTTTAGCGCCTCAATGTAACAGTAGACATCATAAGTTTCTTCAGGGTTGCGAACTCCGTAGCTCCTTACACCGGGAAAGCCATCTTTGTCTCCAAAGCAACGCTCCCGGGGGTCCACCATGGGGTACCTAGTCAGAAGATATTTGAGAGATGAAAACCTTGCAAAGTTAACTCCTGGACAATAATAGATCTACAGATAAAAATTAAGAGCAGTTATAAGGCTCAGCGGTAGGGATGGCTGATCGGATGATTTACTTCAGGGCACCTTTTCAATCTCAATAATCAATTATTTCACCAGATGCAGCAGGGAGGAAGCTGACTGGAGAGACCCAGTCTATTGGAAGTTCGAAGGTACACAAAAATGCTGGAGAAACTCAGCGGGTGCAGCAGCATCTATGGAGCAAAGGAACAGTCTATTGGAAGTTGTTTTACATTCATTTCTCAGAGTTGGTCATTTTTATAAAGAGCAAAAATCTTTTATTTTTCTCGCTATTCCGAATTCTGGAACTTCATTGACTCAAGGAGTCATTTGGCACGCACATAGTGGGCCACAGGGCCTGTTCATGTGCTGCACTGGTCTATGTTATATGTAATAAGCAGGCTCATTCTCGAGGACAATTGGGGACAGGCAATGAATGGTGGTCTTGCCAGCAATGTCTAGAGAAGGGCAGAAGGCATTTAGTGCTCGTGGGAAGGCCCATTGTCAGGGGATGCACACAATGGGATGAAAGGCCTCTTCTTTTCCCACAGACCTTCACAGATCATTCAATGCCATCAAGAGAGAGCTAGATAGGGCTCTTAAAGATAGCGGAGTCAAGGGATATAGGGAGAAGGCAGGAACGGGGTACTGATTGGGGATGAACAGCTATGATCACATTGAATGGCGGTGCTGGCTCGAAGGGCCGAGTGCCTCCTCCTGAACCTATTGTCCATTGTCTAGTCTGGTATTCAAACAATAGACATAACTCTGTTTTTCAGTGAGATTTTAAAAGCACATGTCTAAATTGAGACCTTTGTCAGTCACCTGATGCACTGTTTACTGCTGTATGCTTCTATCAGGTACTGTTGAAACGCTGAGGGTGGTGAGGCCTAGCATATTCTCTGAGACCTCTGCAAAAACTCCAGGCAGGAACAAAATTATCCAGAATTTATGGTGTGGAACGCTAAAAATATTCAGAGCCAACTTGAGATCGAGTACCACAATTTAAGAAATAGTTCCTCATTCATTCAGCATCTTTTTCAACAAAATATCACTTAGCAGTTTATAGTCGAGTATATTTTTGAATGAAGTATTTTTAATGAAGTTTTTTTTTAATTAACGGGCGGCAATCTCAGTTGGCGCAGCGGTAGAGTTGCTGTCCTACAGTGCCGGAGGTGCTTGTCCGTACAGCGTTTGTATGTTCTCCCCGTGACCACGTGGGTTTTCTCTGGGTGCTCTGGTTTCCTCTTGCATCCCAAAGACATGCAGATTTGTAAGTTAATTAGCTTTGATAAATTGTCCTTCATGTGTATGATCGTGCTAGTGTATGGGGATTGCTGGTCGGCATGGACTCGGTGAGCCGAGGAGCTTGTTTCCTCTGTATCTCCGAACTAAGCTAAACTAAACTAAACTATACTGACTCTTGTAATGTACAAAACACATCAACCAATTTGTGTACAATGAGTGCCCAAAGCATATGATTTTCGCAATAACAAGATACTCTGAGAAAGGATCTCTTCACAAAACGTCACCCATTCCTTCTCTCCAGAGATGCTGCTTGTCACACTGAGTTATGCCAGCATTTTATGTCTATTTTGATTCAGTTCATTGACATTGGATGTAAATATAAAAAGGTATATATTTAGTTCTCCTGATGTTTTTCAAAACACGGGATGGAAATATATGTGAATGGAGGGACATAGATCACATGCTGGCAGATGAGATTTGCTCATCTTGGCGTCATGTTTGGCACCGACATTGTCGGCCGAATGGCCTGTTCCTGAGTTATATTGTTCTGTGTTCTATGGTCTAGGTTTTGAGGGCAGGTGGCGCAGAGGCAGAGTTGCTGCCTCACAGCGCCAGAGAGCCAGGCTAGATCCTGAATACGGGTGCTGTCTGTACGGAGTTTGTATGCTCTCCCCATCACCTGGGTGAGATTTCTCCAGGTGCTAGGTTTGTAGGTTAATTGGCTTGTTAAAATTGTAACTTGTCCCTAGTGCGTGTAGGATAACGTTAGTGTGCGGGGATCGCTGGTCGTCACAGGCTCGATGGGCCGATGGGTCTGTGTCCGTGCTGTATCTCTATACTAAACTAGACTAAGTAAGGAAACCTCAGAGTAGTTTCTCAGCTGCATGGAGTAAATGCTTGAGGGGCTCTATGAGAGGAGGCTAAATCTCCTCACCTTCTCCAATGCCTCCAAACCAGAAGCAGAATCAAGAAATCCTTTACACTCAAAGTTAAGTAAAATATTGAGCCAAAATCTGGTTGCCAAGATATCAGCCAATGAAGAAAGCAAATGGAATGTTGGCCTTCGTAACACAAGGAGTAGAGGGGTTCTTCTGCAGTTGTATAGGGCTCTGGTAAGCCCACATCTGGAGTATTGCATACAGTTTTGGTCTCCTAATTTGAGGAAGGACATCCTTGTGATTGAGGCAGTGCAGTGTAGGTCCACAAGATTGATCCCTGGGATGGCGGGACTGTCATATGAGGAAATATTGAAAATACTAGGCTTGTATTCACTGGAGTTTAGAAGGATGAGGGGGAACCTTATAGAAATATAAAATTATAAAAGGACTGGACAAGCTAGATGCAGGAAAAATGTTCCCAATGTTGGGCGAGTCCAGAACCAGGGGTCACAGTCTTAGAATAAAGGGGAGGCCATTTAAGACTGAGGTGAGAAAAAACTTTTTCACCCAGAGAGTTGTGAATATGTGGAATCCCCTGCCACAGAGGGCAGTGGAGGCCAAATCATTGATGGATTTAAGAGAGAGTTATATAGAGCTCTAGGGGCTAGTGGAATCAAGGGACATGGGGAGAAGGCAGGCACAAATTATTGATTGGGGACGATCAGCCATGATCACAATGAATGGCGGTGCTGGCTCGAAGGTCTGAATGGCCTCCTCCTGCACCTATTTTCTATGTTTCTATATAACTTGAATCTAAAGCCTCTGATAGATATATTTTTGTGTGACGTTAAGGGTTATGCAGTCATAGTGCAAAAAGGAAGGACCTTCATTCCTTCTTCTCCCTGCTCCTATCAGGCAGAAGATGCAGATGATGCAGAAACTTGAAAATATGCGCTACAAGACTCAGGAACAGCTTCTTCCGCTTTGATATCAGATTTTGAATAGTCCTTCCATGAGCCAGGGTACTGTCCCAATTTTCCAACTTTCTTCATTGTGGGCATTGGACTTTTTGTCTGAAATGCCCGGCTCGGCCTGTGGACTCAGGAGCTGCGGACTCCGGCTGCGGGAGGCGGCTGATCAGGAGGTCCGGGCCGCTGAGGAGGAGGATGCTCACCGTCGGGGTTTGGCGTCGGCGTTCCACCAGCCCGGCGTGAGGGCCTGAACATCGGGCCACCCGGGGCGGCGACAGCGGGTGCTCGGAAGGCCCCGACCACGGATGAACATCTGGGAAGATCGGAGGGGAGGCTGGCTGGACTATGGTGCCTTCCTCACCTTGGTGCCACTGTGTTGTGTTGTGTCGTGGATTTTCTGTGTTTGTGCTTTTTTTTAAATTCTATTTTATTTTTTTAATATGTTTTAATATTTATTATTTATTTATTTTTATGATACTGACTGTAAAGGGAAATTCATTTCGTTGTCTCTAATTGAGACAATGACAATAAATTTCAATACAATACAATACAATACAATTTAGTTTATTTTATTTTAAAGATACAGTGTGGAAACAGGCCCTCTGGCCCACTGACCAGCGATCCCTGCACACTAACACTATCCTACACACACTCGGGACAATTTACATCGTTTTATATACCAAGCCAATTATCATACGAACCTGTATGTCTTTAGGATGTGGGAGGTAAACAAAGTTCTCAGAGAAAACCCACGTGGTCACAGGGAGAATGTACAAACTCCTTACACACAGCACCCATAGTCAGACTTTTCTTATCTCTTTCCTCGTCGGAGATGCGACTTATTCCGTGACGTATATCCGTCCGCACTGCGGCCTAACATCATGGAGCTGGCGGCCTCTTGCTGGGACTTTCGGAGCTCCAAAACCGCGGAACCTGCAGACTTTAACGTCCCGGGGCGCGTGATCCCTTTGCCAGGGGTCGGCCTTTGGTGCTCCAACTTGCGGGAGCTGCGGACTTTAACATCGTGGAGCTCGCTGTCCCTGGTGAGGGACCGATTTCGGATACTCCAAGCTGCCGGAGTTCGACCGCCCCGATGCGGGAGCTTAGACCACCCCGATGAGGGAGCTCGATCGCCGGCTGCGGATGGTTTGGCTCCCCCGACCGCGGGAGGGAAAAAGATAAGACTTTAATGCCTTCCATCACAGTGGGGAATGTGGGGAAGCTGCTGTGGTGGATGTTTATGTCAATTCTTATGTAGTTGTGTGTCTTCTGGCATTTTTGTTATGACTGTATGGCAAATCAAATTCCTCTTATGTTGCAAAACATACTTGACTAATAAATGACGATTATTATTATTATGATTATGAACCGATGCTCTACAATTCTATATTCTGAACTCTGTATCTTCCCCTTTGCTCTACCTATTGTTCTTGAGTTTGAATAGATTATACTAATGTATGGTTTATCTGATCTGATTGTATAGCACGCAAAACAAGAAGCTTTTCACTGTACCTCGATACACATGACAGTAGTAAACCTGAACGTTAAAATGGCCGCTGTCCACAGGAATTTTAGTTTGCGCAGTATTTGATGGAAAGAGGTTTGGAAAGTCGGGGGTTTACCTGACGGTCTGATCTGAGAGCCACCCTGCGTCACACTGGTTGTATCCTCGCTTGTAGGCTGCCTGGAGTTGCTCGGGAGAGGCAATATAGGCACTGTTTTCCAGACAGGCAATCTGCGCCTCGGTGAAGTTGAGGGAGTACCTGTTCGAAATAGCACGGTAATGGAAAACAACCCCTGTTATGGAACAAAGAGACAGGCATCGTCAACACACCGAATGCTGAGTTTCATTGTCTGTGTAACTCGTTGTCACCTACCGCACAGCCAACAATGGACCCTTGTGGGCTCCACCTTTCCTTGATCATCATTACTTTCTTGCATATCTCTCATTCATTTGTTCTATATATCTCTATATCACCATCTATAGCTCTTGTTTTCTTTCCCTTGACTCTTAGACTGAAGAAGGGTCCCAACCCAAAACGTCACCTATCCTTTTTCTCCAGAGATGTTGCCTGACCCGCTGAGTTACTCCAGATTGTTGAGTCTGGAAATACTCAGCGGGTCAGGCAGCATTTGTGATGAATGAAACACAGAGAAAATTTCACATTGATGACCTTGTATCGGAGCTAGAAATGTTGACAGTTTCCCTCCCCACAGATGCCACCTAACCTGCTCGATGTTCAATAGAGGGTCAAGAGTATTTAATTGTCATAAGAACCAACATCAGAACAATGCCATTTTTACTCGCAACAGCTTAACAGGCCTGCAAACACAGTTTAATATATAAAAAACAAAATCTGTGTCACTGTGCTGCCCCAATGGAGAACGAGATCTGAATACAATATCTGTACACGGACCACAGATGGTAAAATCAGATTAAAACACATAGAATGTATTAGAACAAAAAATGACTGAATTTGAGTCAATCACTATGTTTAAGAGAAAGGCAATACATAAGAGAGGTTGGAGAAAGAGCAGAAAAATATAATTAACATTGTATGTTTCAAGGATAACAACATAATCTGGTATAATTGGTAGTTTAGAGATACTGCGCAGAAACAAGCCCTTCCCCCCACCGAGTCCGCGCCGACCAGCGATCTCCACACATTAACACTACCCTACACATGCGAGGGCCAATCTACATTTATACCAAGCTAATTAACCTACAGACATGGAGGTCTTTGGAGTGTGGGAGGAAATCAAAGCTCTCGGAGAAAACCCACGTGGTCACGGGGAGAACGTACAAACTCTGTGGAGACAGAACCCCTGGTCAGGATCGAACCCAGGTCTCTGGCGCTATAAGGAAACACGTCTACCACTGCGCCACCCTGCCACCACCGCACTTCAACAAAGTCACAGTGAATGGTTTGAACTCACCAGTTGGAGCCATTGGGCGGATGGGACACAGAGTCACGCTCTGGTCCAATTCATCCGTAATTGGGGTTTCCACGGCAGGTGGAGCTGCTGTCAGCCCCTCAGGCCGCGTTGCCAGGACATCGGGAGCCGCCGTTGCCTTGGGAACAAGCTCTTCGATGGTGGCGGGGGTGTGAGGTGGAACCTCCGTGGCGCCCAGTCCCGCTGTGGCTGTCAGGTCTTCGATGGCCACAGAGACGGCGACCACACTCACGGACACCTCTGGGCTGGAAATCTCTTTGGTGGCGTTGACTAGTTCTTCTGGTAGGCCTGAAACGTTGAGTAGGACCATTCCCTCAGTAACGGCTTCTTCAGGGGCTGGAGATATGGTCACCTCGGCAAATGGCAGAGATATTGGAGTGAAAGGGCTAAGTGTGAAAACATCTCCCCTTACTTCTCTCTGTTCAGTAGTCTTCGTGAAGAACACCTCCACCTTATCAGGTATGGTTTGGATGGTAAAGGCACTTCCTTCATCAGTAAATGCCCCCTCCGGCTCTGTAGCTGGGTAGACGAGTGGAGTATCCGTGAATGTTTCAATACCAAACTTGCCTGTTGAGAAATGACAGTGTGTGGACGAGATTATAAATGGGGAGAACATTACAAATGGTGGGAAATTGCACACACAAAATGGAGGAACAGCACCTCACTTGGGCACCGTACAACCCAGCGGTATGAATATTGATTTCTCTCATTTTAAGTAACCATTGCATTCCCTCTCTCTCCTCCCCTCCACCACCTTAGTCATCCTGCCAAGTTCCACTGGTCGCATCCATAGATCCCTTTGTCATCGCCTCCCCACATGCAACAATGGACCATTGTGGACTCCACCTTTCCGTGGTCATCAGTGCTGGCTCTGGTTTTCATACCTCTAGTTTCCCGCTGCCCCTGACTCTCAGTCTGAAGAAGAGTCTTGACCTGAAACGGCACCCATTCCTTTTCTCCATAGATGCTACCTGCCCTGCTGAGTTACTCCAGCAGTTTGTGTCTATCTTCAGTGTAAACCAGCATCTGCAGTTCCTTCCTACACAGAATACTCCATTGATATTTATCTCTGGAACTGTTGTGCTATAATGCTGAGAACTATATTCTGTACTCTGCATCTTACTGTTTATTCTCCCTATTGTACTTGAATTGGAGTGATTGCATTTATGTGTAGTATTATCTGATTTGATGGGACAGCATCCAAAACAAAGCTTTCCACTGTACCTCAGTACATGTGACAATAATAAATGTAAACTTAAAGCCAAACCTCAGGGAAGATGCACCAACATCATAGGAAGCATAGACTAACATCAAATTTAATTCTCCATCAATCAGTGGCTGATCGGAGGACAACATGACTTGCTCCATGGACTGTTCGATCTTCCATTGAGGTAGGAACCCAGGCTTAAACTGAGTGTACTTTTAGTTTAATTTACAGAAACAGCGCGGAAACAGGCTCTTGGGTCCACCGAGTCCGCGCTGATCAGCGATCCTTGCACATTAACACTACCCTACACACTCTAGGGACATTTACAATTTTTCCGAAGCCAATTAACCTATAAATCTGTACGTCTTTGGAGTGCGGGAGGAAGCTGGAGATTCCGGAGAAAACCTACAGAATTCATGGGGAGAATGTACAAACTCTGTACAGACAGCACCGGTATTCAGGATCGAACCTGGGTCCCTGGCGCTGTAAGGCGGAACTCTACCGCTGCACCACCGTGCCACTGTACGTATATTTCCAATGCTTTTGGACTCATTGCGATGGGAATGGTTTTGGGGGGGATTATAATAGAGAATGTACACGGGACCAAACGTGATGGTTGCAACTTGTGTGGAGCTGTGGGAAGGATTGGAACCTCTTGGCTCCATTGGTGCCTGCCTTCACTTTTTGCTGGTGGTTAGTGCTTGGGCTGTGGTGGTCATTACAAAACCCTTGGTTGAGTAAGCATCAGGCTTGACCCATTCATCAGTCACCAAGTTGTTCCACACGTCGCTGTTACATGCATCTTCTTCAAAACACATATCGACTGCCCTGTACAAAATACGTGAATTACTTTATCTACTGCTTTATTACGTGTTGGGTTCAACAATTCCTTGCTCGTAATGAAGTTTTGAAGAATCATGGAATCGATACCATTACTCCCATTAAATTACTTCTCGCATTAAACCTATGTCAATTCTTCGTAAAAACTATCCTGTTCAGTTAGCACGTACCCTCGTGTTCTGCAGTTAATTTTCTTTCATGGACTTAGTGATAGAGTCATCCAGCATGGAAACAGGCCCTTCAGCCCAAGTTGCCCATGCCAGCCCAGATGCCCCATCTACACTAGTCCCACTTTCATTTGGTCCATATCCCTCTAAACCTCTCCTATCCATGAACCTGTCCAAATATCATTTAAATCAAATTATTATCCAATTCCTTTTTGGGAAAAAAAGGGACAATTTACATTTATAGCAAGCCAATGAACCTACAATCCTCTGAGTCTTTGGAGTGTGGGAGGAAACCGAAGATCTCGGAGAAAACCCATGCAGGTCACGGGGAGGATGTACAAAGTCCATACAGACATCACCCGTAGTCGGGATCGAACCCGGGTCCCTGGCGCTGTAAGGCAGCAACTCTACTGCTGTGCCACCATTGAATGCCGTTGAATGTTGGGGATGTCCCACAGTCTCACTATTAACATCCCATGATACAGACAAAGACGTATAATATGCCGATAACTGCCCCCATTACACAGATGCTGCCCGACCAGTATTTTCTGTTTTCACTGGCACTCTCGTTGGCTTACCACTGAAGCAGTAGGCATCATGACGATCGCTGGGATCAGGGTAGCCAGTTTGGTTGGAGAATCGGTAGACAGTCCTGACTCCTAAAAGGTTGCCACCGCAGTTGGGTCTTCGGTTTGATATTGGGTATCTAACACTGCCGTCCGCGAGCCAGCCAGTATTGCACTGATCCATGCCACCCTTCCATGCCAAGTATAGCTGCCCCGTGGTGGCTAACTGGGCACCTTTATCAAAGCACGCTTCCATTGCCTCCTTGAAAGCATATCTTTCAGTGGTGGTTATGTAGAAGACTTTGCCTGGAAACAGAAAGACAAAATATCGATCAGTTCATAAGTTCATGTTCATAAGTGGTAGGAGCAGAATTAGACCATTCGCCCCATCAAGCCTACTCTGCCATTCAATCATGGCTGATCTATCTCTCCTTCCTAACCCCATTCTCACCACAACCCCTGAATCTATCTATCTCTTCCTTAAAAATACCCATTGACTTGGCCTCCACAGCCTTCTGTGGCAATAAATTCTACGGATTCACCACCCTCTGACTAAAGAATTTCTCCTCATCGCTTTCCTAAAGGAATGTCCTTTAATTCTGATGTTATGACCTCTGGTTCTAGACACTCCCACTAGTGGAAACATCCTCTCCACACCCACTCTATCCAGGCCTTTCACTATTCGGTAAGTTTCAATGAGGTGCCCCCCTCATCCTTCTAAAATCCAGCGAGTACAGGCCCCGTTTAGTCATATCAATTCATTTAAAATTGCAAAACATTATTAGTACTACAATCGTTAACCCGGAAAAATATATAAGGACCTTGTTACTGGAAAGTTACTAATAAGTAAGTGTATGGCACCCACATTCATAAGGGCATGAGATGGTTCAGTAGTTCACATAGATCGAGGAGAAGGGATGGGGGAGTAGGGTTAGTGGGGAGCCAGGGTCAGAGACTGGCCACAATGATAAATAAGTAGAAGCAAAGGGGCAAGGTTTGCCTTGAGATGATGGTTTTGGGAGAGGCTGGGTAGTGGTCAGTGAAGGGTAGATTCATGCAAGAAACAATGGTTATCTTCATTGCTTCTTACGGCAGCCTTGCTCTGAGTAGACCGTACATGGTTAGATGTGACACCTAACAGGTTAAGGGATGCGAACATGATTCAAGATACATCTGTGTGGAAAGAGTATGCAAACAGTCAATTATCACTTTTATATGGAGTTGAAGTCTTTTTCTGAGTTTTTTAGTGTCACTTACTCACAGAGTCAAGGAGCATGCAAACAAGTCCTTCAGCCCAACTTGTCCATGCCGACCAAGGTCCCCCATCTACGCTAGTCAGAAGGTCATGTCATAAGTGATAGGAGCAGAATTAGGCTGTTTGGCTCTTCAAGTCTACTTCGCCATTCAATCATGGCTGATCTACCTCTCCCTCCTAACTGCATTCTCCTGCCTTCTCCCCATAAACTCTGACATCTGTACTAATCAAAAATCTACCTATCTCTGCCTTAAAAATACCCACTGACTTGGCCTCCACAGCCTTCTGTGGCAAAGAATTCCCCAGATTCACCACCCTCCCATTTCCCTGCATTTGGCCCATATCCTTATTTCCTATTCATCATTTATGCCTCCAGGTCACAGCTTGGATTCCCTTGAAACCTTTACTATCCGTGAACCTCTCCAAATGTCTATCAAATATTGGTATATAACCTGTATCAGCTACCTTCTCTGGCAGCTCATTCCACATACCCAGCACCCACTATGTGGAACGGCATCCAGTGGAATTTCATGGACCGGGCAGTGCCACCATGTTTAAGTGGAGAAGGCACTTGTCCACAATGAAGTGCAGTATCTCAATTTTATCTTCAGATTGGGATTTAAGATGTTCACAATTTTCCAGTGGGTACAGTCAAAGATGTGTATGACAGGTTTTTAAAACTGACATTAAGAATTATTTATTTCCTTTGAGGGAGGTTGACATGGTGTAATTCATTGTCAGATAGATCGGCAGGAAAGGTTTAGCGGGAATGCAAGAAAATGGGATAAATTTAGATGGGGCATCTTGGTCAGAATGGACTTTGGACTGAAGACCTGTTTCAATGCTAATATGGCTCCGTGACTCTATCACTCCATGAGGTAACTAGCCCCATAAGAATTATCCAGGCCATATGCTGAGATGACAACAAGTACTTATTAGTTCCGTTTAGTTTATTGTCACGTGCACCGAGGTACAGTGAAAAGCTTTTGTTGCGTGCTAACCAGCCAGCAGAAAGACAATGCACGATTACAATCGAGCCATTCACAGTGTGGAGATACATGATAAGGGAATAACGTTTAGTGCAAGGTAAAGCAAGTAATGTCTGATCAAAGATAGTTTGAGGGTCACCAATGAGGTAGAAAGTAGTTCAGGACTGCTCTCTGGTTGTGGTAGGATGGTTCAGTTGCCTGATAGGAGCAATGCTATGTAACTTGGAGATGAAATGGGATGAAGGAGATTGTTCTTCTCATCTCATGTACTAGTTCTACACTCTGTAGCAACCAGTAGAGCACCGCCACCACCCAGAGCAAATTCTGTCTCCGTGACACACGGATTAAGGGATCTCTTTCGATCAGTTTGTTGGCCGGACCATGTCACGTTCACCATTAACCACATCAGTTCCCAGGGCCTGATACGCTCCTTTGATCTTCCCATTCTCCCCAAGAATCAAGGTTTCCAAACTGTGATCCCTTGTTCGATTTCATCCAGTGCTCTCTCCTGCCCTGTATCCTGTATTGAGGATAGACACAAAATGCTGGAGTAAAGCCCCTGTCCCACTTAGGAGACCTAAACAGCAACCCAAGGTTTCCACGAGGTCACCGGAGGTTTTGGTCACTCTCCCTAATGGTCGAAAGTGGTTTCTGCGTGGTCGAGGCTTCATCTAGGTTGCTGCTATTTTTTCATCATGATTAAAACCGGCCTCGACTAAAAATAGGTTGCCGTTTTAAAATTATTTTTTTTAATGATTTTTTAGTCGCAAGTCTAGTCGAAGCCGGTTTTCTCAATAGTGAGGAAGGTTTTCAACATGTGCATCGGGGGTGGTAGGAGGTTGCAGGTCACCTCAACCTTGATTTTTTTTTGGGTGGCGTGCAGGGTCACCAGATGTTGCTGTTTAGGTCTCCTAAGTGGGACAGGGGAATTACACTCAGCGGGTCAGGCAGCAACCAGCAAGTTGTGTCTATCTTCGATGGAAACCAGCATCTGCAGTGCCTTTCTATGCATCTCCCCTGTAACGAGGATCTGAGTCTGGGTTTCATCAGGGAACAGCACAGTTCTTACCTTGTAAGTCTTTAGCAAAGCAATAAACGTCATAGGTTTCATTGGTGTCTCTGATGCCGTAGGATCTGACTCCTGGGTACTCGTCCAAGTTACCGTAGCACCCCTCGCGCGGTTCATGAATTGGATACCTGGGAAAAGCATTGCAGAAACATGTCTCAGGGATACTGTTACCACTGTCTGTTTATTCTCTGTAAATACTGGAGCTCGCTGTAAAAGGTTGAACGAGGACAAGCAGGAACTAACAGTCTGCGGCCAGACCAATGTCCCCGTACTTCAAATTTTGGATTAAGTTCACAATTTGGACGGGAATCAGCAGCCGGTTGACCACCACCGCCCAGGGTAAACGCCGACTCGCTCAAACACGCATTCGGGGGATCCCCCTCGATCGTGATTCAGTCGGGCCTACCCAATGCCACCTCACACAGAAGATACACACAAAAAAGCTGGAGTAACTCAGCGGGTCAGAGAGTCTCTGGAGGAAAGTATGTTGTCTGTCCCGCTGAGTTGCTCCAGCTTTTTGTGTCCATCTTCAGTTTAAACCAGTGTCTGCAGTTCCTTCCAACACACCACCTCACACAGAGCACTTGTGCCACATCAGTCCAGTGTGGGATACAATTAAGGTTGGGAAAAGGGGAAGTACAACGGGATCTGGGAATCCTTGTACATCCGTCTATGAAAGTAAGCATGTAGGTACAGCAGGCAGTGAAGAAAGCGAATGGCTCTCTAACAAGAGGAATCAAATAGAGGAGCAAAGAGGTCCTTCCTTCTGCAGTTGTACAGAGCCGTAGTGGGAACACACCTTGGAGTATTGTGTGCATGTTTGGTCCCCTCATTTGAGGAAGGACATTCTTCCTATTGAGGGAGTGCAGCATAGGTTTACAAGGTTAATTCCTGGGATGGCTGGACTGTCGTATGGTGAGAGAATGGAGCAGCTGGGCTTGTACACTCTGGAGTTTAGAAGAATGAGAGTGGATCTCATTGAAACATATAAGATTGTTAAGGGTTTGGACATGCTAGAGGCAGGAAACATGTTCCCGATGTTGGGGGAGTCCAGAACCAGGGGCCACAGTTTAAGAAAAGGGAGTAAGCCATTTAGAACGGAGACGAGGAAAACGTTTTCTCACAGAGAGTGGTGAGTCTGTGGAATTCTCTGTCCCAGAGGGTGGTGGAGGCCAGTTCTCTGAATACTTTCAAGAGAGAGCTAGATGGGGCTCTTAAAAATAGTGGAGTCAGGGGGTATGGGGAGAAGGCAGGAACGGGGTACTGATTGGGGATGATCAGCCATGATCACATTGAATGGGGGTGCTGGCTCGAAGGGCCGAATGGCCTACTCCTGCACCTATTGTCTATTGTCTATTGTCTATTGTCTTTCTGATTGGAGGCTTGTGCATTGAATAGTTTTGTGAAGTATTGCTACCATGTTGTAGATTTTTCCACACATGGACCTTGATGTCCCCCATTCTGCAACGGATAGACTTGGAGGAGCGTGTGGCAGACACTGCCCGGACCATCACAGGTACTGAACACCACACGTTAGTGGACACTACCTCTAAAAGGCAGCCAGTGTCATTAAAGACCCAGACCACACTGGCCACACTCCCACTTCACTCCTACCATCGGGAAGAAGGTAAAAGAGTCAGAAAACTACGACCACCAGGTTCAAGATTAGCTTCTTCCCAGCGACCGTCAGGCTCTTGAACACTACACCGCACCAACCTCAACGATGATCTACGGGCTGTCTTTGGTTGCACGAGGGACTTTGTCTTCCACATTACTATTGGGGATATTAAATTTTGAATTTCTGTTTATTATACATTATCTATGAGTATTGAGTTTACAAGCCTGTTATGTTGCCACAAGTCGGAATTTAATTGTTGTGTTGTCGGTACATGGCGGCACGGTGGCGCAGCGGGAGACTTGCGACCTTACAGCGCTTGCGGCACCAGAGACCCGGGTTCCATCCCAACTACGGGTGCTGTCTGTACGGAATTTGTATGTTCTCCCCCTGACCTGCGTGGGTTTTTCTCCGAGATCTTCGGTTTCCTCCCACGCTCCCAAGACGTGCAGGTTTGTAGGTTAATTGACTTGGTATAAGTGTAAATTGTCCCTAGTGTGTGTAGAGTAGTGTGATTGTGTGCGGTGATCGTTAGACGGCACGGACTCGGTGGGTCGAAGGGCCTGGTTTCCGCGCTGTATCTCTAAACTAAGCTTAAAACACTTCATTCCAGTCACTGTCACTGAGAGAAGTCCAGTGCCCAGTGTCTCTTCAGAGTTTCCTGCAAGTGGTTTTATAGACATATGATGATTAAACACTCGTGAGTCTTGAGGTTAGTGGGACAAAAGATGGAATTGGTCCAGACCTTACAGTTTGGTCAGCCATCCAGCCTGCATCACATTGATCATATCCATCGTCATAAGCTGCTTGCAGTTGTTCTGGGGTGGCGATGGTGGCAGTGTTGTCAACACAAGCCTGCTGGGCTTTGTAGAAGTTGAGGGTGTACCTGCTGGAGATAGCACGGTAATGGAAAATGATGCCTGGAATCAGAGCAGAAAAGACACGTCACAAACACCTTCTGGAGTTAAACCAATGCATTAATAAAAGGCTGCCTGCTGTTTATCTGAAGTGTGTGGCTCTCACAGTCCATTGTACCTCATGTTGGGCCTGTCCCACTTAGGCGATTTTTTGGGCGATTACAGGCGGCTACCACAAAATTTGAAACATTTTCGGCGACATTGGCAACAGTTTTTGCTATCGTAGGTTGTTGTTGGTTGTCGTAGGTTGTTGTTGGTTGCCGTAGGTTGCCGCCAGGTGTCGTAGGTGAATTCCATTAAATCTAGTCCCTGGCGGCTGCTAAAGAGTCGCCTTAAAAAGCCCTGTCCCATGGTACGAGTTCATTCCAAGAGCTCTCCCGAGTTTGCCCTGATTCGAACTCGGAGATTTACGGTAACGGCCACTCGTCGGTACTCGGGGCTCTCGTGGACATTTTTCAACATGTTGAAAAATCTTCACGAGTATTCCCGTGCTTACCCGCCGTTAGCGAGTCTTCCCGAGTACCTGCCATTAGCATTACGAGCCGTTAAGAGACATCCCCGAGCTCCGATGTGCCTGCTACGTTCATTCTCCGTGCTCACCATGAATTTGATTTTTTTTTAACTTGGAAGAGGTCTTGGAATGGACTCGTACCGTGGGACAGGGCTTTAAGTGGGACAAGCCCTTAAGTAGACCTGCAATTGATGCAAAATGATAATACCACTGACTAATTATAAACATTAAAACACAGTTGGATTAAATATAATATTTGTAATATTAGATTGAACCATTCTACATAAACTCACATCGTAGGACAGGCCCTTAACAATAAAGAGTATTAAATAAAAACACGATGTTTACCTTTGACAACCAGCTCCACGACATCCTGGCTGTCCTCAATCCCGTGCATCACCTCACAGCGGTACATTCCTGAGTCGCTGGACAGCACTTTATCCAGTTCCAAGGTGGCATCGTTGGGGATATCAAGGTAACTCGGGAGCTTGACTCGCCCTTTGTACTCTTGGTTGATCTTGACTTTGCCAGACGTCGCCACGACGATGACCGTCTCCTTCCCGCCTTTGGCGATCTTGGTCCATTTGATCCTTGGCTCCAGCAGAGATGCCAGTGGAGAGTCGGCGGAGAGCGGCGCGGAGGTGAGGAAGTAGCAGGGGAAGGTCACGGAGCTGGCGAGCACAGCATTCAGTGGGGACTGCGAAGCAATCTTCACACTCAGTGCCTTGGCATTATCTGGCAAACACGGGGAAAACAAACAGGACACCTTCTCAATCTGGGAATGAGCTGCACGATTACCAGCACACTAATCACTCACATGTTGTAGGTGTAGAATCCGCCCATACGACCCATCGAGTCTACTCCACCATTCAAACATGGCTGATCTCTGCCTCCTAATCTCATTTTCCTGCCTTCACCCCCATAACCCTAAGGATTTGTCTACCTCTGCCTTAAAAATATCCACTGACTTGGCCTCCACAACCCTCTGTGGCAATGAAGTTGCACATATTAACTACTCTCTGACTAAAGAAGTTCCACCTCACCTCCTTTCTAAAAGAGCGCCCTTTAATTCTGAGGCTGTGAGCTCTGGTCCTAGACTCTTCCACCAGTGGAAACATCCTCTCCACATCCACTCTATCCAGGCCTTTCATTATTCTGTAAGTTTCAATGAGTCCCCCCTCAACCTTCTAAACTCCAGTGAGTTCAGGCCCAGTGCTCACAAACGCTCATCATATGCTAACCCACTCATTCCTGGAACCTGTCGCATTCTCCTTCCTTCCTTTCACCACCAGTGTAGTGTTGCATTGTGCACTGACTGCAACATGCACAGTTGCAACTCACCAAACCTTTCTCCCCCACCACCCATTGTTTTATCTGTACTTTTTTACCCGGGAGTTCCCCCCCGCCACGGGTACCATGTAATCCCGTGCTACCTGCTCCATGGTCGGATAGTCGGCGACTAAACCGTCTCCCCCACCTGGTTTGCCAGGTGAGGAGGGGGCTGTGGACCCCCAGCAGGGCCAAAAACAAGACCTGTCAAAGGGCGGATGAGCTTCTAGCGAGCCAACGGCCATCCACACTTCAGTAGAAGTTGCGATCACTGTCGTACATGGCATTGTAAGGAATGATGATAAAGCACACACACACACCAAAATCCTACACTTCCAGTGTCGGAAGTCCGCAGGAACTGGAGGACAGAGATGTGTGGTGCGTCCGTCACCGTTCCCGTCGGAAACCAGCGCCACTGCGTCACCAATGTTTTCAACGATGTTGAATTAATGAATTCTCCGTAGTTGTGACACTGCACTCTGTTTATTTTCTCTTTGGTCCGAGCTGATATTCTCAAGGGTGGTATTATTTGCATGGATAACACGCATACAACTATAATGGACCCACTTCACTCCCATGCAGTAGATCTCACGCTGTCCAGTTAACCAATAACATTACCAATGGCAACCTATTGAGGAGGACAAGAACACCAATAATACCAAATAATGAAAATGCTGGATAGAGTGGATGTGGAAAGGATGTTTCCAGTGGAGTGAAAGTCTTAAACCAGAGGGCACAGTCTCAGAATAAAAGGACGTACCTATAAAATGGTGATGAGGAGGAATTTCTTTAGCCAGAGGGTGGTGAACCTATGGAATTCATTCCCACAGAGAGCATGTGGAGACCAAGTCCTTAGGTATTTTCAAAACAGTGATTGATAGGTTACACAAAAAAGCAGGAGAAACTCAGCGGGTGCAGCAGCATCTATGGAGCGAAGGAAATAGGCAACGTTTCGGGCCGAAACCCTTCTTCAGACAATCAGTGATTGATAGGTTCTCGATTAGCAAGGGTGCCAAAGATTACGGGGAGAAGTTAGGAGAATGGGGTTGAGATGGAATGAGCCTCATCGGCCATGATCATGAGGTTGCTTTGGCAAGTAAGGTGAAAGTAAATCCAAAGGGTTTCTACAGCTATATTAATAGCAAAAGGATAACGAGGGATAAAATTGGTCCATTAGAGAGTCAGAGTGGACAGCTATCTGCAGAGCCAAAAGAGATGGGGGTGATATATTTAATTTCTTCGGTAGTCACCAAGGAGAAGGATATTGAATTATGTGAGGTAAAGGAAACAAGGAGAGTAGCTATGGAAACTATGAGATTCAAAGAAGAGGAAGTACTGACACTTTTGATGGGCCAAATGGTCTAATTTTGCTCCTATATCTTATGATCTTATGATGTCATGGACTATCCCGACTTTGACATGGATCGCAGCTTCCTCACCATTGCCGTGTCAAAGACCTGAGACCCCTTTTCCCATCAACACTGGGGATACTTTCACAACATGTGTGGGTAGGAAGGAACTACAGAGGCTAGTAGTTCATACACAGGTTCTCTAACTATCCTAAGTCATCTATTGCCAGCTCTGATTTATTCTGGCCTTTTCCTACCTCTAGTTCCTCCCCCTCTACTTTCAGTCTGAATAAGGGTCCCGACCCGAAACGTCACACATCCTTTTGCTCCAGAGACACAGATGGCCTCAGTGTAAAAAGTAAGTTCTCTACCAACTTCTCAAGGGCAGTCGGTGTCGGTTAATCAATATTTGCCAGCAGCATTACTGATGCCCATAAATCATGTACAGAATGAAAAGATCTGGTGTGACAATTAAAAAAAACCCATTTGCTACTAATATCCAGACACTTTCATGATGTATCAATCACAAACTATTTGGAGCATCCTTATATTGGTTAAAGGTAGAACAGTACAGCACGGTACTGCCCTTCGGCCCATAATGTCTGTGCTAAACTTGATGCCAAGACCAACTCTTATCTCCCTGCAAAGAACTCATATCCCTTCATTCTCTACATGTCCCTATCCAAATGTCTCTGAAATGCCAAAAATCGTATCTTTCTCCACCACCAACCTCAGCAGCATTTTCCAGGCACCCATCACCCACTTGTGTAAAAAAACTTGACCCTGGACATCTCTTTTAAACTTTGTCCCTCTCACTTTAAAGCTACGCCCTCTAGTATTTGATATTTCCATCCGGGGAGAACAAGGTTAGTTCTGTCTCGCCTATCTGTGCCTCTCATTTTTATGTTATCTGCTTCAATCTGGTCTCCGCCTGACATCCGGCGAACCAGAGAAAATAATTCAAGTCTGTCCAACCTCTCCCTGCAGCTAATCCCTCTTATCTCAGGCATCACTCTGGTTAACTACCTCTGCACCCTTTCCAAAGCCTTCACATCCTTCCTGTAATGTGAAGGCCAGATCTGAGGGCAATACTCCAAATGCGGCCTAACCCAAGACCTATAAAGCTGTATCATGACTTCCTGACATTTATACTCGTTGCCCCAAGCAGAAAGCAAGTACACCATACATGAACACTACTATTAAGCAGGCCCTTCCTTAAAATGCTAAGAAGTTGGCAAAAATAAGTTGTACTGGTGGCTTCCCAGCCAAGGAATGCAAAAGGCTTGGCATAGGCCAAAGGCACCTAGGCTCCAGTTAAATATATATTGTGGCTCAGGACAGATTTATCATTAATCTACAGTCCGATCTAAAAAGGACATCGATGAAGTTTGAAATGACCCCAAGAAGTGTGAGGACTATGTGGTCGGGAAGTTTATTCGCAATGACATTTTTGAGGTACTTTGACCTCAGTGCTAGATTTAGATGTAACATTTATTACGGATTCAGTTAAAACAATAATGTAACAATTGAGTTGATGGTATAGAATCAGTAATCCATGACTTACCGGAAACTTCAACAGATATAGCTGCTGCGATCACCCGCAAACAGACAAACACTAAAAGCAGAGTGGTCATAATTTACCTGGAGGAAAGAAAGTTACAAAGTTAGTTTGTGTCATTATTGCAGAACAAATATTAATGAACGTCAAAGGCGTTCTGGAAGGCTGGGAGAATTAGAAGATGTTGGCTACTTTAAGGCGTCATCTCATCGGCAATATACATCTAACGGGCGATAGATGGGGTGGGATACAGCTTAGAAACAGGCTCTTCGGCCCACCGAGTCCACGCCGACCATCCAACACCCATTCACACCAGTTCTTTTTTTAAAAATATACTCTTTTATTGCCATAAAATGGGTTTCAGGTATAATGCTACATGTATACATCATCCACATATGTTTGGCTTGAATTGCCTCTTTTTGCGATTTGGACAAACCAAATATAGAAACAGGAACGTCTCTGGGGTTGTGAGATGAGAAGAACTTTTTTCACACAGCGAGTGGTGAATCTCTGGAACTCTCTGCCGCAGAGGGTAGTCGAGGCCAGTTCATTGGCTATATTTAAGAGGGAGTTCGATGTGGCCCTTGTGGCTAAGGGGATCAGAGGGTATGGAGAGAAGGCAGGTACGGGATACTGAGTTGGATGATCAGCCATGATCATATTGAATGGCGGTGCAGGCTCAAAGGGCCGAATGGCCTACTCCTGCACCTAATTTCTATGTTTCTATGTTTCTAACACTACAAACACTTAGTGATCCTTTCTTTACCATATAATCAAAAATGTGTTCACACTAGTTCTGCGTTATTCTCCATTCCCGTCCACTTCCTACACGCTAGGGGTAGTTTACGGAGACCAAATGCACGTCTTGTGGGATGTGGGAGGAACCCAGAGCACCCGGAGGAAACCCACACAGTCACAGGGTAAACTTGCAATCTCCACACAGACAGCACCCGAGGTCAGGATCAAACCCGGGTCTCTGGGGCTGTGAGGCAGCAGCTCTAACGGATGTGTCAGAGGTCGGAGCACGGAACAAGATTTGAAGGAACCAAAGACAAGATTGATTTTATAATTAGATTTCTTGAAAAAGGACACACAGTTTCAGAAGGGAACTGATAATGTCCCAATACAGCAGCCACCAGTCATTAGCAACCTGCGATTGAGAAATTGTCAGAAACATTGTTTGCTTGAGGATTAAGATTAAGAACGTCGCAGAATTAAGCAAGAACGCCCACAGAGGGCCAATCAGTGCAGGTTTCCAACATGGAGCTGGGGTTTAATACTGGACCATGACTCCTGTGCACGTGGTTTATGAAAGAACATTACACCAGTCGTATCTATTCCGAATATGCACATTTGGAAGTTCTTCAGCAGTAGATGGACAGCACCATTGTCATTTTGTTTAAGAAGGAACTGCAGATGCTGGAAAATCGAAGGTAGACAAAAATGCTGGAGAAACTCAGCGGGCGAGGCAGCATCTATGGAGCGAAGGAAATAGGCAACGTTTCGGGGCAAAACCCTTCTTCAGACTGTTTTGAGGGCGGGCGAGAAGAAGAAAGGAAGAGGTGGAGCCAGTGGGCTGAGGGAGAGCTGAGAAGGGGAGGAGAAAGTAGGGACTACCTGAAATTAGAGAAGTCAATGTTCATGCATAAACATTTAATCCTCTCTTTACCCCTCTCTCTACTTGTGTTGCCACTTTCAAGGAGTTATGGATTTGGGCCCCAAGACCCCTCTGCACATCAATGCTGTTGAGGGTCATGCCGTTAATTGTATATTGTCCCCTTACATTCATCCTTCCAAGTTTCAATACATCACACTTGCTCAGATAAAACTCCATCTGCCAATTCTCTGCCCATTTCTCCAGCAGGTCTCAATCCTGCTGTACACTTTGACAGCCTTCCTCACGATCCACGCCCACAGCAATCCCGGTGTCCTCTACAGACTAACTCCTCAACCCGTCTATGTTTACATCCAAGATAGATACACACACACTAATGATCTGAGCAAGTCACAGGGAGAGAGATGCTGAGTGACTCAATAGTGAGCAGAGGGGAAGCAATGGGGAGAATGTGCAAACTGCATCCGAGGTCAGGATCGAACCTGAATCTCTGGCGCTGTGAGACAGCAGCTCTACCAGCTGTGCCATCCTTAACCCTGCTCTTCTCTTCATCTATATCATCTGACCTGGTGGAACTCCAGCATTTTCTGTTTATATCAATTTAGTCAAAACATCCACTCACTCATTGCAAGGTTTTATTCAAACCTGTTCTTGGTTTTCATCAGCTACTTTGATTCAAGTGTTCCTGTCTGAAGGTGCCCATTGACTGAGCACGGAATAGCATGCAGAAACTCCCTCTGGTGGCTGAGTATCTACACAGCAGGCGGGATGTCTTTAGCAGCTCTTGGCTCAGTCTGCAATAGCTTAGCTTAGGTTAAACAGGTAAATTAGCTCCCCGGGGTAATGTTAGCTTAGAGATACAGCGTGGAAACAGGCCCTTCGGCCCACTAAGTCCACGCTAACCATCGATCACCCATACACTAGTTCTCTGTTCTACACACTAGGGACAATTTACAGAGGCCAATTAACAATAAACCTACAGTTTGTACATTCTCCCTGTGACCCCGTGGGTTTTCTCCGGTTGTAAGGTTTGTAAGTTAATTGTAAGTTAATTGGCTTCTGTAAAGATTGTAAATTGTCCTTGGTACACAAAAATGCTGGAGAAACTCAGCGGGTGCAGCAGCATCTATGGAGCGAAGGAAATAGGCGACGTTGCCTCAATTAAAGGCAATGTACCTCTCGCTGGGACGTGTGACCCTTTCTCCATGCTGTTGGCAAGGGGCAGCATTTTTTGTTTTGGCTGATCTCAGTCTGTTGCAACAGAGTCACAGAGTCAAACAGCACCTACACCAGTCCCACCTGCCCGCATTTGGCCCATATTCCTCTAAACCTTTCCTAGCCATGTACCAGTCCAAGTGCCTTTTAAATGCGGTTATAGTACCTGCCTCAACTACCTCCTCTGGCAGCTTGTTCCATACACCCACCACCCTCTGAGTGAAAAAGTT
This sequence comes from Leucoraja erinaceus, assembly GCF_028641065.1. Lineage (NCBI taxonomy): Eukaryota > Metazoa > Chordata > Chondrichthyes > Rajiformes > Rajidae > Leucoraja > Leucoraja erinaceus. The sequence goes on along the minus strand of NC_073409.1, from coordinate 19,023,649 downwards.
GCTCCTCAATTTCTTATTAAATCTTTCCCCTCTCACCTTAAACCAATGGTCCTTGGTTCTTGCTTCCCCTATGGGTAAAAGACTCTGTGCATTCACCCTATCCATTCCCTTCATTGTTTTATACATCTCTATAAGATTACCCCTCAACTTCCTGCACTCCAAGGAATAAAGTTTTATGCTAACTAACCAGCTGTTTCCAGTATTTTCATTTTTTCTTTTATCTTATGGAAGGGCATATCTTTAAGGTGAGAGGGCCAAAGTTTGAAGGAGGTGTTTGGGGGAACTTTTTTTGAGTGGTGGGTGCCTGGAATATGCTATTAGGGATGGTGGTGGATGAATGTAACATGTACAGGCAGAGGGGATTGGTTTAACTTGGCATTGTGTTCACATGGACACTGTGGGCCGAAAGGCCTGTTCCTGTGCTGTACTGTTCTATGTTCTCGTATTCAGCTCAGAGAATAAATAATGCCACAGTTTCCACTCTCATCTAAAGGGTGACATGTCCAACAGCACATCACTCCCTTCGTATTGGAGTGTATGGGCGGCACGGTGGCGCAGCGGTAGAGTTGCTGCCTACAGCGCCAGCGACCCAGGTTCAATCCTGACTACGGGTGCTGTCTGTATGGAGTTTGTACGTTCTCTCCATGACCTGCATGGATTTTTTTCCGGGTGCTCCGGTTTCCTCCCACACTCCAAAGGCAAACAGGTTTGTAGGTTAGTTGGATTTGGTAAAAACTATGAAATATCCGCAGTGTTAATGTATTGTGTGATAGTCCTAGTCATCAAGGACTTGGTGGGCCGAAGTTTTTTTAGTCGGGACCCATCTCTAGGGTGGATAGGGTGAATGCACAGAGTCTTTTACCCATAGGGGAAGCAAGAACCAATGACTATTGGTTTAAGGTGAGAGGGGAAAGATTTAATAAGAAACCGAGGAGCAACTTTTTCACTCAGAGGGTGGTGGGTGTATGGAACGAGCTGCCAGAGGAGGTAGTTGAGGCAGGTACTATAACCGCATTTAAAAGGCACTTGGACTGGTACATGGATAGGAAAGGTTTAGAGGGATATGGGCCAAATGCGGGCAGGTGGGACTGGTGTAGGTGCTGTTTGACTCTGTGACTCTATTGCAACAGACTGAGGTCGGCCAAAACAAATGGCACGTCCCAGCGAGAGGTACATTGCCTTTAGTCCGTGAGATATTTTGTACCTGAATAAGACATTTCTGGAAAGTCTTGTGAATGCATAGTTGAGGGTTTATACTGTAAAAACACACAAAGTGCTGGAGTAACTCAGCGGGCCAGGCAGCATCTCTGGAGAACGTGGATAGGTAACGTTTTTTTTAGTCAGTACCCTTCTTCAGACCCATTGCAGTGGGGTGTGGGTGGAGAAAGTTCCACGCTGCATCTCCAAACTCTGAGCTCTAAATCTGGGCTATCACTCTCAAGCCTCTGCATATTCATATTTTGAGGCAAAACTTGCCTCATCAATGGATGTCAGGGGTTATGGGGAGTAGGCAGGAGAGTGGGGTTGTGAAGGAAAGATAGATCAGCCATGATTGAACGGCGGAAGAGACTTGATGGGCCGAATGGCCTAATTTTGCCCCTTTCACGTGAATAGGGTTTCCTGCCATCTTAACAGGCAGTCAGAGGGTTATAGCAAATGAACCAAGAGATGTCCAATGGCCACTGAAAGAGGGATTGATGCATCGAAAGTGAACTTGCACCTCCCTTTCAAATCTTGCATCTACATAAGAAGGCTTTATGCAGTCTCCTCAACCCAGAAGGAGCATGGCAAGACCGACTGCAAAATAAATATTTGACGGAGCTACTGTCAGCACCATTTCCGCACCTTGGTGCCCAGAGCCCAGACTCAGAGCGGCAAGGGAAGAGAGGTCCCATGCAGACGGACAGAGAGAGTTGGCATCACAGGAATCTAAATAAATACTTCTGTGTACTTTGTGTTTTTCCAGCTGTTTTAGGTGAAAAATTCCATTAAATCCTGATTCAGTTTTGGTCTCTTTTTAAATACTGGCCCTTTATGCAATTTGTTTATTGTTCAAAGCTCTGGCCAGAAGCATAAAATAAGAATTTAATGGTAAATGGATTGCATTTAACAGGGAATAAGGAACAGAGTGGTTTATTCAGCCCTGTAAAATCTAACAGTGATTCACTGATGCTTCTTGCTAATACACTGGATGTGAAGGCTACTCTATCTGTACCCCTCTGCTTCTCCGTACCTTCCCTAACTCGGCTGAGTTAGCCCCACGACTCCATCAGGGAAGGTTTCGTGGGAGATACAAGGAACTGCAGATGCTGGAATCTTGAGCAAAGCACAAAGTGCTGGAGGAACTCAGCAGGTCACGCAGCATCTGTGGTGGGATTGGATAGGCGGCATTTTGGGTCGAGACCCTTCTTCAGGCTGATTCGAAGAATGGGAATTTGGAAACAGAAGGCAAGTTCCAACCGAAAATGTTGCCTCCTCGGATGCTGCCTGACCCGCTGAGTTACTCCAGCATGTAAGTAACTTTGTGCTCAAGGTGCGGGTCAAAGGCAGGCGAATGGGATTCTCTCAGGTTGACCACACGGTCGGCATGGACAAGCTGGGCTGAAGAGTCCGTTTCCGTACCGTATAACATTACGACACTAGGGTTCATCCTTAAATACATTTTCCTGCCGGAGGTCCTCGGAGAATGACAAGCAAACGTTTATCCATCAAACAGGACATCCCATGCTATCTCACCGATCCAAAGGACACTGGGGACCAAAACACCATGGTGGTTGAGATGATGTGACTTGGCATAAAGCAGGAATGGAATGTGGGATGGTTTGTCCTGGTGCTTTAGAACAGGGCAATGATGTGGATGGGTGGTAGATGTTTAGTGTGGACTCGATGGGCTGAAGGGATGATCTTTATGTACTGTATCTGCCTCTATCTCCCTATGACATGTTGTAGGATAGAGAGAGAATATCTCATGGTGTAAGAAGGAACTGTAGATGCTGGTTTAATTCGAAATAAAGCTTGAGTAACTCAGCAGGTAAGGCAGCATCTCTGGAGAAAAGGAATAGGCGATGTTTCGGCTCGAGCCCCTGTTTCAGACTGCGAGTCGGGGGAGAGGGAAACAACAGATATAGACGGTGACATAGGGAGATATAGAACAATTGAATGAAAGATATGTAAGAAATTAACGATGATAAGGACACAGTTATATGTGGGCTTAGGTGAAAACAAGTTACAGACAATGAGACTAAAACAAAAGGGGGGGACGGAGAGAGAGGTTTGTAAGGGTTACTTGAAATTAGAGAAATCCATATTCATACCGCTGGTTGTAAGCTGCTCGAACGAAATATGAGGAGCTGTTCCTCCAATTTGCGTTTGGCCTCACTCTGACAATGGAGGAGGCCCAGGACAGAAAGGTCAGTTTGGGAATGGGAAGGAAACTGTGCCCAACATGAATCAGAAGGTCGTTCCCTGACCGTTGTGGTTTGAGGGCTTGTAAACTGGAAACCTGAAGGAGTCTAGTGCAGCTGTTAAATACTTGTTGATGTACCAAAGGCCCCAGGCAACATTCGTACGTCAGCACCATTGATTTCCCCCCTGTAATAACATCTAAAGCAAAATTAATCTGACACTGACAGGATTCTCTTCTGCTAAAGATAGGCACAAAGTGCTAGAATAAGTCAACTGGTCTGGCAGCACATCTGGAGAAATTGGCTAGGTGACATTTTGGGTTGGGACCCTTCTTCAGACATGTTTGAACGTCACCTATTCCTTTCCTCCAGAGATGCTGCCTGACCTGCTGAGTTACTCCAGCACTTTGTGTCTATCTTTCAGAGATATGGACATGGGGAGATATAGAACAAATACCAAACACAACCCATCCCACATCCCACATCGTATGAAGCAGGGTCTCGACCTGAAACGTCACCTATTCCTTCACTCCAGAGATGCTATCTGACCTGCTGAGTTACTCCAGCATTTTGTGTCTATCAGAACCTTCTCTCTAGCCGTTGATTTTGTAATTAATTTAGCAAAAAACCTTCATTAAAAAGTGCGTAGATAGTGCTGGAGTAACTTGTTGAACTGTTTAAGAAAGAACTGCAGATGCTGGAAAAATCGAAGGTAGACAAAAAGCTGGAGAAACTCAGCGGGTGAGGCTGCATCCATGGAGCTAACTTGTTGAACTTGTATCTGATCTTTGATTTAGTGGGGAAAAAAATTAAATTCAAATTTGCAGTTGGAAATTAAAACTTGCAAATAAAATAAATAGCAAATAAAGTTAACACCTATAACAGTGGTCATAAATCTGCCAGCTTATTGTAAAAACAATCGCGTCACCTCTTCTCACCTGAGAGGCCTCTTCTCACCTCTGTGTGGGCTGCCTCTCAATTTAGCCTTCACTTTAGACTAGAGGTGCAGTCCGGAGAAAAGCCTTTCGGCCCACTGAGTCCGTGCTGACCAGTGATCTAACACGAACACTGTCCTACACTGCCCTAACTGTACGTCTTTGGCACATCCGGAGAAAACGCACGCGGTCATGGGGAGAACGTACAAACTCCGTACAGACAGCACCCGCAGTCAGGATCAAACCCGGATCTCTGGTGCTGTGAGGCAGCAACTCTACCGCTGCGCCACCGTGATACCCCAAATGTGTTCTGATATCACTGATGGTCAGATTTCACGCAATTGAGGTTGTGTCTTGCCATTAAAATCCATGTCCTGACAGTGAATAACTTTGCTAAGTCTGAAGAAGAGTCTCGACCCGAAACGTCGCCTATTCCTTTTCTCCATAGACGCTGCCTCACCCATTGAGTTCCTCCACCATTTTTGTCTACCTTTGATTTTTCCAGCATCTGCAGTTCTTTCTTAAACTTTGCTATACATATCTGCAACAGTTGAATTACTTTGATGAATGAACTGAAACACAGATTATTAATACATGTATAAAATAAAGGAGCTTTTAATAATATCGTAGTTATTGGGTCCCATAGGAAAGAGAGACCTCAGCGTTGTCGAGTTTCGCATCCAGTTTGAGGGGGACAAACTGGGGTTTGAAACTGGTGTCTGAAATGTAAATAAGAGCAATAACAATGACATGGAGAGAGCATTGGTGAATGTGGATTGGGAACAGAGACCTGTGTGTATGGCAGTACATCAGCAGATTTCAATGATCTGAAATCTGATTGATCCCTGGGATGGCGGGACTGTCATATGAGGAAAGATTGAAAAGACTGGGCTTGTATTCACTGGAGTTTAGAAGGATGAGGGGGGAATCTTATAGAAACATATAAAATTATAAAAGGACTGGACAAGCTAGAAGCAGGAGAAATGTTCCCAATGTTGGGCGAGTCCAGAACCAGGGGCCACAGTCTTAGAATAAAGGGGAGGTCATTTAAGACTGAGGTGAGCAAAAGCTTTTTCTCCCAGAGAGTTGTGAATTAATGGAATTCCCTGCCACAGAGGGCAGTGGAGGCCAAATCACTGGATGGATTTAAGAGAGTTAGATAGAGCTCTAGGGGCTACTGGAGTCAAGGGATATGGGGAGAAGGCAGGCACGGGTTATTGATAGGGGACGTTCAGCCATGATCACAATGAATGGCGGTGCTGGCTTGAAGGGCCGAATAGCCTCATCCTGCACCTATTTTCTATGTTTCTATGTTTCTATGAAATGTCATGTATCCATGTTCTCCAAAGATGCTGCCTGACCTGCTGAGTTACTCTAGCACTATTTTTATAGAACAGTCCAGCACAGGTGGATGTAGTTGAGGCAGGTGCTATCACAACGTTTAAAAAACGTTTAGACAGGTACATGGATAGGACAGGTTTCGAGGGATATGGGTCAAATACGGGCAGGTGGGACTAGTGTAAATGGGACATGTTGGCCGGTGTGGGCAAGTTGGGCCAAAGGACCTGTTTCCACTCTGTAAGACTCTATGACTCTATGACGCCCTCTTCTAGATGTGACATCCTCAATTTTCCGGTTATCAACAGCCTCACCCACACCTTCCTCTCCCTTCGTCATGGCCATTGCTTTCCACTTGGCCAAAAAGCTAAAATAAAACTGCCACCAAATAAAAATTCTGAACAAAGTTTCTAAATTAAAACATACTCAATTCCTTTGAGCAGTTAACTCATCACATTTGGAGTAAACAGTTTCGTTCAGTGGTAGGTAGGGGGCCAGAATGAAATAGGCACAAAGGTGGACATCCCAAAGCCCAAATGAAGTCCTCCACACTTTCTCCTTCGCTGCTGACTTTGCACGAAGGAGGAACTTCACTGCTTCTTCCACAGCACTGCTCAAACCACGAGATAAACCCCGCGCACTTGCCTCAGTACGCAATCATTTACGGAATGACGAAGGACAGAAGACTGAAGTTGTCTTAAGGGCACAAATTGACACATTCATTCCCGGCTTGATGTTCTGACCATGCTGTTGCTCATGGCTGTCTGGATGGACAATTAGGAAACGGTTTGTGTTGGCTGGTTTGGGAGGCAAGTTTGGCAGAAGACTCCCGGGATGCTCCGCGCAGTGGCAAAAAAAAACTCCTGGGAAGTGTCGCGGAGCTGAATGGCGGACGGGCCGCTGAGAACAAAGAGGGACCCAGTGCGGCCTGGTTCATCGCTGCAAGAAGATAACACTGTACTAAGAGTTTCTGAATCTTTGTTGGCACGAGGGATGTGGCGATTCTTTGGGTACTGCCGAGGTGAAGTCTGATATTTGATTTTACTGGATTGTCTGCAAAAATAATGAATTTCACTGTACCTAGGTACATGTGACATTAACGTTTCACAGAATCGTTGAACCATTGAATCATCAAGCAGGAGTTCAATCCCGTCTGGCGTTGCAGATGGAGGTGGTGGTGGGCTGATCATGAGATGTGACGTGTAGAGGAGGATTGGGCAAGATGGAGCCACTTCCCTCAGCCCTGGCTCTTCGGCAATAAACTAGAGATGCTGCCTTACAGCGCCAGAGTCCCGGGTTCAATCCTGACTACGGGTGCTGTCTATAGGGAGTTTGCACGTTCTCCCCATGACCTGTGTGGGTTTTCTTCGAGTGCACAGGTTTCCTCCCACATTCCAAAGTAGTACAGGCTTGTGGGCTAATTGGCATGGGATGGCCCCATGCTGAAGTGGCCACATCGCGGGGCTGGAAACTGGAAGTATCCCCAGCTCATTCTGCTACCACCATCATCTATTGCGACAAGTGATGGCTCCCACTGATTGTCGCTGGAAGCTTGCATCCTTTTCAGGATGGACGATGACAGCGAGGTCAACATTTGAAACATGGAAGATAGACGCGAAAGAAGAGGAAGGTTTGGTATAATAGTAAATTATCCATTGTATGTGTAGGATAGTGTTAATGCGCTGGGATCGCTGGTCGGTGCGGACTTGGTGGGCCGAAGGACCCGTTTCAGTGCTGTATCTCTTAAACTATCTCCAAACTAAACTGAACTTCCATCCAGGGACCCCAGCAGTCCTTCCAACTGAGACATGCACCTCCTCCAACATCTACAGCATCTGGTGAGTCGGTTTTACAGGACATCACTCTTCCATTCCCCTTCTAGTCTCAAGGCTTCCTGCTCAGCCTTTGAAAACCTTCAACCCTGGTCACACTTTCTTCCACCCGTTTCCTTGATGTTAAAGGGCTTGTTAGTGGACATCCCCTTTAAGAAATGGGACCGGCCTTTAGCTGGGGGCTTTCCACTCATGTTACTGCCCTTACGTTGAAGTAAACAGTTAGACAGGTGCATGGATGGGACAGGTTTGGCTGGATATGGGCCAAACGCGGGCAGGTGGGACTAGTGTAGCCAGGACACGTTGGCCGGTATGGGCAAGTTGGGCCGAAGGGCCTGTTTCCATGCTGTATCACTCTATGACTGATGGGCGTTTGACGGCACTGGGCCTGTACTATCTGGAGTTTAGAAGAATGAGGGGGGGGGATTCATTGAAACTTACTGAATAGTGAAAGGTTTGGATGTGGAGAGGATGTTTCCACTAGTGGGAGAGTGTAAGACTAGTGGTCATAATCTCAGAATTAAAGGACGTTTGTTTAGGAAGGAGATGAGGACACATTTCTTTAGTCAGAAGGTGTTGAATCTGTGGAATTCTTTCCCACAGAAGGCTGTGGAGTCCGTCAATGGATATTTTTAAAGCAGAGATAGATAGAATACTGATTAGTATGGGTGTCAGGGGTTATGGGGAGAAGGTAGGAGAATGGGGCTAGGAGGGAGAGATAGATCAGCCATGATTGAATGGCGGAGTAGACTTGATGGGCCGAATGGCCTGGTTCTGCTCGTGTCACCCATGACCTTAGGACTCTATGACTATGACTAGGCAGCTAACGCTAGCCAGACGACCCACTCCTCGCGATGAACGTGGGCTATTCTCGACTCACGGTCACGCCACCTGTTTCCGGAGGTTGTTGAATTTGGCTCTGGGGATGCTTTCCCTTCGGAGAAAAGCATCTAGAAATGCAGACATCTTGAATGGCTTTTGCTAAAAATATGAATCTGATTACTTTATTCCAGTTTATTCAAAGGCTCCTGTGAATCAAAGAATGCCACTGAATGCCAAAACTTGTTGGAAACATATTATTCTCCAGGGAAGGTTTCAAAATTAAATTCAAGATGGGAACAGGGGCTATTAGGGTGTTTCTGGGACGGGCAGCACAGTGGCGCAGTGGTAGTGAGGGTGTCTCACAGCGCCAGAGTCCCGAGTTCAATCCTGACTACCGGCACTGTCTGTATAGAGTTTGCACGTTCTCCCCATGGCTGTTAGGGTGCATCGGTTTCCTCCCACACTCCAAACACTTAAAGGCTAATTGGCCTGGTATAATTGACCCGAGTGTGTGTAAGATAGTGTAAAGGGCCTGTCCCACTGTACGAGGTAATTCAAGAGATCTCCCGAGTTTTTAAAAAAATCAAACTCGTGGTATGTACGTAGAATGTACGTAGCAGCTACGTCGGAGCTTGTGGATGTCCCGTAGCGGCTCGTAACGCTAACGGCAGGTACTCGGGAAATGCTGTAACTAGTGAAGTTTTTTCAGCATTGTGAAAAATGTCCACGAGAGCCCCGAGTACCTACGGGCGGCTATTACCGTAATTCTCCGAGTTCGAATCAGGGGCAACTGGGGAGAACACTTGAATTACCTCGTACAGTGGGACAGGCCCTTAAGTGTGCGGGGATCGTTGGTCAGCACAGACTCAATGGGCCAAAGGGCTTGTTTCCATGATGTATGTAAACTAAACAGACTTTTGATCCACCTCTCCAGGAGACATTGGATCAACTTGGTTCCTGAATGTGATTACCTCAGCCATGTCGTCAAGTCTAGATCTAAAGTCTAGTCTGGAGATACATTCATCAACATTAACAATTTGGACATGTGAACATCACAATTGCAACATTTAGACAAGCACATAGTATTAAAGGGTTATGGGCCAAATGCAAGCAGGTGGTACTAGTGTAGATGGGGCATGCTGGTTGGTACAGGCAAGTTGGGTCGAAGGGCCTGTTTCCATGCTGTATGACTCTATGACTTTAACCAAGGGTGCAATGCACAGTTAAATGGAGGATTCGTGATTCAATGAGCTCATCGCCTCAGAATTAAAGGACGTTCCTTTAGGAAGGAGATGAGGAGGCATTTCTTCGGGACAATAAAATATTGACTATCAGAACTGCCTAGAGGGATGGATTTAATGCCGTTATATTTCCTTCAGATTTTGCCTCAGGATAATCGAAAATGCATCACAACCCATTAACTAATAATTTGTTTACTATTTTTAAATAGTGCTTAATATTCTGCGGACAATCCCAGGGTAAACCAACCCAATTTTTTGTGATTATGGATGATAAGGTGAAAAAATCTTTTGATAAGCCAACAATGGAACTTTCAACCATCAGTCTAAAGAAGGGTCTCGACCCGAAACGTCGCCAATTCCTTCTCTCCATAGCTGCTGCCTCGCCCGCTGAGTTTCTCCAACATTTCTTGTCTACCATTGCAAAAGAACTGCTGAGGTCCCTGGATGGAGGTCACTCTGTCTCGAGGTACTTTCCCTTGCAACCACAGGAGATGTAACACCTGCCCTTGATACCCCCTCCTTCATCTCCATCCAGAAGAGTCCTTCTGCACAATGGCGAGACCAAGCGTAGACTCAGCGACCATTTCGCTGAACACTTTCACTTCCTAAGGCCTACGGGATCTCCTGGTTGCTCCAGCCACTTTAACCTCCCTTCCCATTCCCATGCTGGCCTTCCTGTCCTGGACCTCCTCCATTGCCAGAGTGAGGCCACATATGAATTGGAGGAACAGCACATCGTATTCCACTTGGGCAGCTTACAAACCAGTGGAATTAACATCTGAAATACCTCTACTCTGATCAAGAAGGCTCATCTCTATTTTTTCCTGACTAACTTCTACAATAACCTCCCATCCTTACCAACTGCATCACACAGTATGGTATGGCCCCTCTGTCTCCGACCGGAAGGCATTGCAGAGGGTGGTGAAAATTGCCCAACCCATCACCGGTTCCCCTCCCCCATTCTCCAAAGCAAAGGGCGCTCAGCATCGCCAAGGACTGCTCTCACCCCAACCATGGACTGTTTACCCTCCTACCATCCGGGAGTTACAGGTCTGTTCCGACCAGCAGGTTGAGGAACTCTTTCCGGGTCACTCACTCAACAACGTGGTGACTGCCAATCATTCTTATTATTATTTATTCAAATCGTTGCTATGTCGCTCTTCCAGGGAGATGCTAAATGCATTTCGTTGTCTCTGTACTGTACACTGACAATGACAATTAAATTTGAATCTGCATCTGAATCTGAAAGGTCCCGACCCGAAACGTCACGTATTCCTTTTCTCCAGAGATGCTGCCTGACCCGCTGAGTTCCTCCATGTTCTTTTTATTAAGTACCCAAACTAATCGCCAATCCCCTCTGTGTGTGTTTGTAGTATTGTTAGCCCATGACCCACTATTGAAACAATCTTTGTCTGAGGAGCAGGGAACAAAGGTTGTGTCAAATGGGAGCCTGGTTTCGGCAACAGGACAAGGAGGACGTTTCACGTCGTGTCCCTTCCTCAGACTGATTGTCGTGGGTGGGCAGGAGTGGCTGCTAAAGCGTAAGTAATAGGTGAACACGGGTGAGGGTGTTTCTTGATAAGCAGATGGTTGGACAAAGGCCATCGATGAAAAAAAAAGGTGTGACAAAACCGTTTAAGAGTTGTAAATTGTGAAGCCAGAGGAAGGAATCTTGGTGATGGGGGGAAGGGATAGAGAAGAAATAGGTGCAAGGCAAGAGGGGGCACAGGGTCATAAAGGGAGGTTTTTACCTAAAATTGACCAATGTTCATATCATTGGATTGTAGGCTTTCCCAAGTTTGATTCTAGAAATATAGTGGTGGCCCCTGAACCAGTTCATGGGCTAATCATCCACAATCAATAACCCAGGCCTGCCTTTTCCCCATATCCCTTGATTCCACTAGCCCCTAGAACATCTAACTCTCTTGTGTGGCAGGGATTTCACGATTCTCTATTTTTGCATTCTAGCTTGTCCAGTCCTTTCATAATTTTATACGTTTCTATAAGATAACCCCCTCATCCTTCTAAACTCCAGTGAATACAAGCCAATCTTTCCTCATATGACAGTCCCACCTTCCCGGGGATTAGCCTTGTGAACCTACACTGTACTGTCTCAATATCAAAGATGTCCTTCCTCAAATTAGGAGACCAAAACTACACATGATACTCCAGATGTGCTCTTATCAGGGCCCTGTACAACTGCAGAAGGACCTCTTTACTCCCATACTCAAATCCTCTCATTATGAAGGCCAACATGCCATTTGCTTTCTTCACTGTTTTGTGTGTGGAGAAGGCCCAGGATAGAAAAGTCAGTAAGGGAATGGGAAGGGGAGTTAAATCATCAGCATCGAGAGATCCAGTAGACCTTGATGGACTGAGCGCGTTTATTCAATCTACTGCAAATGGCTATTGCATTTAAAGGCAGACATACCTATATCATAGAGTCATCGTGTGATACAGTATGGAAACAGGCCCTTCATAAATACTGCTTTGCACTCACATAACATTCACAAATGTGTCACCTGCTTTAAAATAGCTCTTTAATATCCAATATTAATTAATGAATAATATTTTGGCTTTTTGAACATGTAGTAAGCGGCCGTTTCGGAACTCCAAGCCGCTGAGAGCATCCTTCCGATGCCGGAGTTTCATCATACCGGCGAGAGGGCCTGAAACATCGGGCCGCCATTGTGGCGACTGCGAAGGCCTCAATAGGCCCCGACTATGGGGGGAACATGGAGGAAGTGGACTGAACTTTGCTGCCTTCCCTCACAGTGGGAAACGTTGATCCCGCTGTGGGGGGATGTTTTTTATATGTTTAATGTTAAATTCTATAATGTTGTATTTATTTTATTTGTTTGCTGCAATGGCAACTCAAATTTCACTGCACCACTTGGTGCATGTGATAATAAATGTCTTTTGTCCTTTGAGTAAGGGCCCACTGTTTTGTGAAATAATGATATTAGACCTTTAAATACTGACACCTGACAGGGCAGGCTAGGCCTTGGTTTGTTGTCATGTACATTTGATGTGTAATGTTGTACTGATAATGGCACAATAATATGAAAAGGTGAACATATTCCAAGAAAATTGATATCAAAGGCAAGGTCGGACTCTCAAGGGTTGAATCCTACAGTAGACTACATTTCACGATCCAGTCTGACAACTTAGTGAATACTGTCTTGTCAAATGTACCACACCTCAAATAAAATGTTGAACTGCCAATGAAAGATACGTCTAGGGTCGTAGAGTCATATTGCCAAGAAACTGGCGCTCCAGTTCAAATGACCATGTTGACCATCACGTCTTGCCGCAACTACCCCACTTCCCAGCACTTGGTCTCCAGCTAACTATGCCTCAACCCAAAGAAAAACTCCAAGCAACTTATGACCAGAAATTTCTGCAAAGAAACTCCCGCTTTGAATAGGAGACTTCATTGACTTCCTCCAAAATTATGCAATGACATAGAACAAATGCAATTCCAACAGCGATACCTTCTGTGGAACCTACTCTCCATCTAAGGCATGGGTAGTATCAGTTAGTTAGCTTGCAACGATGAGATTTGTATCTATTTCCTAGTGACACTTTGCTACTTTTTCAATGAAACCTAATCTTAGTTTGTAATTTTTTTGGCAGGTACGAATTCAACAATGACTCTTGTGCTGACATCATAGGCATGGGTATCCTTTTATCCCTGCAGTCAGTTGTAAGAATGGAGATTGTTTCTCTTGCCCAGTAACTAGTTTAAGCTTTGCAGATAACTTGTGTCAAGGGTTGTCAGCATGCCACCCATCCTCAATTCAATCCAGTTGCAATGTCCAATCTATCCGTACAAAGACACCCATTTGTCTAATTCCACCGGGGTGGAAGATTGCAACCTTCACGTGGCCCGCCCTGTTTCGACTAATGCAATCAACTCGACGTGCACAAACGGAAGATCAAATAGAACAAGTTGTCCAACAACTTTAGGCTGTGCACCCCACACGAAAGAAGAAGTCTGGTTCCACCCATTTTGATTGTGTTACATCTATACATTGAAGTTGGTTGGTTGATCGATTGATTGATTGATTGATCGATCGATTGATTGATTGATTGATTGAGCATGGAAACAGGCCCTCAGCCCACCGAGTCCATGCCAACAATTGATTATCTGTTAACTAGTTCTATGTTACCCCATTTTTACATCTACTACCTTCACACAAAAAACATTTACAGAGGCCCATTATCCAAGAAACCCATTAGTCTTTGGAACGTGTGATGAAACCGGAGCCCCTGGAGGAAACCCACACATTCAGAGGGAGAACATGTAAACTCCACACACGCAACACCCAAGGTGAGGATTGAACCTGGGTCTCTGGAGATGTGAAGCAACAACTCTACTCATTGTGTGGTGTCTCATCCATGTGCAAAGATATCTCGTATAAGTCCCGATTTGACAGGCAAACTCATAACTCGACAAGACCAATGCTGACACAGAGGTGTTTTATACAGATTATCAGTAGAAACTCTGGCTAATCCTTCCAATTTGGCCAGCATTGCTTAGATCAATATCAATATCCTTAATTTCATTGAAAACCCAATATTAATAATAAATTAAATTCACACTTGTGCAATTTGGACCCATTATCTTCTGCAAATGGAATTTATCTGTTGCATCAAGGGGCTTATCCCAAATTTACATATGACCTGACACTACGACTTCATATCACTGTCAAGCCAACTGTATATTCGGTCTGGCAGAAACATCCCATTGACAGGGATAAATGAGATTTAGAATAGTTTTCATTGTACAGTTTAGAAGCGAAACAATACCCAACAAGTGTGTATTTCTTTGCAAGAAGTGTCCTGTGTTTAAACTTTGACTTTGAGAATTATGAAATGTCAAACAGTCTCGTGCCCAGAGTAGGGGAATCGAGGACTCGAGGACATAGGTTTAAGGTGAATGGGAAAAGATTTAACAGGAATACGAGGGGTGATTTTGTTACTCAAAGGGTGGTGGTGGGTGTATGGAATTAACTGCCAGAGGAGGTAGTTGAGGCTGGGACTATCCCAACAATTAAGTTGAAACTGTTAGACAGATACATGGATTGAACAGGTTTGGAGGGAAATGGGCCAAACGCAGACAGGTGGGACGAGTGTAGCTGGGACATGTTGGTTGGTGTGGGCATGTTGGGCTGAAGGGTCTGTTTCCATGCTGTACGACATTGTGACTCTAAAACCTCAAACAGTAGTAATTTGAGCAGATGTTGAGTTTAGTTTAGAGATACAGCATTGAAACAGACCTTTCGGCCCATCGACTCCATGCTGACCATCAATCACACCCAAGGTACAGTGAAAAGCTTTTGTTGCATGCTAACCAGTCAGTGGAAAGACCAAACATGATTACAGTTAAACCATCCACACTGCACAGATACAGGATACAAACTACAAATGCACATGTCTTTGGGATGTGGTAGGAAACCAGAGCATCTGTTGGAAACCCACATGGTCCCAGGGACAACATGCAAACTCCACACAGACAGCACCCGAGCTCAGGATCGAGTCGGGATCTCAGGAGCGGTGAGGCAGCAGTTCTATCACCTGCACCGCCGTGTCGCCGATAAGCCTTCCCAAGCCAACCCGCATGTCATCGTCAGACAGCCAAAGACGTACATGTTTGTAGGTTAATTGGCTTGGGTTTGTATACTTGGTATACTTGGTATAAGTGTAAATGGTCCCTAGTGTGTGCAAACTTGTGTTAATGTGCGGGGATTGTTGGTCGGTGTGGACTGGTTGGGCTGAAGGGCCTGTTTCTGCGCTGTATCTCTAAATTAAACCAAACTAAACTAAACTAAACAACGTTTCCTAGTATTCGGGAAATCTTATATTAATTTCCTAAATTTTGTCATACTTGCAAATTGTTATTTCAGACATTAGTGCCGAAAATTCCACAGCTTTAATCGCCTTGTATAATCCAGAGAGCAATGGCCGTGATGACCTGTGCTTATGGATTGGAGTTAACTATACAAATTCACCGGCATAATAATTTCAGAAGACATTGTGTTTGGGGCGGCATGGTTGAGTTGCTGCTTTACAGCGCCAAAGACCGGGTTCAATCCCGACTATGGGTGCTGTCTGTACGGAGTTTGCACGTTCTCCCCATGACTTGCGTGGGTTTTCACCGAGATCTTCGGTTTCCTCCCACACTCCAAAGACGTACAGTTTTGTAGGTTAATTGGCTTGGTATAAATGTAAAATTGGCCCTAGTGTGCGTAGGATCGTGTTAATATGCAGGGGTCGCTGGTCAGTGCGGACTCGGTGGGCCGAAGGGCCTGTTTCCAATCTGTATCTCTAAACTAAACTAAATGAAAAAAGATTGTCATATTGACTGAACCTTTGCATTAGGTCTGACAAACTCATAAATTTGAAAACGTGAAGCAGACGGTCTTGAAGGCCGTTAGAAAGAAGTAGACAACTGGAAAAATGTGAGTCTTTTCGGTGATGTCAAATGGGTGTGAGGGAATCAGTCCTCACTTTAAACTCCACTAACTTCAGAGGGACCATATATGGAGGAGATGTGTTCACCAATGGCTAATGCCCAGTGGGAGAGACCAGGGGCACATGTGAACCTTACAATGGTTGTTCGTACAGAGACTAGCTGACTCCTAGCCTGAAAATAATTCCCCCATCCCACCTCACTTGAGCTGTAAGGAGAGGTTGGACAAACTTGGATTCTTTTCTCTGGAGCATCTGAGGCTGAGGGGAGACCTGATAGAAGTATATCAAATTATGAGAGACATAGGAGCTGTGGACAGTCAGAACCTTTGTTCCAGGCTGGAAATGTCAAAGGCTAGAGGGCATAGCTTCAGACTGAATGGGGCAAAGTTTGAAGGAGATGTGTTGGTTTTCTTTGCACAAGGGGTGGTTGGTGCCAATAACTAACTGGCTGGGGTGGTGGTGGAGGCAGATACGATTGTGGCATTTAACAGACTTTCAGGTATGGATCATGTGCAGGCGGATGCGATTAGTTTAGCTTGGCCTGATGTTCGGCACTGACGTCGTGGGCCCAAGAGCCTGTTCCTGTGCTATTCTGTTGTGGCAAAGAGTCTGTTTCCATGTTGAATGACTGAATGGTATTAAATGTTGTAGGTTTTGTTTATCCCGACTGGCACACTGCATAACGTTTGATCCTGACCATCAACATTCTTGCAGGGTTTGACAGCTGGCTAAGCCATGGAGGATGGTGAATCTGTGGGGTTTGTTGCCGCAGAAATGTGCGGAGGGGAAGTCAATGGATATTTTTAAAGCAGAGATAGATAGATTCTTGATTTGTATGGGAGTCAGGAGTTATGGGGCAAAGGCAGGAGAATGGGGTTAGGAGGGAGAGATAGATGAGCCATGATTGGATGATGGAGTAGACCTAATGGGCCGAATGGCCAAATTCTGCTCCTATCACTTACGACCTTATGAGGGCGGTGGAGGCTGGTTCTCTGGATGCTTTCAAGATAGAGCTCTTAGGGATAGTGGAGTTAAGGGATATGGAGAGAAGGCATTGATTGTGGATGATCAGCCATGATCACATTGAATGGCAATGCTGGCTCGAAGGGCCGAATGCCTTCCTCCTGCAACTATTGCCCATTGCCTATTGGCCGTAAGATTTATCTGGTTGTTAAAGTGATTTTGATCTGTTTCGCGAGCGAGTTGAGCTCTGCTCCTTCCTTCTCCCGTTCCATCTCTGTGTACTGGTGTTTGCCTGCAGGGGTGGAGGCTTTGCTAATGGTGATCGGGACAGCCAGGAAGCTGTCCTTGGCCAATCCACAATCCTGGACTTACCGTGTCGGCAGCAACGTGTGTGGCAGAAAGCTGCTGGCAGGAAGTTCCGGCCAATGTTTACCGCAATGGTTAGAGCTATGGTTTTCAAAGTGGTTCGGAACAGTTTTTGTAAGTCATGCTTTTGTTTACAGTAATCGGGCCACTGTTCCTTGGGTGTTCAGCAGGACTTGCAATACAGCGACTGATGTT
Organism: Leucoraja erinaceus; assembly: GCF_028641065.1. Taxonomy (NCBI): domain Eukaryota; kingdom Metazoa; phylum Chordata; class Chondrichthyes; order Rajiformes; family Rajidae; genus Leucoraja; species Leucoraja erinaceus. Next base: position 19,006,076 of record NC_073409.1, on the reverse strand, counting down.
TTCTCTTATCCCTTTTGTAGTTTTTATCCACTTTGTCCTTAAATATTGGCATTATGGGGTCCATAATTTGGAATAATTATCCCGCAGATCTTTAAGTCAATGAGATTAGTTTTGGACCAACAGTGGTTCCTCTCCATTGAGAAAGATCTGAATGAATCTGGTAGCCACATCCGTTCCACATGTCCTAAGTGATGTCGAGGAAGAACAAGGACAGAATCCCCACCAATTAAGAGCTTTACTCTAAGTCGCTTGTAGTTCAGATTTGCAATTAGGAACCACATCCTTTCAAACTTGTAAAGTGACTTAATTTTTTTTTTAATTGACGATGTTTAATGTGAATATGTGGAAAGTTATTTTTTCCTCCTGTGGTTTTTTTAAGTCAGATTTTTTTGTCCAGTCGCATGAAGACCGTGAAATAAGATCAGTTTCATGGCAATCATTGGCATATACCAGAGTGATTTGACACTCACAAGCATGCGAGGTTTTGCAAATCAAACTTAATTTAAAACAGAGATGCAAGGAACTGCAGATTCTGGTTTACAAAAAAAGACACAAAGTGATACTCAGAGGTTCAGGCAGCACCTGTGGAGAACATGGATAGGTGAGTTGGGAGGCATTATCAGACCAGTCTAGAACACAGGGCATGGAAGAGGTTTTGTGAGAAGCAGTGGATTGCATGTAGGTCCCAGAGAGCCTCAATGGAGCATCTCGTCCCGAAATGTCACCGATCCATGTTCTTCAGAGATGTTGCCTGACCTGCTGATTTAAATCAGTGGGATGTAGAGACATAGAAAGCAACACAAAAACATAGAAAGTAGGTGAAAGTAGGTCCTTCGAGCCGGCGCTGCCATTCAATATGATCATGGCTGATCATCCAGAACCAGTGCCCTCTTCCTGCTTTTTCCACATATCCCTTGATTCCGTTAGCACTAAGAGCTGTATTTATCTCTCTCTTGACGGCATCAATACATGTGAAGGAAACTGGAGCACTCGGAGGAAACTCAACACGGTCACAGGGATAAAGAGCTCAAACTCCACTCAGAGAACATCCGAGGTCAGGATTGAACCCGGGTCTCTGGCGCATGAGGCAGCTCTAACAGCTGCTGCACCACTGGGCTTCCCCAGTATTAGCAAGTCCTTTATTGACAAGGACTATTTATGGAAATAAATACAAAAATAAAACATTCTAATTGAATCAGAAAAACGTGACGGGAATTTTGGGAATTTTAGGAATTCCAACCAATCCATTTAGGTCTCTTAGGATTGGGTGTCATGGTGATCACAACTCTAAAGCCCTTCTATAAATCAAAGTGCCTCGCATTCCAGATTAGACTAAAAAGGTTTCTGCCGTGCTACTCTCTTGGTTGTGGAGAGCTGTTGAGTAAAGTGTCATATAAATGTATGTTTAGTTAGTTTAGTTCAGCACGGAAACAGGCCCTTTGGCCCATCGAGTCCGCGCCGACCAGCGATCCCCGCACATTATCACTACCCTACACACACTAGGCACAATTTTACATTTACATTTATACCAAGCCAATTAACCTGCAAACCTGTATGGCTTTGGAGTGCAGCAGGAAACGAAAGATCTTGGAGAAAACCCACACAGGTCACGGGACGAAAGTACAAACTCTCTACGGATTGGCGTGCGTTGTTAGGATCAAACTCGATTCTCTGGCACTGTAAGGCAGCAACTCTACCGCTGCACCACCGTGCTGCCCTTGTTGTTATTTTATTAGTTAGGGGCTGTCAGAGAAAGAAATAAAAATAAACCTGCAGTCCTCCTTGGTCAGTGGTGAGAGTGAGGGGCTACCCTGCTGGAAGTGGAGGCAGGAACTGTTTATTTGTCTGTAAACCCTGTGTATAGACTAGTACACGTAAGGTGTTCTTCCAGCTTATTCTTGGCCTACTTACATCACATGGAAAGACTTCCCAGCAGAAGTCAAACCTCTCAGGTTTGGGGGCGGCACTGTGGCACAGCAGTAGAGTTGCTGCTTTACAGTGCTGGAGACAATAGACAATAGGAGCAGGAGTAGGCCATTCGGCCCTTCAAGCCAGCACCGTCATTCAATATGATCATGGCTGAATCAGTACCCCGTTCCTGCCTTCTCCCCATATCCCCTGACTCCGCTATTTTTAAGAGCCCTATCAAACTTCCTCTTGAAAGCATCCAGAGTTTTCATTTTTATTTTTTTTAATTTATTTTTAACCTTTACCAATTTTTATTTAGCCACAAATCATCTACAGTTGTGCCAGTTTACAGCAACTTGTTTTTTTTTCCCTTTTTCAAAGAAACCAGGCAGAAAGTTTGAAAGGTTTCACATTAGATTCACCTTGTCACTTCAATCACAATCAAGTTTAAAATGACAGTCTCGAAACAGTCATGTTTTAAAGGGAAACCCTATCAAGAGAAAGAAAGGCATTCAAGGGCACTGTAGTTGAAAAGAAAGGTGGGCACACTGTTTTCCTGAGGTCTGGCGCTTTAGCTGCATTTAGATGTGCGTTCGATCCGGACTATGGATGCTGCCTGTACAGAGATTGTACATTCTCCCTGTGACCATGTGGGTTTTCTCCGGGTGCTCTGGTTTCCTCCCACACTCCAAAGACGTGTAGGTTTGTAGGTTAATTGGCCTCTGTAAATGATCCCTGGTGTGTGTAGGATAGAACTGGTGCACAGGTGATTTCTGGTCGGCTTGGACTTGGTGGGCCGAAGGGCCTTGTGTCTAAATCTAAAAGGAAAAAACTAAAAACTCAAGAAACGAGAGAAAGAAAGACAGCAAACCATGCAGACATAGAAGAAATCAGACGGTGCACAATAGTGTGAGCATATTCCCATGAGGGCATAAGCCAACACCATATGGACAAGATGCCTATCCTTGTTCTCCAGATGCCGCCTGACCCGCTGAGTTACTCCAGCACTTTGTGTCCTTTTGTGCAACCTAGCATCTGCAGTTCCTTGTTTCTACATTTCAACATGATGTTAAAGTTGGGTTGCATTCCCTTCACTACCTACGCTCTCGAGTCAGGATTTCTTTCCTGAACTTTTCAATGTAACCAACTCTCTTCTCTTTTAATAGACATAAAATTTAAAACTTAATCATGTATTGTGGATGTTTCACCTTATGAGAATCAGTGTAACGTTTTGTTTTATTACTATTATACTGCATTACACAGTTTATATGTGACTGGCGAGTCCAAGTACAAATGCATAAACACAAGTTATTATTGTCGCTCAACATCATCAAGGTCTAATTTCAGTAGTACCTTTTCTCATGTTGGTCTTTCTCCATATCATGTTCTTGTTGTGGTCAAGATGTGACTTCATGGTCAGCAAAGTAGTAACTCCAGTTGGACATACTCCAGAAGACTTCACCCCACATCTTATCTCCAGGTCATAGAGTGATACATCGTGGAAACAGGCCCTTCGGCCCAACACGTCCATGGTAAACAAAATGGCCCATCTAAGCTCGACTCATTTCCCAGCTTTGGCAAATGGGACCAGTTCTAAAACCTTTCCAATCCATGTACTTGTCCAAATGTCTTTTAAATGTTGTTATAGTACCTTCCTTCACTACATGCCTTGACACCTCGATAACCCATCAATCACCCTCTGAATGAAAAAGTTGCCCCTTCAGGCTCCTATTAAATCTTTCGCCTCTCACCTTAAACTTATGTCTTCTGGTTTATAAGTCACATCACCTGTTAAATTAACCTCTATTCTGGTGACAACCATCAAACATAAGTTCTCCAAACAATGGAGATAAAAGTGATCATTTGTATTCACAACTCTGGGTTTGCTCAGAATCATCTGCTGTGATACTAATCTTCAGTTCACAAAGACTGTGTGATCCTGTAGAACTAAGAAACTGCGAACACAATCACAACTTCCATCCATTTCTGCTTCCACCATCAAGACTATGGGGTACAGCATGCATTAACAATGTAAAGGATGATATGCAGTGGAGAAAAGCTGTCAGTGTAGGTGTGGCCCTTAAAACAATCAGAGCATTTGTAAATTAAATCTCATTTGCCAAACTATACTTAGATTAATTCCCCAGTTAGAGGGATATGTAAATTCTGAGGGCAGCACGGTGGCGCAGCGCTAGAGTTACGGCCTTACAGCGCCAGGTTCGATCCTGACTACGGGTGCATGTATGTAAGGAGTTTGTATGTTCTTCCAGTGACCTGCATGGGTTTTCTCCGGGTGCTCCAGTTTCCTCCCACACTCCAAAGACGTACAGGTTTGTAGTTTAATTGGCTTGGCATAATTGTAAATTGTCCCTAGTGTGTAGGATAATGCTAGTGTACGGAGATTGCTGGTCGGCGCCGACTCAGTGGGCTGAAGGGCCTGTTCCCGTGCGATATCTCTAAACAAAACTAAATAATTTATCGATTATCAATCCAATTCTTAGCTGTTGATAGCCCACTTCTAGTTTATGTGTCTGCTTATATGGTAATCTGAAAATCTGTCTTCTGAGTTCTGACGTTAATTCAGTTTCTCTCTCCACGGATGCTGCCTCCCCTCAAGCCTAAATAAAGAATCATATGTTTTTATTGAAATCTATTTTAATATTTCTGGCTAATTTTAGACCCAATGCTTGTACCAATATGGTGGGTGGCTGTGGACGGATGTAATTCATAATGACATGTGAAAATGCAAACATGTTTTAAGTAAATGGAAGAAACGCTAAAAGGCCAGGCCAATGTTTCGCCAGGAAAATGGTGTGTTCTTGCAATGACCTCAATCATATAGAACCAAAACATAAATATCCGCTTGTAGCACTTAAGGTAACCTGTAACTTTTATGACATGTTTGAACGCTTAATTTTCCCTGTGCATGTAAATAAACCAGGCAGTAGATTTAGTAGAGAGAATCAAACAGTGGATCTTTACATGCTGTGCTAATGTTATATCTCGTCGCAACAAACTGGCTTTCGTCAGATCCTGCCATGATGTTCGATGGTTTTGGCACTGTTGATGTACCTCATCTTGTACAGCGTCATAGAGTCGGACAGTGTGGAAACAGGCCCTTCGGCCCAACTTGCCCACACCGGCCAACAATGTCCCAGCTGCAGGAGTCCCGCCTCCTCGCGTTTGGTCCATATCCCTCCAAACCTGTCCTATCCTTGTACCTGGCTAACTGCTTATCAAATGTAAGGATAGTCCTAGCCTCAACTACCTCCTCTGGCAGACAAAAGTGCTGGAGAAACTCAGCGGGTGCAGCAGCATCTATGATGCTGCTGCACCCGCTGAGTTTCTCCAGCACTTTTGTCCACCTTCAATTTTCCAGCATCTGCAGTTCCTTCTTAAATACCTCCTCTGGCATCTTGTTCCATACACCCACCATCCTTTGTGTGAAAAAGTTACCCCTCGGATTCCTATTGAAATTTTTCCCCCTTCACCTTAAACCGATGTCCTCTGGTCCTCAATTCACTCCATTGGACTACATGTTTTGTCTGCCTCAGTGGCCACACCACTCTCTGACGCACCTCCCCATTGTGGAGTGGGAGTGCCGACATATATATTTTTAATCTAGCTGACTGCGGCTGGAGGATCATCGGTATTGGGCTTCCTCTGTCACTGCTGGTGTTTCTCGAGGACCTACTTCCTTGTCCACATTCCACGACCACCACCCACACGCTGCTCCTCCGCACAAGGTCCAAACACACGATTAAAGTCTGAAGAAGGGTTTCGACCCGAAACGTTGCCTATTTCCTTCGCTCCATAGATGCTGCTGCACCCGCTGAGTTTCTCCAGCATTTATGTCCACACACAATTTAAGCTGCCGCCTAGCAAAACTCAGCTCCCCAGCCTCCCCTTCCATCACCAGGTTTACAGGCTGATGGTCTGACATCAAGTTTCAGAGAAGGACTAACTTCCCTCAGCTAATTACTGGAACACTAAAGCCATTGTCTTTGGTGTAGGAAAAAATCTGTAGATACTGGTTTCAACCGAAGATAGATACAAATGTACACAAAAATGCTGGAGAAACTCAGCGGGTGCAGCAGCATCTATGGAGGAAGATAGATACAAAATGGCTCATAGGGCCAAATGGCCTACTCCTGCACCTATTGTCTAAAATGCTGGGGTAACTCAGTGGGACAGGCAGCATCTCTGGAGAGAAGGAATGGGTGACGTTTCGACCCGAAATGTCACCCATTCTGTTTCTCTAGAGCTGTTGTCTGTCCTGCTGAGTTACCCCAGCATTTTGTATCTATCTTCCATTGTCTTTGGTGCCAATCAAAGAGCCATGCCCTAGTCATCGGCTCCATCCACTTCCCTGGGACTGCTGCTAGGGAGGAGCTTCAGCCCCTTTATCGGGGCTAGGACCACCTATTCCTATATTCTGAAGCTATCCGATTCCCTGCTTTAGCTAAACCTCTGCTGCCCTGCCGTCACCACGGGGCTTACCCACAGGTAAAGTACGGGTTCCGTTATTACAGATGTCCCAAGTTGATTTTATCTGTGTCGGAACATACACAAAATCACTCCATATGGTGACCACACCTCCCCAGCATTGCACCGATTCACATCAAAAACAAGCAAGGCTGATAACAAAGAACGGTTGTTAAAAGTGGAGGGAGGGAGCGGGGGGCGGCGGAGAGAGGGGTAGAGGGGGGGGGGGAGAGGGGAGAGGGGGGAAGAGGGGGAAGGGGGGGGGGGGGGGGAGGGAGGGGGGAGGGAGAGGGGGAGAGAGAGAGGGGAGAGAGGGGGGGAGAGAGGGGGGGAGAGGGGGAGAGAGGGGGAGGGAGGGGGGGGAGAGAGGGAGAGAGAGGGGGGAGAGAGAGGGGGAGAGGGGGGGGGGAGGGAGGAGGGGGGGGAGGGGGGGGGAGAGGGGAGAGAGGGGGGAGAGAGGGGGAGAGGGAGGGGAGGGAGGGAGAGAGAGGAGAGAGAGGGAGAGAGAGAGGAGAGAGAGGGGGGAGGGAGGGGGGAGAGAGAGGGAGAGAGAAAACGAGTACTACTGTTAATAGGAATTAAAGTATGTACAATGTTGGACTTTTGGATGTAATAATATTAAGGGAGCTTGTTTGTATGGAGGGGAGCTGTTCATAAGGTGGGTGTCTGTAACCCGGCGATCCACAACTGACCTTGCACATTCTATTTTCCAAATGGTTGGAGGTCATTGAAAGTTCTGCTGCCTGGGTCCAAACTCTCGTCGAGTTGCTCAGTTCACCCAGCACCTGCGGGTTAGCCGAGTTACATCGACCCCTGGCTTGTAAAATGTTCACCAATGTTTTCAAATCCCTTCACCCCGTCCCTGTCCCGCTAGCTGTCTTCAGTCCTGTAGCTCTCCAAGATACCTGCACGCCTCCCAAGTCTGGGCTCTTGAAAACCATCACGTTTAATCTCTACGCCTTCAAACATCAAGACCCTCAACTCTGGAGAGCCCATCACAAGCCCATCCACCTGCCGGCCCCTTCATTCTTCCTCTAATAAACCACTAAAAACAAAGCTATTTGATGAAATAATTTGGTTGCCCGCACATTATATAATTGGCTCAACGTCAGATATTAGTTCCGTGATGCACCCGGGAAAAGTGTGTGGCGTGAAACTCCATTAACCACGTGTGGGGAGGAACTGCAGGTGCCAGTTTAAACCGAAGAAAGGCACAAAGTGCTGGAGTAACTCAGCGGGTCAGGCAGCATCTCTGGCTTGAATGAATGGGGCGACTTTTCGAGTCTGAAGAAGAGGGGTCTAGACCACAAATGTCACCCATTCCTTCTCCAAAGATGTGCTGCCTGTTCCGTTGAGTTACTCCAGTTTTTAAAAATGTCAAACTTCATTAACCCGTTCAGTGCCGCCCCCCGCCGAGTATACTCAGGTCATGGCCAACAGTGGGGGGGGGGGGGGGGGGGGGGGACTTGGCAGTGAACAGGTTAAAGATATGTACATCGACTGATTAGCTGAATGCCAAACTTGAAACTAATTTAAGAGATGCATCGTTTGTTTTGTAAGATTCTCCCCAATACAGAAGTACCTGATATCATAAGTGATCTAAACTAGGTCGGATTCAATGCCATATTCGAAAAGAAAAAAACCCATTCTCGCTAAATCAATAACAAGGAAGAAACATTTGAAGCCAGCAAAACTCCTTCAAGCTCCCTGACAGACCCTAAATTGATTCATCGTCTTATGCTAGTTCCAGCGGGGCAGTTAAAATCTCTCCGTAAAGGCTGTGGAGGAGGTGACCGATATCAGATGTGGTCTGTGATGAGTTTATTGATCTCACGTTTGTTATCAGGCATCACAGAGCTATGAAAGGTACATTTGGGCAAGTGTGTACTTGCTCCCGGTTCAGGGACTGGAGGTGTACATTAGCCCGGGACATGGTGAAACACAGGTAGACAAAAATGCTGGAGAAACTCAGCGGGCGCGGCAGCATCTATGGAGCGAAGGAAATAGGCAACGTTTCGGCCCGAAACCCTTGAAGGGTTTCGGCCCGAAACGTTGCCTATTTCCTTGAAGGGTTTCGACCGAAACGTTGCCTATTTCCTTCGCTCCATAGATGCTGCTGCACCCGCTGAGTATCTCCAGTATTTTTGTCTACCTTCGATTTTCCAGCATCTGCAGTTCTTTCTTAAGCAACATGGTGAAACGCAGCTTGATTGCATTTGGAAACGAACCCTACTTATCTGAAGGGACTTTTTGAAAAGCCTGCACTCAATCTGTCCTTATTCACGGGCTGAAGGATATTTACTTGAGTATTCAAGATTCAAGAAAGTTCATTGTCATGTGTCCCAGATAGGACAATGAGATTCTTGCTTTGCTTCAGCACAACAGAACATAGTAGGCATGAATACAGAACAGATCAGTGTGTCCATATACCATTATAAGCATGATAAATTGATAATAAACCAACTAAAAGTAAATAGGGTTTGTTATAGGAGGGAAACGGAATTGCAAATGTTGGATTCTTGGGCAAACAAAAAACAATTGCTGGAGGAACATACAGACCACGTTTCGAGGCGGGACCCTTCCTCAGACGGAGGGGAAAAGACACGTATTCCTTTCCACAGAAACAGGCATCGACAAAGGTGAGTGTAAAAAAAAATTGAGGTGAAATATTTGTTTTAAATTAATGCGTTCATGGCCATTGCTGGTAAGACTGGATTCACTGTCACCCACCCAAACTTGTCTTGCACTAAATGGTTTGCCGATACATTTCAAAAGGCAATTAAGAGTTGACATGAAAACAGACACAAAAATGCTGGAGTAACTAACTCAGCTGGTCAGGCAGCATCTCTGGCGAAAATGAACGGGTGATGTTTCGGGTCGAGACCCTTCTTCAGACTGAGACTCAGGGGAGAGGGAAACGAGAGAGTGTGGACATATGAATGGGGAGAAGGCAGGCACGGGTTATTGATTGGGGATAATCAGCCATGATCACAATAAATGGCGGTGCTGGCTCGAAGGGCCGAATGGCCTCCCCTGCACCTATTTTCTATGTTTCTATGTTTCTATGAATGGAAGATATGCAAACAGTAATGATAATCTAAGGGAAGGTGGAGCCCGCAATGGTCCATTGATAACTATGGGGTGGGTGATAACGAGTTATACAGACACTAAAACTCAACGGGATGCTGCTGATAGTTTTAAGGTGGAGGAGAGGGAGACAGCATGGATAAGGACCCCACAAATGTACAGACGCACACATACAAATGATTGCCCAGAACATTAAGAACACACACATCCACATTTGCCAAATAGAAATCCCTGAGCTCACCCCTGTAGAAACTGGTGAAGGATTGTACATATTTTTCCCCTTAGCGATAATAGTGAACCCCGTTCGGTTTCAATCTTGGCCAGTTCACAGCCTTAACTATTGATCTCGACCATAAAAGGAGAAATATTCCCTCTATCACCATTAAGGCGCTTATTTAAAAGGCTGAGCAATTGCAATTTCCTCATCATCCTTCATGCTATTCTATCCCACACGCCAGCTGATTTATAACGCATTTTACTTGCAGTCGATTAGATTGCTTTCCCTTGAACTTTGGCTCGGTGGCCACCTCACAAAAAGTCCCTTCAGATCAGTAGCGTTCATTTCCACCGAGACCGACACTGTGTAACAAGAGGGCGTGCACACAAATGGAAAGACTGATTTTTGTTTTTGAACAAAAAAATGTAAACTTAAGGTTTCCGTTTGTGCATTGGGTTCGGGGTTGGGGTATTTTTTCTGTGTAAAAATAAAAAAATCCAGCCCTTCATTTTCCTAGCTTCGGCAATCCGTCCTTGCTCTGTATGTGGTCCAACGCTCAGATGAAAACTACTTTTGTTACTTGCTGTGAGTCTCGCTGGAGTGACATAGAGGCCAGTGTATTAGACTTGGAGAACGGTGAGACCAAAGACCAGAAGGGAAGCCAGGCGTCATCTGGTGGCTGAAACGCCGCGCACTAACTAACTGACTTACTAACTAACTCACGGTCGCTGAGGAAGGGGGAAATTTGAGTGTGTGATTCACCACTAATATCATTCATTCATCGGTCGCGGTGGCACAGCGGTAGAGTTGCTGCCTTGCGCCAGAGACCCGGGTTCGATCCCGACTACGGGTGCTGTCTGTACGGAGTTGGTACATTATTCTCCCCGTGATCTGCGAGGGTTTTCTCCGAGATCTTCGGTTTCCTCCCACACAGATTAGCTTGATTAAAAATGTAACAATTGTCCAAGTTGGCGATATGCAGATTACCGCCCTGCCGACTACACCATTCAGAATATTCAGAAGAAGCCTCGCCCGCTGAGTTTCTCCAGCATTTCTGGCTAACGTAAACATGGCTTATTATTTTCTAAGCGTGATAAATTAATAATAGATCAATTGAAAGTAAACCGATTTTTGTCATTCTTTCTTTGTTTTTAGTTTAGAGACACAGTCCCTTCAGCCCACCAAGTCCACACCGACCATCGATCACCCGTTCACACCAGTTCTATGTTATTCTACTGCGCACTTGTGGGGCCAATCAACCGACACACCCGCGCGTCTTTGGAGTGTGGGAGGAAACCGGAGCGCCCCGGGGAAACCCACGCGGTTCACTCACAGGGATGAACGTGCAAACTCCACACAGACGGCGCCCGAGGTCAGGATCGAACCTGGGATCCTGGCGCTGAAAGGCAGCAGCTCTGCCATTCATTTTTCCCTGACAGTTTAAAACATTGTTAAAACAACTTTCTCTTCCAACGGTGTTTAAAGTTCAACACTGAAGGCAAATTCAACATTGCAAGCTAAAATCATACACGGGTCTATCAACCCACCACACACTGCATTCATCTCATCCGGCAATATTTGAACATCTGTCTGAGAACAGAGATCTTTAGGTTGCTGCAGAGTGCACAGTGCGCCTAACACTGCCTCCACTGTGTCCTCCGTGTTTGTACAGGAATGTCAGACTCTCCTGACTAGCCAACATTATCAATCTATTTCTTCCTCTCTGCATCTTTCCAAACATGAAAGTATCAGACCGTGGAAACAATAATCATGCCAGGGCCGTTTAAATACTGCATTGATTGTTATGAGACATCCTGAAGTTAGTCACCGACTGTCAAACAGCATCTTAAGTTGTCCGTAACACAATCCAACGACTAAACGACTTGCTTTACAACCCGCGCGGTTCGAGGGTTCAATATTAAGTAGAACAGATTAATTAGCTTTTCTCTGGCATAATCGTTATTACATTATCTCTCCCCCCCCCCCCCCCCCCCCCCCCACACACACACACACACATCTGGAACAGAAGCATTTCTACATCCAGTGAAATATCTAGCACATGCTGTTTTCGAAAAGCCTCCACCGTTAGGACATTGTTTGCTTTGCTTCAATCTCGCCCACGCTCAAAAGGCTAGTTACCTTGAACAATTCAGTGCTGTTGTCGAGAAATGTGAAAAGTACCATACACCTTGCAGAGAGACTAACTTCGTTTTAAAATCTTGGATCCCGGAGCTGGTGGACACACTCCTCGGTTCGTTCCTTCCTTCCGTGTTTTTTTTTTTTTGGTTGGTGTGTGTTTTTCCTTTTTTATGTTTTTTGTTGGGGTTTTTTTTTCCGCTTGTCCTTCTGATGTGTTATCCGTGTCCTAGCAGACAGGATCCTTGAGAGAGGCAGAGAGGGAGACAGCGCAGACTTCTCCAAGCCTAGATCAGGAGCCACACAGAATGGGCAGAGGCTGAGAACTGGGATGCAAAAAGGCTCCTCCTTAGCAGCCTCTGGGTATCTTCCCCCCTGTGCTTCGAAATGACCAAATTAGTCGTGGATCCGCCTCCGTGGGTCGCCGGCTGGGGTCCAGGCAGCTGTAGATCAGAACCTGGAGGTGGGACACACTGAATCACATAGTAGGTGGGGTAGAAGGGGTGGCAACATCTTCTTCAGAATACCACAAGGCGAGCACACAGTCCAACATCCACTGTGACTAATGCATGAACGTGACTGCCTTAACTCTCCACCGAATAAATATAGTTTTAAAGTGATTGTTACCTTTTCCTACCCGATTGGAAACAAAACGGAATCAAAATCTTTGGTGAAGTACACATTCGTTATTTAGGAAGGGGTAGAGCAATAATTCATGGTCATTGTGAGGGAGAGAATTTCAGCAGCAGGTTTTTTGTCACCTGGCACTTTGATCTTTGAAACAGAACTTTGAACAACTGCAAACCATTGAGAAGAGTCGTGTTGTTTCTGGGAGCAAGGAGTGTGTGGGGTGGGGAGTGTGGGGGGGGGGGGGGGGGGGGGGGGGGGGGGGGGGGGGGGTATGGGGTGGGGGAGCAAGGGGCAGGCATTGCCAAAGGATGGGAGGTGAGGTGATGAAGTAAAGAGGCTGGCAGAAGGCGAGGGAGGGGAAGGAGGTGAGAAAGGAAAACTCAGGGAACCATGACGAAATGTGTAGGGAGGAACTGCAGATGCTGGTTTAAACCGAAGATCGACACAGAATGCTGGAGTAACTCAGCCGGACACGTAGCCCATCTCTGGAGAGAAGGAATGAGTGACATTTTGGATCAGCTGAAGAAGGGTCTGATTCGAAAAATCAGCCATTCCTTCTATCCATAGATGCTGCTTTTCCCAGCCTGGGCTTGTACTATACTGTAAATGTACTGTACTAAGTTCCCCTGCACTGTACTGTACTAATGTGTAGGAAGGAACTACAGATGTTGGTTTAATCCGAAGATAGACACAGAATGCTGGAGTAACTCTGCGGGACAGGCAGCATCTCTGGAGAGAAGGAGAGTTAGATAGAGCTCTAGGGGCTAGTGGAATCAGGGGATGTGGGGAGAAGGCAGGCACGAGTTATTGATTGGGGACGATCAGCCATGATCGCAATGAATGGCGGTGCTGGTTCGAAGGGCTGAATGGCCTCCTCCTGCACCTATTTTCTATGTTTTTATGTTTCTAAGGAATAGGTGTCACGGAATGACATATTTTTCTGTCTATCTTCGGACCTGTACTAAGTTATTATCTTCTGCTGTACTGTAAGCGTACTGTAATACACCGAGTACACTGTACACAGTGGACGGCTCGATTGTAATCATGTATTGTCATTCTGCTGACTGGTTAGCACGCAACCTCGGCACACGTGACAATAAACAAAACTGAACTAAACTCCAACTGATTGCGGGTGGTTCTGGTGATGAAGGTGTGTGCAACACCCTTCATTGTATTACCCGCGGCAGTCCAGCTGGGAGGTGATCTTGCTCTTTACTTTGAGCTCAAACCTCTAGCAGGAAACCATCAGTCATAGTGACGCACGATGTTCCATCCCCATGCAGCACAGAGGCACAATTCATGAAAGACAGACACAAAATGCTGGAGTAACTCAGCGGGCCAGGCAGCATCTCTGGATAGAAAGAATGGGTGATGTTTCAGGTCGAGATCCTTCTTCAGAAAGTAGAGTCCCTGCACGTTATTAGTCTGGACCTATGTTGCTTTTAGCAATGAGTGTCTAACCAGAGGGGCAGCACAGTGGCGCAACGATAGAGTTGCAGCCTTGTAGCTCCAGAGATGTGGGTTCAATCTTGCGTATGGGTGCTGTCTGTATGTTGCTCCTGTGACCATGTAGGTTTGCTCCAGGTGCCCCTGTTTCCTCCCACACATTCAAAAATTAGCTTTGATCTGTTGTAAAATTGTCCCTAGTGTGTGTAGTTTAGTGTATAGTGTGATCATTAGTCAGCGTGGACTCGATGGGCTGAAGGGCCTGTTTCCCCACTGTATCTCCAAACCAATGTAAACTAAGCCAGCCGTTTAGCTTTCATGATCAATTTGTCACAAACTCCTCCACATTTTTGAGGTTGAAGCGACCTGCCATAAAATATTCCCTCGCGTCCATTGACTAAGGGAGGAGCAGCCTTGGTGGTTGAGTGAAAATTAAAGGCAGGCAGTGTGACCAGAATACCTGATCAGTTATTCACTTGCTCACTGTGCCTGGGGTTTATCTATAAGACACTACGTCAACCCTTCCTTCTTCAGTGGAATTTACAACATAAAATGTGAACCCTTCATAAAGGTGAGTCTCAAACACTGTTCACTTTGTGGATCCCAAATCATCTCCAATTCCATTGAAACACAAATGTTTACCATGTCCTAATTCCTCTGTTCTGCACTACTACCTGCTAAACCATCAGAGATCACGCATAAATTGGCGACATTTATTGACGGCCACATTTATTGATGGCCACCCAACAAATTGTTATCATCACGTGTCTTGACAGCAACTCTCATTATCCCATGTCTTTTCCTGCCACCATCCTTTTCAATGAAAGAATAATGCACTAATGGTTTCAATTTAATTTCTAATGCCAGTTTGCACAGTGCGCTGGAGTAACTCAGCGGGGTCAGGCAACATCCATGGAGGGAATGGACAGGTGACTATTCAATGGGGACCCTTCCTCAAACAGATGAGTTTGAGGCAGGGTCCTGACCCGAAACGTTACCTATACATTCCATACATGGTTTGGGTTGGGACCCTTCTTCAGGCGGATTGAAATATTGCCTCTCCATTCCCTCCACAGATGCTGAAGATGGACCCAAAGTCCTGGAGCTACTCAATGGGTCAGGCAGCATCTGTGGAGAAAAAGGATGGGTGACAACTGAGAGTAGAGGGGGGGGGGGGGGGGGGACTGTCGGTAGGAAAAGGCCAGTAAACCGGTTGTCCTGCCTCCACCCATTAGTGGGTGACTAATGGCCAAGAAGGCTTTTGGTTCATTGGCCTTCATCAATCAGGATATTGAACATGGAAGTTGGGATGTTATGTTACAGTTGTGCAAGACATTGGTGAGGCCCCATTTGGAATACTGTGATCAGTTTTGGTCACCCTGCTAGAGGAAGGATGCCATTAAACTGGAAAGAGGGCAGAGAAGATCTACGAGGAGGTTGCCAGGACTGGCGGGGCTGAGCTGCAGGGAGAGTTTGGACAGGCTAGGACTTTATTCCTTGTAGTGCAGGAGGCTGAGGGGTGAACCTTCATTGCACAAGGAACTTTGGACTTTGTTTTCATTTTTATACTTTGTTGGATTTTTTATTTATTGAACTTTTTTTAAACATTTCTTTATTATTTTACCTATTGAATAGAGTATTTTCAAACCTGTTGCGTTGCTGCGAGTAAGAATCTCATTGGCCGTTACGGTACCTATGACAATATAGACTCTTGCCTCTTGAGTTTCACTGGAAGTGGTGTTAGGATAAGTGGTGATGACCAGAAGCATAGGCGGCAACGAATAAAAATGTGAAGGAGTTTTGTCCGCTCTTGGTGGGGGTAGGAAGGGATTGTAGGGGAGTTCCTGAGCCCACAGAAAGGGCCATCAATCTATTGTGAGACTGATCAAACACAACATCAGGATCAGGTATTCCATTAGTGGGCCTCAGGGTGTTTGTGTTCAACGATGATCCAAACCAAGTGGTGGACAAACCAAAGATAAGCTTCAAGATAACAGAGTATACAATAAAATGGAGGCAGGATTTTTTTTTTCTCATTGGTATTAGTTTATTTTGTCATATGTGCTAAGATACAGTGAAACACTTTCTTTGTGCTGTCCAGTCAGATCACAATATACACTAGTACAACAAGCCATGTACAAATACAACAGGTGGTGCAAAGAGAAGGGGCAGCATGGTGGTGCAGCGGTAGAGTTGCTGCTGCACAGCGCCAAACACCCGGGTTCGATCCTGACTATGGGTGCCGTCTGTACGGAGTTTGTACGTTCCCCCTGTGGCCTGCGAGGGATGTCTCTGGGTGCTCCGGTTTCCTTCCACATGCCAAAGACAAATGGGAGTAGGACTTGACAAGCATAGGCTCCTTCCTATCCCTTTTCGAACGAGACTAATGTGTATTATGTTGAAATTGGCTTTTGATTTTTTAATTTATGTATGTACATATATGTTATGTATATGTGTATGTGTGTATATGTGTATATGTATGTATATATGTACATGTATATGTATGTATGTGTGTATGTATTTATGTATATATATATGTATATATATAATTTTCCTTTTATTTATTCATTTTCATCTTTTCTTTTTTTTTTTTAATCGTTCGAAATCAAGATATCATAAAAAAAAGACGCGCAGGTTTGCAAGTTAATTGGCTTTAGTAAAATTATAAATTGTCCCTAGTGTGTAGGATAGTGTTAGTGTACGGGGATCACTGGTCGGCACAGACTCGGTGGAATGAAGGGCCTGTTTCCGTGCTGTATCTCGAAAGATTTAAGTCTTAAGAAAATTATCAGAGTGCAGTGTTACAGTGTTATAGCATTACGCTTACAAATAAAGTGCGGGTAAGAAAAAGCGCAAGGGCGCCAATGAGGAAGGTTGGGGGATCGGGACCACACCCTAATTTATGAGAGGTCTGTTCAATAGTCTGATAACAGTGGGGGAAGAAGCTGTTCCAGAAGTTGGTAGTGCGTGCTTTGAAGCTTTTGTTTCTTCTGCCTGACAGGAGAGTGGGGATGGAAGAATGAGTGGTGTGTAAATGGTCCTTAATTATGTAGACTGCTTTCCCAATGCATCGTGACATGTACATGGAGATGATGTAGGGAGGCTAGTTTGTGGGTTTGTGTGATAGACTGGGCTACAGGCCGGAAAGTGGCAAAGTTCACAAAGTGGCGGTACGTTGGGTCTCTAGTCACTAGTACCTCACAGTGCTAGAGACCCGGGTTCAATCCTGACCTCGGTTGTTGTCTGTGCGGAGTTTGCACGTTTTCTCTGTGACTGTGTCGGTTTCCTTGTGATGTAATGAGGTGAACTTCATATGCAAACTAGAGGAACATTCTGCTTGTGTAACTTACAACTAACAACTAACAGTATGAACATTGAATTCTCCAATTTTTATTATCAAACCTACCAAACCCCCCACCCATCCCCCCATCCCCTTCCCTATGCCCCAACTCCATTTGCACCTATTTCTCCCATTCCCCCTCCTCCTGTCCTCTTCCATCTATGTTCCTTCCTCTGGCTTCACAATTCGTACCACTTTTATGCTTATCCCACAATTTTTGTCTCTTCAACTCTGGCCTTTGACCAACCATCTACCTATGAAAAACCCCGCTCCCTCTCATCCTGTTTCCACTTATCAGTTGTTTTGCCCCCACCTCTTTTCCAGCTTTCTCCACCAAACACCCCCACCCCCGCTCCCCGCCCTCTCGTTCCACAATAGATCTAAACAAGGTTCCCGTCCAGAAACATCACCTATCTACGTTCTCCAGAGATACTGCCTGACCCGCTGAGTTGCTCCAGCACTTTGTGACCAGCTCCTGATTTCATTCCTTCTGCGATGTGCAAGAATTACACTGATAGACACAAAGTGCTGGAGTAACTCAACAGGTCAAGCAGCATCTCTGGAAAAAAGGGAAGAGGTGACGTTTCGAATCAAGACCCTTCTTCAAACTGAGAGTCAGGGGAAAGGGAAACGAGAGCTATCGAAGGTACATCGGACAAATGAATGAAAGATATACAAAAGGCAACGATGTTCAAGGAAAGGTGGAGCCCACAATGGTTCATTGTTGGCTGTGGGATAGGTGATAATGAGTTATACAGACAGCAAAACTCAACAGCACGGCAGTGAAACTAGTACACGGACTAGGGTGGGGGAGGGACAGAGAGAGAGTGGATGTAGGGGTTACTTGAAGTTAGAGACATCATGATTCATACCGTTGGGTTGTAAGCTGTCCAAGCGAAATATGACAATTACACTGATAGATGCAAAACCCTGCGGATCAGGCAGCATCTCTGAAGAACATGGAGAGGGGATTTACGTTTCAGGTCTGGATCATTCTGCAATGACACCAGCCTTCTCTTTGCTGAACCTAGTTCTTGCTTCCAGTCTTAAATTTGTTTATTCTGTTATAATTAACTGCAGATCGTGAAGCAAAAGTACAATCCAGGCAAGGTCGAAAACATAACCGATTGTAACCAAACTATTTAAAACTCCACAGTCTCCCCTTTGTTGCCCTGTGTGGGTTGGTATCAAAGGAAGTCAAGTTTCATTACAGTATTTCAATTCTTTCAAATGACTGCTCATCAAAACAGTTTTTATTAATGCCTTCTTTTCCAAAATGTATGTTCTCACTCCCCACATCCCGGGGAGAGCAGGGAATTACTATTGACAACAAAGTTTAGGGTCAAAATTCATAAGAAATTCTTGACGAAAATATTTCCGAGCAAATCAGTCAGGGATGATTGGCTTCCTCCTGCACCTATTTGCTTTGTTTCTATATTGGGGACGATCAGCTATGATCACAATGAATGGCGGTGCTGGCTCGAAGGGCCGAACGGCCTCCCCCTGCACCTGTTTTCTATGTTTCTATGAACCAGCAGATCTGAGTCTAGGGAAGCACTGGACTAGGAAGAGTGTTACAGCTACAGGGACTGTCAAACCACAGGGTATACTTCTATCTGAAGTATACAAAGTCATGAGAGGCGTAGGAAAGCGTAGACAGTCAGAAACCATTCCCCAGGGTGGGAAAAGTCACCGTGGGCCTATCAGTTAAAATTCTGAAGAAAGGTCTGAAGAAGGGTCTTGACCTGAAACAACATCCATTCCTTCTCTCCAGAGATGCTGCTGCCTGTCCCACTGAGTTATTCCAGCATTTTGTGTTTATCTTCAGTTAAAACTTTGAATTGGGGTAAGTTCAAATTTGATGGTATTAGGCAGGTCAAGTTTTGACCACCGGGTGGCGCCAGCAATGGCCGCCTCGCCAACAGTCTGTCTCGTCCCTTCATTCCTTATTGTTTTTTAGTATGTGTTTAATGTAGGTTTTGGTGTTCATTAGCTTGTTATACGTGTTGGGGGGGTGGGAGGTTGGGGGAAACTTTTCTTTAATCCTTTACCTCGATGGAGATGCGATTTTTTTCCATATCGTATCTCTGTCTGCACTGCGGCCTAACATCGAATAGCTGACGGCCTCTGCTGGTGACTGACTATGGGAGCTCCAACTGCAGGAGCCTGCGGACTTGACATCGTGGATCTCGTGGTCCCTGGTTAGACTCCGACTTCGGAAGCTCCAAGCCGCAAGAGCTTCGATCGCCCCGACGCGGATGGTTAGACTGCCCCGACCGCGGGAGAATAAAGAAAATAAAGATTGGACTTTATTGCCTTCCATCACAGTGAGGAATGTGGGGAATCCGCTGTGGTGGAAGTTTATGTTAACTTTTATGTAGTTTTGTGTCTTGTTGCTTTTTTTTGGTATGGCTGCATGGTAATTCGAGTTTCACTGTACCTTAATTGGTATACGTGACATTAAACTGGCCTTTGAACCTTTGAAGTTGATTGGAGTAGCTTATCTGCAGGCAATGGAACGTCTGGAAAGTGGGATGCTTTTAAAAGTGTGGTGACAAAAGTTCACAACATGCATGCTCCTGTTAGAGCGAAGGGCAAGACAGGTGGGAGCAAGGAAGCTTGGATGATGAAAGAAATTGAGGCTCTAGTCAGGAAAAAGAAGTAGGCATGGGACAGTTAGTGGAAGCTGGGATCAAGTGGAGGAGTTTCGGGAACCGAGGAGCATAAGCGGGAAATCAAAAGGGCAAATAAGGGGCTCTGGCCGATAATATAAAGGGAAATCCAAAGAGATTTTCAAAGAACATTAATGGAAAGAAATTAACCTAGTTTAGTGTAGTTTACCTCTGTTCATAAGATAGCATATTACATGGAACTCTTTGACAATCACTATCACATGCAAATTCTGAAGGTCTGATTTGTTTTGTAATATTAACACGCACACTACTCAGTTACCACAACTATCTCATTCCATGACTTGAAGTATCATTTCATTTTTGTTTCAATTGCTTATCTTCAAATCTTCCTTCAAGATTTGGCAGAACAAACGTCCCCCGTGTTCTGAGTCTTTTATGCATTAGGATCTCAGCAGAAGTAGTACCTGTCATGATATGAGATATGATCATAGACTTTAGAGATACAGCGCAGAAACAGGCCCTACAGCCACCAGTTCGGGGCGACCAGTGGTCACCCTGTACACCAATACTATTCTCTACACTAGGAACAATTTACAATTTTACCCAAGCTAATTAAACTACAAACCTATGCATCTTTGGAAAGTGGAGCACCCGGAGAAAACCCATGTGGTCACGGGGAGAACATATAAACTACATTCAGACAGCACTGGCAGTCAGGACAGAAGCCGGGTCTCAGGCGCTGTAAGGCAACAACTCTACCACTGCGCCACCGTGCTGCCCGAACCGCACAGAGTTGAGTCAGAGGTTTGTTACACAATATCTCAACGCCGAACTTGAGCACCTTTCTAACACTTGCACTTCGTCAACAATTCTCACTGATCCAAGATCAAGATCAACGCCTTTGTGCTGGTCACAAAGTGGATCTGCGATCACGCATTCTTTTAAACCTCGACTCCAACAGCAGCATTTCTTACTTTAAATATGATCTTCTTAATCTCCTCTCAGATCTATCAATTCTCCGACTCTTGGACTAGCTTTGATCGGACTTTACTGGCTTTATCTTGCACTAGACGTTATTCATGTTATTCCCTTTATCATGTGTCTATACACTGCGGAGGAGGACTCTATTGTAATCCTGTATTGTCTTTCCGCTGACTGGTTAGCACGCAACAGAAGGTTTTCACTGTACCTCGGTACACGTGACAATAAACTAAACTGACCTAAACTCAATGACCTGTCAGCTGCACCATCTGACATGGAATGACTTGGTGAAATAAGTGTTTACTTTGTTTCATGATGCACTCAAGTATAAATGAGCAAAACAAGTCGACTTTCAGAGAATGACCCTTCTGGTAAGCCAGAACAACATGTCCCGTTCAACCATTCATTTTGTAATGATACACGATCCAACATTTAGCGAGACTAACTGTAAGTACCAAGAAGTTATTGGTCCCTTTCATGTGTTCATCAATGCATCCTCTTTGGAAAGTCATTCGTTTTTTTCCAATGCAATAAAAATGTCTTTTCTTTCACAATTATTTCCATTTTTCCTTTGACTGGTTGCAATCCATTTACATCTATCTCTAGACCAAAATAACTCCTCTTTGTGCACACAAGCATATGAATGGACACTTGCTCCTTTTGAGCTTCACACTGTGCTTGTGTGATTGCCCCAAACACTTCTAGTATTCAAGGATTCTTTTCTCTTATGGCCATTTGGTCATGGTTTTCATTTAACAGACAGCAAACTATATTGGCCAGAAAGTTTCAGAAGGGATAAGAGTCTAAGGTCAGTTTGGGAAGACTGGTTGTGAATACTGAACTAAAGTCAAGAGTCAAGAGTGTTACACTTGAAGGTGTTATATTTGAATGCACTTAGTAAACTGAGCAAAGTGGATGAGCTTTTAGTGCAGTTAGAACTTGATTGGTACGATGTTGTGGGCATCACGGAAAGACGGCTGAAATGATCAGAGCTGGGAGCTGAACATCCAAGGATACGCATATTATCGAAAAAACAGGCATGTGGACAGAGGGGGTGGGGTGGCTCTGTTGGTAAGGAATGAAATTCAACCCTTGGTAAGGGAATGACACAAGATCAGGGCAACACAGTGGCGAGGTGGTAGAGTTGCTGCCTCAGTCCGAAACGTTGGGCCAGAGATCCAGGTTCGATCCTGACTATGGCTGCTGTCTGCACAGAGTTTGTACGTTCTCCCTGTGAAGGCGCGGAATTTCTTTGGGAGCTCTACATCCCACGGACGTGCAGGTTTGTAGGTTAATTGGCTTCTGTAAATTGTCCCTAGTGAATAGAGTGGAACTAGTGTACGGATGAGCACTGGTCGGCATGGACTTGCTGGGCTGAAGGGCCTGTTTCCATGCTGTACTCTAAACTAGAACTATACTAAAACTTATCTAGAATCCTTGTGGGTAGAGTGAAGAAACTGCAAGGGGAAAAAGACCCCGGTGGGAGTGATTGTGTACTTGCAGCTGAGGTGTGGTGATGTATCAGAAAAACTGATCTCTATATCCACTCACTGGGGACTACAAACATAACACCATTAGACGGACTTTCCCTCTGAGCTAGACAATCGATGATTCAGCTATCCTGGGAAATAGGTTCATCGTCTCCTTGCTAATGCCCTCTAGTCTAGGTATCATTACGGCATGGGGTTTGCAAGCTCTTGTTGTGACAGTGTCCGCCCGTATCCCAAAGATACATGGGTTGGTAGGTTAACTGGTCATGGTAAATTGTTCCTAATATGCACCTGAGTGATAGAATAGAGTCACAGAGTTAAAGAGTTATACAGCATGGAAACAGGCCCTTCAGCCCAGTTTGCCCCATCTACATTATCCCCACCTACCCAAGTTTGGCCCAAGTCCCACTATAACCTTTCCTGTCCATGTCAAAATACAGAATCAGAATACCGTTTATTGTCATTTCAACTTAAGTTCAAACAAAATTAAGTTTCTGCAGTCATGCAAACAAGAAAAAAACCAAGACACACAATTAACACAATTTACATAAACATCCATCACAGTGAATTTCCAAACACCTCCTCACTGTGATGGAAGGCAAAGTCTTGTCTCTCCCCTGTTCTTTATTCTTCTCCCGACGTTAAAGCCGCGCCGGGCGATGTAAGGCCCCGCTCCGGATCGCCTTAACCCTGCGATTCGGGCGGGAGAGGTTGCCGTTGCGGGAGCTCCGAAAAGCGACCCCCCACCAGGGACCCACGAGCTCCCGATGTTACCGTCCACAGGGCCTGCAGCTGGAGCCTCTGAAGCTCCGAAGTCGGGTCGCAGCCGCGCGCCACCACAGCTCTCCATAACTCCGAAGTAGGCCAGCTCCGCGATGATGGGGCCGCAGGCTCCACGACTGGAGCCCTCAGGTCATTCCGGTTGGAGGCCGCTCCACAGTGCTAGGCGCCCAACGACAATGGAGACCCGACAGGGAAAGGGCAGTTCCCCGCAGAGGGAAGAGATTTAAAAGTCCCCCCCACATACACACAGCTAAAAATATTATATAAAATACAACCAAAACATACACTTAATAGGACAAAAAGAAAAAAAAGACGGACTGCAGAGGCCGCTGTCGTGAGGCACCACAATCTTGTATCTGTCCACATGTCTTTTAGATGTTGTTATTTTACCTGCCTTAACTGCCTCCTCTGGCAGCTCATTCTATATACCTACTGTACCACCCTCTGGGTGAAAAAGTTGCTCCTCTGGTTCCTGTTAAATCTTTTCCCTCACATATTAAACTTCTGCTTTCTGGTTCTTGATCCTTAACTGGGTGAAAGACTCTCCCTATCTATTCCCCTTATAATTTTTATACCTGTATAAGATCACCCTTCAGCCTCCTGCGCTCCAAGGAATAACGTTCCATCCTGTCTAACTTCTCACTATAGCTCAGCCCCTCAAGTCTTGGCAACTTCCTTGTATATCTTCTCTGCACTCTTTCGAGCTGAACGGCATCCTTCTGAGAGTTATGCCCCTGTCCCACTTAGGAAACCTGAACGGAAACCTCTGGAGACTTTGCGCCCCACCCAAGGTTTCCGTGCGGTTCCCAGAGGTTGCTGGTGGTTGCCGGAGGTTGCAGGTAGTGGAAACAGGTAGGGAGACTGACAAAAACCTCCGGGAACCGCACGGAAACCTTGGGTGGTGCGCAAAATCTCCAGAGGTTTCCGTTCAGGTTTCCTAAGTGGGACAGGGGCTTAAGCAGAAAGCTGAACGCAATCTGCAGGGGTTGCGGGGTATATGCGGAGAATAAAATGGGATTAGGGTAGGATTAGTATAAGTAGGTCTTAAATGGTTGGTGCGGACTTCAGTGGGCTGAAAGGCCTGTTGGCATTGAGGGTGATAATGATTTTAGTTTTAGTTTGGTTTAGTTTAGAGATACAGTGCAGAAACAGGCCATTCGGCCCACCGAGTCCGCACAGACCAGCGATCCCCACACATTAACACTCCCCTACACTCGGGACGATTTTTACAATTTATACCAAGCCAATTAACCTACAAATCTGTACGTCTTTGGAGTGTGGGGGGAAACCAAAGTAGACAAAATTGCTGGAGAAACTCAGCGGGTGCGGCAGCATCTATGGAGCGAAGGAAATAGGCAACGTTTCGTCCCGAAACATTGCCTATTTCCTTCGCTTCATAGATGCTGCCGCACCTGCTGAGTTTCTCCAGCAATTTTGTCTACCTTCGATTCTCCAGCATCTGCAGTTCCTTTTTGAACAGATAAACCAAAGTTCTCGGAGAAAACCCACGCAGGTCGTGGGGAGAAGGTACAAACTCCGTGCAGGCCGGGTCGAACCCGGGTCTCTGGCGCTGCAAACGCCGTGGGGGCAGCAACTCTACCGCTGCGCCACGCTGCCGCAGATTAAGCGTAAGACCGGCTGTCCAAACAACTTTTAGATTTGAGGCTCAACAACCAATGGGGGGAAGAGTGCCTCAGGTTGGCTCCCTGCGCTGGAAGCAAACCCTCTCGCTGCGGGCAGAACAGTCTCCACATTTAACTTCAACACCACAGCTTTCTCCTTTTCAGAGAAGAGCTCTGATTTTCCAGTAATACTGGTGACAGAAAGCTCTCTGTGCCCCGTTCCAGCCTGGAATGTGCCAGATTTTAACATTATCAAATAGGGTTTATTTTAAAAGCTGCACCACCCTGAAGAAATACTGAGCTTAGGCGAGCAGGAGACACAGGGAGATACTGTATCAGTTCATGGAAGGGCGGCATTCCAATTTTCCTTCTGAGGATAAAGACGCGGATATGAGGATTCTGAGGATAATGGATAATGACACCTCCGCTCAGTCCGCCTCGGCCTACGTGATCTCCCGGTTGCTCAACACTTTAACCCCCTCCCATTCCTACACTGACCTTTCTGTCCTGGGCCTCCTCCACTGTCAGAGTGAGGCCAAACGCAAACTGGAGGAACAGCACCTCATATTTCACTTGGGCAGCTTACACTCCAGTGGTATGAATATTGCTTCTCTAACTTCAAGTAGCTGTTCCTTTCCCTCTCTCTCTCCTTTTCTCCTCCACACGAGTTCTTCGACTAGTTTTACTGTCCTCCTCATTAAATGTTTCTGATTGTATGCCTCGTTGTCACCTTCCCCGCTGCTAGCAATCAACCATTCTACATTTCCCTATCAGCATCGGCTTTGATCGGTCGTTTTCACACCTTACCCTTCCACATCTAAAAACTACCCCTCCCCTGACTCTCAGTCTGAAGAAGGGTCCCGACCCAAAACGTCACCCATCCAGAACCATGGTCCACAGTTTAAGAATAAGGGGTAGGCCATTTAGAGCAGAGACGAGGAAACACTTTTTCACACAGAGAGTTGTGAGACTGTGGAACTCTCTGCCTCAGGGGGCGGTGGAGGCAGGTTCTCTGGATACTTTCAAGAGAGAGCTGGATAGTGCTCTTAAAGATAGCGGAGTCAGGGGATATGGGGAGAAGGCAGGAACGGGGTACTGATTGGGGATGATCAGCCATGATCACATTGAATGGCGGTGCTGGCTCGAAAGGCTGAATGGCCTACTCCTGCACCTATTGTCTATTGTCTATTGTCTATTGTCTATTGTCTATTGTCTATTGTCTATTGTCTATTGTCTGCCTGTCCCGCTGAGTTACTCCAGCATTTTGTGTCTATTTTTCATGCTTGCTGAGAGATGGATTCCATAACCACCAGATGAGGGCCAGTACATTGGCCAGGAGGTAGTAGTAAATCCTGTTGAGTTCATGGACTACCTACAATAAAGTCTGATTTAGTTCCACGCTGGCCTACTCCTTCATCTGGTTGACTATTGTGCTCTTCATGGTCTCCGTGCTGAGCAACCTGGGGCTTGAGTGGATCGGACCAGACGCGGCCTGCAGTGGCACAGAATGGCGGAGCTGTGGTGGAGGACGCCTACAACTTTGCTTGGCCAGGCCGACACTGAAATGCTGCCAGGACAACGGGCGTCTATGGCCAGTTGCACAGTGCAACTTTTACCTTAGAAATGGATAGGCCAGGTTTGGTGGGATATGGGCCAAACGGGACTAGTGTAGATGGGACATGTTGGCCGGCGTGGGAAAGTTTGGACAAAGGGCCTGTTTCCACGCTGTAAAACTCTAAAAACCTGGCAACTCTTGTATATTGTCTCAGTGAACTATTTCTACACAGTTTCTACGTAATCTAAGATTGTGCTTATATGTGGTAATACTTTACTGATGCAAAAATAAAGACTTTCACTGTCCCTCGGAACATGTGGTAATATAGAACCATCAAACATTACTTGAACATTGTATTCTTTATCCAGTGACATAAGAAGTCAATTATATTAATGTTTCCCAGAGAGTCATCAGTAAATTCCATTCAGATCAAGGTTTGGACCTTGTTTCTGTCACTGAACCAGTGGCTAAAACATACAACAGTACCAGCACAGGAAGAGGCCCTTCAGCCCACAATGTCCACGCTAAACAATAGATAATAGACAATAGGTGCAGGAGTAGTCCATTTGGCCCTTCGAGCCAGCACCGCCATTCAATGTGATCATGGCTGATCATCCCCAATCAGTACCCCCCGTTCCTGCCTTCTCCCCATATCCCCTGACTCTGCTATTTTTAAGAGCCCTATCGAGCTCTCTCGTGAAAGCATCCAGAGAACCTGCCTCCACCGCCCCCTGAGGCAGAGAATTCCACAGACTCACCACTCTCTGTGAGAAAAAGTGTTTCCTCGTCTCCGTTCTAAATGGCTTACTCCTTATTCTTAAACAGTGGCCCCTGGTTCTGGACTCCCCCCAACATCGGGAACATGTTTCCTGCCTCTAGCGTGTCCAAGCCCTTAACAATCTTATATGTTTCAAACAAAATACCACAGTAATCCCCTCCATCTGGAAGTGATTGATACTCTTCCATTCCCTGCCTATCGAAGTCCCTTTCTAAAAGCCTCCTAAACACCACTATCACATCTGCCTCCACCACCACCCCTGGCTGTATGTTCCAGACACCCACTGTGTACAAAACCCTGCCCCTCACATCTCCTTTAAACTTTGTCTCTCTCACCTTAATGTTCTTCCTCTGGTCTTCGACATGCCCATCCTGGGTAATAGCATCTGACTGCATACTCTATCTATGCCTTTTGTATATTTTTGAACTTTTATCAGGCCTCTGATGTCCAAGCGAAACTAATCCATGTTTTCCAACCTCTCCTGATAGCTAATACAGTCTAATCTAGGGAGCATTCGGGGAAACCTCTTCTGGACACTCTCCAAAGCCTCCACATCCTTCCTGTAATGGGGTGACCAGAACTGAACACAATATTCCAAATGAGGCCTAATCTAAGTCCTATAAATCTGCATCATGTATTCCTGACTCATACTCATAGCCTCTACTGAAGAAGGCTAGCACACCGTATGCCTTCTTTACCTTCATCTACTTGTGCTGCCACTTTGAGAGAGCTGTGGACTGGGATGAGCATTTAATTAAAGCACAATATTTTTCCAAATAGGGGGGCGTGGTGGCACAGTGGTCGAGTTGCTGCCTTACAGAGCCAGGGACCCCAGTTCGAACCTGACTACGGGTGCTGTCTGTACAAAGTTTGTACGTTCTTTCTGTGACCCCGTGGGTTTTCTCCGGGTGCTCCGGTTTTCTCCCACCTTCCAAAGGCGAACAGGTCTGTCAGTGAAATGGCTTCTGTAAATTGTCCCCAGTGTACGGGATGCTCGCTGGTCGATGCAGACTCTGTGTGCGGAAGGGCTTGTTACCACGCTGCATCTCTACACCTCTACATGTATCCGTCAGTGTACACACCTTTTTTGAGGACCTGCATTAAACTGATCGACGGAGAGCTGACAACAGGTTTATTTTGTAGAATCTCATTCACCCCAAGAACTGGATTGCCTCCGTTCAATTTTGTTTACAGCTTTCCAGCTGTCAGAGAAAGAGGGAGCTTCATGAGACCTGTCTGTGATGGATTCAAATCTTGAAATGAGAAAGAAGGCACTCCTTGTCTTTGAGCTCACAAGTAGACCATTTATTGGGGTCAAGCAAGTATCAAAATTGGAATTTAAAAATAAAATAATGTTTAAAAAAACAAGACGAATATTCTGCAAAGTTTACCTTGCGCTTCAGAAAAGTCTATAATCTGCAGAGAGGAAGAAATATAGTAGTTGAAACATTTTTTTAATTCATCCGTAGAGTACGGTAATCGGTGGTCCGGCCAGTATGTAATGGCCATCGCTAACTTGTTGCAAGGTGGCACAGCGGTAGTGCTGCTGCCTTACAGTGCTAGAGACATGGGTTCAATGGGTGGCGCTGCGTGGATTTTCACCGAGATCTTCGGTTTCCTCCCACACGCCAAAGACGTACAGGTATGTAGGTTGATTGGCTTGGTGTATGTGTAAATTGCCCCAAGTGTGTGTAGGGTGTGTGGGTATCTTCCTGCACTGAGATCGAGTCTGTTACTGACCAGTTGGTTATGACTTATGTTCATTCAACATTCAGATAGAAAGAGCACAAGGCTATTAAATTAAATCTCACGTAGACAAAAATGCTGGAGAAACTCAGCAGGTGAGGCAGCATCTGTGGAGCACAGGAAATAGGCGACGTTTCGGGTCTTGACCCGACACATCACCTATCCATGTTTGGAATCCAGGCATGGCTGCCTGAGCCGCAATTTACAGAGATAACCATTATGTTTTGTGAGATAAATTCTCAACAAAATTACGTCTTATTTCGGGATAATTAGCTGCTAAGGTAGTTACACATAAAGATAAATAACTAGTGACAAATGTGCTGAAAAAAAATGTCATTTCTCCCAACTCCATATGATCCAATGTGTGAGTGATTGTCACTCAGGATGCCAAGATAGAGGATGTCTGTCCAACACTGTGTCAGGGCAATTTAGTGCAAGTGATACGTGCTGTTCTGCATAGATTGTCAACGTGATATTTTTCAAAACGGTTTCCTCCCACACGAAGTGTAGTTGCATCCAAGTTGTTTTTCACATTTGAGTTTGAATGTTCACTTGTATGACAGGTTGTGGTGTTATTAACCCAGGACACTAGGTGGAGCACTTCAAGATGGAAGAGAATTCTCGTTTACTTTTCCTACTCTTCCTCCTCGACGACAAGGTTAGCATCACCCTCTCTTCACAGAAGAGTTTTGTGTTAGTTGGTATTGGGTCAGTGGGCAGGGACAGCATATGCACTGTTAAGCCCCTGTCCCACTTAGGAGACCTAAACCAGCAACCTCTGGTGACCTTGCCCGCCACCCAAGGTTTCCATGAGGTCACCGGAGGTTTTGGTCACTCTCCCTCATGGTCAAAAGTGGTTTCTGCATGGTGGAGGCTTCATCTAGGTTGCTGCTGTTTTTTCATCATGATTAAAACCGGCCTCGGTTGCCCTTTTAAAAATCGATCATTTTTTAGTCGCAGGTCTAGCCGAAGCCGGTTTTCTTCATAGTCGAGGAAGGTTTTCAACATGTGCGCGGGAGGTGGTAGGAGGTTGCAGGTCACCTCGACCTTGATTTTTCTTTGGGTGGCGGGCAAGGTCACCAGAGGTTGCTGTTTAGGTCTCCTAAGTGGGACAGGGGGTTTACTCTTAGAGGCAACATCATCACCAAACTCCTCAGGGTGGCACGGTGGCGCAGCGGCAGAGCTACTGCCTTACAGTACCAGAGGCCCGTGTTCGACCCTGACTACGGGTGCTGTCTGTACGGAGTTTGGACATTTTCCCTGTTACCGCATGGGTTTTCTCTGAGTGCTCCGGTTTCCTCCCACACTCCAAGGGACATACAGGTTTGTAGGATAATTGGCTTTGGTAAAAATTGTAAATTGTCCCTAGTGTGTAGTGTGGGTTAGTGTATGGGGGGGAATCGCTGGTTGGCGTGGACTTGGTGGGCCGAAGGGCTTGCTTCCGTGCTGTATCTCTAAACTAAACTAAGGTAAAATTGTGTGCTGGAAGGAACTGCAGATGCTGGTTTACACCGAGGATAGATACAAAATGATGGAGTAACTCAGCGGGACAGGTAGCATCTCTGAAGAAAAGGAATGGGTGACGTTTCGGGTCGAGACCCTTCTTCAAGAAGTAGAAGGGTTTCGACCCAAAACGTCACCTATTCCTTTTCTCCAGAGATGCTGCCTGACCCCCTAAGTTACTCCAGCATTTTGTGTCTATCTAAACTAAGACGATGTTTATCCTGGATCTAGGACTAAACAGCCCTCTCTGACTTCAACAACAGACCCTTTACCCTTTGACCACATTCAGTAAAGGATAGGCGACAAAACACCCTCCACAATAATTATTAATAATAAGAATTGTCGCGGGGTGACGCCTGTCTGGTCGTGAGTAGTCGCCCAAAGAGTCGTACCTTTTTCTAGTCGCCTCTGGATTTTCAACATGTTGAAATTTTTCGGTCACCTGCTGCGACTATGACGGGTGCCGGCAAGTCGCCGAAAAAAATCGCGTAAGTG
Source organism: Leucoraja erinaceus (assembly GCF_028641065.1). Taxonomy (NCBI): domain Eukaryota; kingdom Metazoa; phylum Chordata; class Chondrichthyes; order Rajiformes; family Rajidae; genus Leucoraja; species Leucoraja erinaceus. The sequence goes on along the minus strand of NC_073409.1, from coordinate 18,975,241 downwards.
GGACAGGCCCTTTACTATACTCACTGTGCACCGAGGCCAATTTCTGCTCAATATACGTTTGCAGATGACACCACTGAGGTGAGCTGGATCTCAAACAACAGCGAGATGGAGTACAGGAAACAGGTTGAGAGTTGAGCAACATGATGCCAAGACAACACACCTTTCCCTTAATGTCAGCAAGATGAAGGAGCTAATTATTCACTTCAGCAAGCTAGGTGGGAGTACATGAATCACAAACTAAAGCTTTTCGCTGCGTTTCAGTACAGGTGGCAGTAATAGACTAATACCAGTATGTGCACGCAAAACATATCACCCACATATGTGAAAGCAGTGACTGGAGAAGATTTTTAAATTCATTCAAGGAATGTGGGCTTGGTGGACTGAGCCAGCATTTAAGATTCAAGATTCAAGATTCAATTTAATTGTCATTTGGACCCCTTGAGGTCCAAACGAAATGCCGTTTCTGCAGCCATACATTACAAACAAATAGACCCAAGACACAACATAATTTACATAAACATCCATCACATCGCTGTGGTATGATGCCCATTAATGCCTTTAATGCCCATCCCTTGTTGCCCTTGAAACTGCCGTGGTCCATGAAGAGTGCGTTTTCGGTGCTGCCAGGCAGGGACTCCCAGCATCGTGACCCAGAAACACACAGATACATTCCCAAGTCAGGGTGGTGTGTGGCTCAGAGGGCGAGCTCCACGTGGTGGAATTTCCCCTGCTTTTGCTGTCCTTGTCCTTCTCGAAGGCAGTGATGGGTTTGGAAGGTGCTGAACAAGGAGCCCTGCAGAGGCTGGGTTGATGATAATAATACAGGTTCAAATCCCATCAGGTGGTGCAGCGGTAGAGTTGCTGCCTAACAGTGTCAGAGACACCGGGTACATTCACCCCGTGACTGCGTGGGTTTTCTCCGAGTTTTGACATTTTCGTTGATCACAAAATTTCTCACCACTGAGCGTGAGGGCTTGAGAGTTTGCTTGAGGGTGTGAGTCTCATGAAAGCTGCACTTACTCAGTCTGGCCTATATGCACAATTTCAGGCCTCTGAACTAACTGAGGAAACTGGCCAGTGGTTTTTGGTTTAGTTCCACTTTTGTGATACAGCACGGAAACAGGACCTTCAGCCCACTGAGTCAGCGCCGACCAGCGACCCCCCCACACTAACACCATCTACACACACTAGGGACAATTTACAATTATAACAAGCTAATTAACCTACAAACCTGTATTCTTTGGTTTATATGTCTGCCGTGATTCTTGAAGTCAGATCCAAAGACGTAAAGGTTTGTAGGATAATTGGCTGTGTTTATGTAACATTGTCCCTGTCATGTTAATGTGCGGGGATCGCTGGTCAGCGCGGGCTCGATGGACCGAAGGGCCTGTTTCCGCGCTGCATCTCAAAACTAAACTAAAAGAACTGAAAGATCACCATCGCCTCCTCACGGGAACAGGGATGGAGTGATGGCTTTGTCAGTGATGTGTTGAACTATCACCTGAGAACAAGTAAATGAATGACCATGCAGGACAAAAACTACAAAGAATATTATGGTTGTCTACATGTGGATTCAACCTAATGATATCACTAGCCTAAACCAAAGGGCCCACAGAAACAGTCTGCGATTAAAAAAAAAGTCACAAAAGCCCATTCAGTGACTGTGCTGTGTTCGTATCAGTAGACTTCCCCTGTCTGAAGATAAGATTCCACAGTGGCCGTCAGCTTTCAGACATCAAATGTGATGATAGTATTTAAAACAACTTGTAATTGTCTCAGCTATCCGAATTTTCAGATCACTTTTAGAGAAAAACAAGATGTAAAATACATATAATAAAGAATAATTAAATTGCCATCAGGGTAAAATGCTTGTACAGTATAAATGTGTGTGTGAATGTAACATTTTAGATATTGGAAAGAATCAAATGTGGATATGTTCTGTTACTTGTGGGGACATACATGTTTGTAGGATAATTAGCCTTGGTAAACATTGTAAATTGTTCCTCGTGTGTAGTGTGGGTTAATGTATGCAGGGATCGCTGGGGTTGGCATGGACTTGGTGGGCCGAAGGGCCTGTTTCCGTGCTGTATCTCTAAACTAAACTAAAGTAAAATTGTGTGCTGGAAGGAGCTGCAGATGCTGGTTTACACCGAAGATAGACACAAAATCTCTGAGTAACTCAGCGGGACAGGTAGCATCTCTGAAGAAAAGGAATAAATGACATTTCGGGTCGAGACCCTTCTTCAAGAAGTAGGTGGGTCTCAACCCTATTCCTTTTCACCCGAAATGCTGCCTGGTTCCCTAAGTTACTCCAGCATTTTGTGTCCATCTGAACAAAGACAATGTTTTTCCTGGGCGTAGGACTACACAGCCCTCTCTGTCACTGGATCCTGTACCCTTGTGGGGAATTGCACACCAAGGCAATCTTGGAAAATTCCCTTCACGATAGTATTTGCAGTGAGTTTGCAGTGCATTAAAATAACCAACTCTGTAGAACTCATGTACTTGGATCAGCTTCATTTTTACCCATTTTACCCATGTTTAATTTAGTTTAGTATTATCACGTGTACTGAGATACAGCGAAAGGCTTTTTTGTTGCATGCCATCCAGCCTTTTCACTGACTGGATGGAACAAAATGAAAAAGCAACAAAAATACGATTACAATCATGCTGTCCACAGTGTACAGATACAGGATAAAAAATATTACGTTTACTGCAAGATAAAGTCCCTTAAAGTCCGATTAAAGATAGACCGAGGGTCTCCAATGACGTAGATGGGACTCAATACAGCTCTCTAGTTGGTGAGAGGATGGTTCAGTTGCCCGATAACAGTTGGGAAGAAACTGTGGATTGCTAAATCTCAATTTGATTGCCAACTTTCTATTGATTGATCAGTGACCTGATAAAATTCAATGACCATACACCAATACACAACAGAATTCATTGGACGCATTTGAACGTAAACATATCAACATCCAGTTAAAGATTCTCTTCTGGCGAAACAAGGAACTACAGATGCTAGAATCTTGAGTATAAGCGCTGGAGTTACTCAGCAGGACAGGCAGCATCTCTGGAGGACATGGATAGGCGACATTTTGGGTCAGGAGCCTTCTTCAGATTTTTTCCATTGTCTCTCATCTACAGGATAATGTGCTCACTTTTCCAGCTTGCTGTTTCTCACTCTGTTTTTCACCTTTGTCTTAGTCTAGACATTTAAACTTTAGAGATGTAGCACAGAAACAGGCCCTTAGGCCTACTGAGTCCACATGAGTGTGGATGAAACCGCACCCGGAGAAACCCTCCCATGCTGTTACATGGGAGAACGTGCAAACGCCGTACAGATGTGCAGGTTTGTAGTTTAATTGGCCTCTGTAAATTAGCTCCGGTGGGTAAAGAGTGCTTGCAAACGTGGGAAAAGTGTGAAGCAGTTATAAGGTCAGATTGCATTCGGTGGGCCGAAGGGCCTGTTTCCATGCTGCGTCTATAATAGAGTCATGGAGTCATGCAGCATGAAAACAGGCCCTTCAGCCCAACTTGACCATGCCGAGCAAGATACCCCACTCTATTTGGCCCATCTATCATATCATATACTTATTAAATGTATCATATCATATCATTGTGTGAAGGATAGTGCTAGTGTAAGCTGTTGCGCATGCGCAGTGCTGCAAAGGCAGAATTTCAGCTGCCTTCAACTCTCCCTGTCATTGACTGCTTGAAGCAGCGCTGACAGCACGTGGCCTGCACAGACCTTCGTGTGTTACAAGTACTGCAGATGAAAGGCATGGAGAATTATGTCTACCTAAGAGATTGATCACTTAGATAGGCATAATTCTCCCATGCCTTTACTATTATTATTAATAATTACCATTTTATAATTTTAGTTAGGGTAGGCAGTGCCTACCTTGCCTGCCCTGATGGCACGTGCCTGTCTTGTATGTACGTGTGTATGTATCTATGTGTCTGTGTATTTGTATCTTTGTCAAAACGCTACTCGGTAGCGCTGAAAAATGTCCACATTCTTACTCACATTTTCCCCATCCACACCATAATTAGGTTCCCTTCAGATTTGATGCTATATTTCACAAATTATTGATGATTCAAGTTTAAAAAAACCCAACTTTGAGAAGAATAACTGACTCTGCTTTGAGACTTGTCTGACATCACAATGGCATCTCACAGTCATCTAATCACAATTGGAGCACATTTACATACGCTGCCAATCATGTCACAATGGGATTGTAACCCTCCTAGCACTAGCAGGCAGAAATACATTTTTCTTAAAGTTACAGTACACTCATTTTTTTTAAAGTTTCAAATGAGGGAGTGTGAATAAGGCGAAATGAGCAGCCCCGAGGCAGTTGGGGGCCACGGGTGTGGTGCAATATTGTGTTGGGAGAACGGGTTACCTTGGGGCAATGGGTGAGTGGTGGAAACGGGTTGCGTTGGGGAAACAGGTGAATGGTGAATTATTGCACTGGGGGAAAGGGGCCCAACAGGTCCCACTTGGTCTAGTATCCTTCTAAAACTTTCTGATGCATGTACCTGTCCAAATGTCTCTTAAATGTTGATATAGCACCTGCTTCAACTACCTTCTCTGGAGCTCGTTACATATATCCATCAACTTCTGTGTAAAAAGGTTGCCCCTCAGATTTCTATTAATCCTCACAATCAATCAATCAATCAATCAATCAATCAATCAATCAATCAATCAATCAATCAATCAATCAATCAATCAATCAATCAATCAATCAATGTAGATTGTGTAAGAAGGAACTGCAGATGCTGGTTTAAACCAAAGATAGACACAAAAAGCTGGAGTAACTCAGCGGGACAGGCAACATCTCTGGAGAGAAGGAATGGGTGACGTTTCAGGTCGAGAACCTTCTTCAATGACCCGAAATGTTAGCCATTCTTTCTCTCCAATCAATGTAGATTAACTGATTACTGTAAATTATCCTTGGTGCAGGTGTTTGGTTGCCAAATTGGAAGAGTTGATAGGCAGGTGAGGGGAATTAGGTTGCATGGAAATAGATTAGAGTAAGTGGGATTGATGGGAATACACTGGTGATGGCACAGACTCGATGGGTTAAATGGCCTCTATCTCTGTGTAAGTCAATACATGACTACATATTCTGGACGGTCTACAGCAGGTGGCTTGTTGATGAACAAATAGGTATTTTCTGACTCAACGATGAGCTAAATTCCCTTGCCATCCAGCTCCATAGAGGACTAGCTCATAGTCTCATCCAAAATAGCCCAGGAGAAACAGTGAGATTGTATCCAGTGTGCTCTGTCCTTTTTTTAGATCAGGAAACGCACACTGGGCTATCTATATACTCATGTCAAGAAAATCTAATGATACTATTCAGTGTGAATGACTGGTTGTAAATTTGCAGATGCACTAATCCCAAAATAGGGCTAGGAGCACTGAGATTACTTTTGAATGAGTCACCCGGTGAACCAACTAGTGTGAAATCAACAACATTCTGCCATGAATCAGCGTCCTGAATGTTTTTGTCAATTAACAGGCCACATTGTAAAAGTAATAACAGCTATAGGTCATTGCGGATGTGATCTGGAACGCACTGCCTGCCTAAGGGTGCTGGCAAATAGATTTAGTGGGTTGTAAACGAATAGAATGAACATTGAATGGAAAGAACGGGGGGGGCATAGTTTTATTTATTTTATTTTTTTAAATCAAATATAATTTATTTAATTACGATCACGATACGAGGCAAAACCGTGGTAACGCGCCCGCCACCATACTACAAAATCACAAAATTATCTAGAAACTAGATTTTCAAACAACTACCTTACAAATATACTAAATAACTACTATACAACTATGTCCCCCTCTAACACCACCCAGGCGCGGACATAACCCCGGAAAAGGGGGTAACCCTGGAAAAGGGGCAAGCATCTCGCTCGGGCAAAGCTCTCTTCCAGCTGGCGCCCGTTCTCGCGGATGGCCAGCTTGGCCCACAGGTGGCACAGTGGTGCAGCCGCCAGAATCCTGGCTTCAATCTTGCCGTTGGTGCTGTCTGTGTGGAGTTTGCACTATTCTCTGGGACCTCATTGGTTTCCTATGGGTGCTCCGGTTTCATCCCACGTCCCAAAGACGCACAGGTTTGCAGGTTAATTGACCTCTGTAAATTGCCCCCAGTGTGTAAGGAGTGGATGAGAGAGTGGGACATCATAGAGCCAGTGTGATCAGGTGATCGATGGTCGGCATGGACTTGGTTGGCTGAAGGGCCTGTTTCTATGCTGTATCTTTCAATCAACAGGAGCGCATCATGTATTGTCTTTCCGCTGCCTGGATTGCACGCAACGAAAGCTTTTCACTGCACCTCGGTATACGTGACATTAAACTAAAGTAAACAAAACTAAAGAGAACCGATAAGATTGTCATGCCGGGATCCAAATAACCCTGTAAAGATTTTATGAGTCATATTCATAGTCATAGAGTGATACAGTGTGGAAACAGGCCCTTCAACCCATCTTGCCCACACCGGCCAACATGTCCCAGCTACACTAGTCCCACCTGCCTGCGTTTTGTCCATATCCCTCCAAACCTGTCCTATATCCATTTACCTGTCTAACTGTTTCTTAAACGTTTGGATAGTCCCAGCCTCAACTACCTCCTCTGGCAGCTGGTTCCAAGCATCCACCACCCTTTGTGTGAAATTGTATCACATGTGAAGAGAAAGATTTAAATAATCCCAAGATAAGGCCTCCGTGGCCTTACCTAGATTTTTTTTATCCCTGTTGTTTATTTCATACCTTTGCAACATCATTCAGTTTCAGCCATCCCCAGATTAGATGCTGAAATCCTCATCTAATTTGCTTCAGCTCCAGACTTCTTCATTCCAACGGTTGTAATATGAAAAATTTGAAGTAATCCAAAAAATCTGCTCCCTGCATTTTAACTCGTAACAAATCCTAATGGAGACACAATGAACTGCAAATGCTAGACTCATGAGCATATTGCAAAGTGAGAGAGTAACCCAGCAGGTCAGGAAGCATCTGTGGATGGAATAGACAGACGACATTTTGAGGATGAACACACAATGCTGTGGTAACTCAGTGGGTCAGGCAGTGTCTCTGGAGAGAAGGAATAGGTAACGTTTTGGGTCGGTCAGAAGAAGGGTCTCGACCCGAAACATCATCTATTCCTTTTTTCCAGAGATGCTGCCTGACCCACTGAGTTACCACAGCATTGTGTGTTTATCTGGTGTAAACCAGTATCTGCAATTACTTCCTACACAGGCGACATTTTGAGTTGTGAATATTCTTCAGGCTGATTGCAGTCGGCAGGGAAAGCTGGAAAGGAGGTGGGGTTGGGACAAAGCCTGGCAAGATGTTAGCACTGTCCAAGTCATGCTTGTATGTAAAAATTCTCACACGTTTCCAAATGCCTCTGAGTCTCTGTGTTCATCTCCAGCGTTAAAGCTCTATATCATCACTAAGTTACTCTGATTCGTGTCTGTCAGCCATCCCAAATTTAAAATCTCCACCATTAGAGAACATACATTCAGGAGCGTACCCTCCAATTGTTCCATTGTTCTTTTCATTTGCTTTCAACCCCTCAGAAAAAATCGTGCTCTTCATCTGTCCGAATATCCCCCTTTACAACTCTGTGGCAGAATGTGTTTGATCGTGTCTGTGGATGACACACTGGTGCAGCTGGTAGTACTGTTGCCGCCCATCTCAGAGATCCCGGATTGATCCAGGCCTTGGGTGCTGTTTGTGTGGAGTGTGCACGTTCTCCCCGTGACTGCATGGGTTTCCCCTGGGTGGTCCGACTCCCTCACATCCTAAATGTGTGCACGTTGGTAGGAAAATTGCTGCTAGTTTGTCGGTGTTTGTAAAATATGGCTGTGGTAAATGGGAAGGTGAGGAAAATAAAATGGGATTAGAATAGTATATTTCTTAACAACCAAGTCACAGGCCATTTCACCCTTCAAATATAGCAAAGTCAAGAGTATTTTATTGTTAAGTGTCCTGAAACGGAACAATGAAATTCTAACTTGAAGTAGCACAACAGATATATATTTTTTAGTTTAGTTTAGAGATACAGCGCGGAAACAGGCCCTTTGGCCAACCGGGTCCGCGCCGTCCAGTAATCCCCGCATATTAACACCATCCTACACCCACTAGGGACAATTTTTACATTTATCCAGCCAATTAACCTACAAACCTGTACGTCTTTGGAATGTGGGAGGAAACTGAGCATCTCGGAAAAAACCCACGCAGGTCACGGGAAGAACGTACAAACTCCGTACAGACAGCACCCGTAGACGGGATCGAACCCAGGATTCCGGCACTGCATTCGCTGTAAGGCAGCAACTATATCGCTGCACCACCGTGCCACACAAAATATGTAAGCATAGTACACTGTAAAACCCATTAGTAACAACAAACAGTTCACTATATATATATGTGTGTGTATATGACCTGCTCCTCTTTTATATATATATATATATATATATCTATATATATATATATATATATATATATATATATATGTATGTGTGTTAGTGTGACTGCAGATATTGGTTTAAATCGAAGATAGACACAAAATGCTGGAGTAACTCAGCGGGTCAGGCAGCATCTCTGTAGATAAGGAATGGGTTACGTTTCGGGTCAGACTGAAGAAGGGTCTCGACCCAAAACGTCACCCATTCCTTCTATCCAGAGATGCTGCCTGTCCCGCTGAGATGCTCCAGCATTTTGTGTCTATCTTATTTCTATATGTATATGAAAGAAACAGACAATTAAATGAACAATAATAGCTTCAATAATAATAGCTTCATAAATGATGCCCCAAGTCTATATAATTCGGAGCCTATTTGGAGGTTGTAGTGCTTGTGATGTAGGGAACCAACTGCCCACTAAAGGGCCTGTCCCAATTTCACGACCTAATTAACGACGGTTTTTACTCGTGGACATTTTTGATCGTGCTAGAAAAAACGCCCCGACCTACTTGTTGCCACGAGTACCTACGTCTAACATCACAGCCTGCTACGACCTACGACTAGCATCATGGCCTACTTACGACCTCCTACGACCTTGTGACGACCATGCTGCGAGCATGAGTCAAGGGCAAACTCGGCAGAGGTCGTGAATTAGGTTGTGAAAGTGGGACAGGCCCTTAATTCTCCCTGTAATTTAATCGCCCTGGATTGGGACAAATGGGCTGGCATGGACTTGGTGGGCCAAAGGGACTATAACCATACCATATGACTATGTTTCTGTGAAGTGCCTGAAAAATTTGTGCTGCATTGAAGGCACTACCTACAAATATGTTGTTGCTGCTGCTGTGTTGGTGGCACGGAACGCTAGGAAGTTCACTGCTTTGCCTGAAGCAACAACCTTTCCTCATATTTTCCCCATACCACTTGTTAGTGAACTCGTTCAGCTTCAGCTATAAATTGCATTATTTTTTCAGGAGCTTTGGGAACTGTACAAGCCTGTTACCCACTCTGTGTATAATCAGCACCAGTAACTGAAAGGCCTTTTTCTCTTAAGTGGCCGCACAGCCCTGCATAACAACATACTATCACAGTCCCATCTTATGGGGACTCTGTAACCATTGTGGAATTCTCTGCCACAGAGGGCAGTGGAGGCCAATTCACTGAATGTTTTCAAGAGAGAAAGGGTAGAACTTAGGGCTAACGGAATCAAGGGATATGGGGAGAAAGCAGGAACGGGATACTGATTTTGGATGATCAGCCATGATCATATTGAATGGCGGCGTTGGCTCGAAGGGCCGAATGGCCTACTATTTTCTATGTTTCTATGTTTAAGATCATCAAGATTTTTCATCAAAGATAGCTACAAAACTGCTGGAGTAACTCAACGGGTCAGGCAACATCTCTGGAGAAATAGAATGAGTGACGTTTTGAGTCTGAACCCTTCTTCAGACTGAAAGTTGGGGGTGTCTGGGGGGGGGGGTTGAAAACTGGAGGTGAGAAAAGACCAGGGCCATTTATCAGGGTGAGCCACAAATGTTGCCTGGTAGTAGGTCTATCGTTGACTTGTGAAAGTGTGATCTAGAGAGAAACTATGGAAATGGGAAAGGAGGAAGGTGGAAAGGAGGGATGGGAGAGGGGAGGGGAGTGTAAGATGAAGTTACTTAAAATTCTATGTTCATACTGCTGGGTTGTAAGCTGCCCAAGCAAAATATGAGGTGCTGTTCCTCCAATTTGCGTGTGGTCTCACTGGCAATGCAGGAGGCCCAGGACAGAAAAGTAAGTGTGGGAATGGGAATGGCAGTAGAAATGGTTGGCAACAGGGAGGCCACACTGTTTTGTAAATCAAATATTAGTTTGAATGTAAATGTTTGGAGTGAAGCAGCATAGTGCACTGGGCAATACTGTGTCTTTCTGCAAATGGATTTTTTAAAAAAAGGAAAGATTGTAATTTTCATTGGAAGCACTTTTCAAAACTGTGATCTCCTTGGCAGCCAGCACATGTGACTGCACCACTGCCAACCCAAGCACTTCCTTGGTTAGGGCGATATCCTAGTGGGCGTCACGATGGCGCTGCGGTAGAGTTGCTGCCTCAAAGCGCGAGAGACCCGGGTTCGATCCTGACCATGGGTGCTGCCTGTATGGTGTTTGTACGTTCTCCCCGTGACCTGCGTGGGCTTTCTCCGAGATCTACGGTTTCCTCCCACACTCCAAAAACGTACAGGTTTACAGGTTAATTGGCTTGGTATGCATGTAAAATTGTCCCTTGTGTGGGTAGGGTAGTGTAAGTGTGTGGGGATCGTTGGTCAATGGGGCCGAAGGGCCTGTTTCCATGCTGTATCTACAAACTATAAACTAACAAATTGCTGGATTTCCCTCCTCAACGTCCCTTCCCTTCCCGAAGCCCAAACGTGAACCACATGATAGGATTCTCGAATAATGCACTGATGATGCACTTTCCTTTATATCCACCTGAACCTTCTCAATCCCTTATATCCATTTGTAAAATGCGATTTGTCTCACAGTTTGAGCAAAGTCAACATGGATTGGGGAGAGGGATATCATGCCGACTAACACATTGGACGTTCTTTGAGCATGGGACGATGGCATCCATCAAGTGAATACCCCATCCTACCATTGCAAGCATTTACAGGGGATGTCGATTCAAGAAGGTAGCATCTACCATCAAGAATCCCCACCATCCAGCCCATGCCCTCTTCTCGCTGCCACCATTGGGCAGGAGGCATAGAGCCTGACATGGACAAGGGTTGACAAGTGAAAATAAAACGGCAGATGCTGGAAAACTGAACCAAAATCAGCTCATGCACAAAAATCAACCGGCCTTGTGAGTATTTGCAGTATTTTCTGTTTTTAGGGGGTGGCACAGTGGCATTAGATGGTGCAGCGGTAGAGTTGCTGCTTTACAGCACCAGAGACCTCGACCCTGACTATGGGCGGTGTCTGTACGGAGTTTGTACATTCTCCCCATGTGTGGGTTTACTCTGGGATCTCCAGTTTCTTCTCACTCGCCAAAGATGTACAGGTTTGCAGGCTAATTGGCTTGGTTTCATTGTAAATTGTCCCTAGTGTGTGCAGGGATCGCTGGTCGGACTTGATGAGCCGAAGGGCCTGTTTCCACACTGTATCTCTAAACTAAACTAAACTAAACCAAATATTTCCATTTTCCAGTGTTGACTCTCCACTTTTCATGTTTCCAGCAGGTTTTTTCCCTTCTCTGTCCTTCCTATATTAACTCTTCCTCCAGACAGGTCAGCTACTATTATGAAGACTTCAAACTCGTCAACTATTTATGTCATCTCTTGATCTCCGTCCTATCATAGACATTCCCCTCCTTCTTTCCGACCCACTCTCCCTTCCTGAAGCTGACATTTACCAAGTTCTGACCAAAAGTTTGTTAACCTGAAGCATCAACCCCAACTATCTCTCTCTACAGATGCCACCTAACCTGTTGAATATTTCCTGCATCATCTTACTGCAGATGGGAAATAATTCTTCACATTGAATTGAAACAGACCTTCACTTGAATCTTGTGATCGCACTTAGAAGTTGCATCAAATGACTTTATCGTGGAGCTACCTGTGTTAGACTCTATCATCCAATATTGGAATGGAGGCATTAGTGTAGAATAGTAAGATGGACACGAGTGAAAGGCTTGGATAGAGTGGATGTGGAGAGGATGTTTCCACTAGTGGGAGAGTCTGGGAGTAGAGGCCATAGCCTCAGAATAAAAGGATGTACCTTTGGAAAGGAGATGAGGAGGAATTTCTTTAGTCAGAGGGTGGTGAATCTGTGGAATTCATTGCCACAGAAGGCTGTGGAGGCCAAGTCAATGGATATTTTTAAGGCAGAGATTGATAGATCTTGATTAGTATGACTGTCAAGGGTTATGGGGAGAAGGCAGGAGAATGGGGTTGAGAGGGAAAGATAGGTCATCCTTGATTGAATGGCAGAGTATACTTGATGGACCAAATGGCCTGATCCTGCCCCTATCACTTCTGAAATGAACTTATGGCTAGTTCGAACAGCGAGATGAACACGGTTATCGCAGGTGAAATAGCATTTGGCAGCTGCTATATTGATGTCTACACGTCTGGCCTTTGAGGGCTAGACTGCAAAAATAAATCCAACGGGATTGAGTTCGGAGAGAAGAAGTAAATATCAACAATGATGAAGATATCAGATCCCTTTCTGCATCGTCTCCACTCTTGGCACCAGTTGATTTATTGCTCTTCTGTTGGAAGGTGAGCACAGCCCTGTTTATTGACAAAACCTCTTTGTACAAATAGACTATTGGCATCAATGTGACCAGTGTTGAGACTATATCATGCGCTTGTTTGAAAGCCTCTGTCCTTGGCGGTGGGGAACCCGGTGAAGCTGCAATCTTCTTGGGCAGCTTACAACCCAGCGGTATGGACGTTGACTCCTCTAACCCCTGCCTTCCTTCTCTCCCCTACCCCCCTCCCTCCCTTGAGATATCGATGAGACCAAGCCTAGACTGGGTGATCGTTTCGCTGAACACTTATGCTGAGACCACCTTGGCCAACACAATTGCCAAACATTTTGAACTCCCTTGCCCATTCCCATATTGACCTTTTTGTCCTGGGCTCCTCCATGGTCAGAGTGAGGCCACATACAAATTGGTTAAACAGCACTTGATATTTCACTTGGGCAGCTTGCAACCCAGAGTTAAGAACGTTGATTTCTCTATTCCCCTGCATTCCCTCCCATTGTCCTCCCCCACCCTAGTCATCTTACTAGTTCCTCTGTTTGCATCTTTGTACCCCTTCATTATCGCCTCTTCCCCAGCCAACAATTAAGCATGATGGCCTCCACCCTTCCTCGGTCATCTGTTGCCGGCCCTGCTTTGTTCTGGCCTTTTCTTATCTCCAGTTCCTCCCCCCATTCCCTACTTACTGGTCTGAAGAAGGGTCCCATCCCAAAACATCACCCATCCTTTTTCTCCAGAGATGCTGCTGCCTGACTCGCTGAGTTACTCCAGCATTTTGTGTCCATCAAACTGCATTAGAAGTTTGGATTCAGTGGGAAGGTTTGTTTGAAACAAAGTTATCCAACGCTTCAGGTGCGTCACCAGTAATGTGAAGTGGGCAAATGGTATTGTACCTCTTGACAGAAGGCCTCAAGTCACAAGTCACCCAAGGCTGGAGAGAACATGTCGACCTCACTGCAGGGAAGTGGAGGGGCGGCTGCTGGAGGTGACGGACGGTGCGTTTGCGGAGGCTGTGGGCGGTGGTGTTGATGGTGGTGGCCGCGGGAGGTCCTACAGCAGCCGGGCGAGCGAGCGTAGTTTGCAGCAACTGCACAGAGCGGCGGCGGAAGGAGCCGGCAGCATCGCGCTGGGCCAGGCCGACCCTTACTTCATCCATCCAGTGCTGCCAGGACACCCGGCCTTGTAGAGAGATCTCCTTGGAACAAGCTTGGACTTTTCACAGACTTGGAGGTAGCAAGGTGGTGTCAGAACATGGCGACTCTCTGCATGCTGTTCCAGAAAAGGATCTATTGTCCTCATGTACGGTGTGATGTGACAGGGCATCATGCAGAATAAGCTGTTCACTGAATCTCTGTAGACATGACAGAATTGGAACATTTGAACCAATGAACGTTGCAATTTCCATTCACAAAAAACAAACTAAACAAAACAGTCAATTGTACAAATAATTAACCTCCACATTTCCCCTTTGATACTTCAGCACAATTCATATTCTGCAAAAGGGAAATTACCACCAATGTACCAGCCCCTCATTTGTAACCATTGATGTTTGACACCATAATGAGTACAGAATCTCAGCCGCAGTTTTCGGGAGCTCGTGCCCGATGTTGAAGATAGAGAGAGATACTTTTCAGGCGGTGTCCATTCAAGATACTTGATGATGGTTATGTCACCTAATTATTTTTGATTCTTTTATGGGCCTGTCCCACTTAGGCGATATTTCAGGCAGCTACAGGCAACTAGTTTGTTGCCACAAGTTCGCCGGTGGTCGCCGGGAGTAGTTTCTTCAGACGCTCAAAAAATCGTAGCGTCTTTCTGGCCGCCACTAAATTTTCAACAAGTTTGAAAACTTGTTGTGTTGAGCGTTGCTTGACTTCTCCTGACGTAGGTGCTGTCGTAGGTTGTCGCCAGGATGACGTACGTTGGCGCCGGTTTTTCGGCGACTTGTTACGACTATATGTAGACAAAAATGGTGGAGAAACTCACCTTGGTGTGTTGGGTGAGGCAGCATCTATGGAGCGAAGGAAATAGGCAACGTTTCGGGTCGAGACCCGACTATGACAGTCGTCGGCAGTTCCTTAAAAAATCACCAAGTGGGACAGGCCCATTAGGGTTGTCAGCCCTCCAGGATATACACAGGGTCTTCCGCTGGAAACGTTGACCAAATTACCCAACACTTCAGGGACCACCCAGTGAAAACGCTGAAAAGCAAAACATTAGAGTTGTTAAAAATCTGATATAAAGAAAAGAAAATTCTAGAAATAGTCAGTAGATCAACGGAACGGAAAGAGATGAGAGGGGCAAAGTTTAAAGGAGATGTGTGGGGCAGTTTTTTTTTAAACACAGAGGGTGGTGGGTGCCTGGTATACACTGCCAGAGGTAGCGGTGGAGGCAAATGTGATAGTGGCGTTTAAGATAGTTTTAGATAGGCATGTAGATATGTTGGAAATGGAGGGATAAACATCACGTTTAGTTTAGTTTGACTTAGAAATGCAGCATGGAAACCGGACCTTCTGCCTACTAGTCCCAACTAGCGACAGCCCAACCATCACCCATACACTAGTGCTAACCTACACACTGGGGACAATTTACAGAAGTCAATTCATCTAAAAATCTGTACATTCTTGGAGCATGGGAGGAAACCGGAGCATCCAGGGAAAACCCACACGGTCACAGGGAGAACGTACAAACTGTGTACACATTGCTTCTAGTCAGGATCCTGTAGTCAGGATCGAACCCGGGTCTCTGCGCTGTAAGGCATCTACCACTGTGCCACTGAGCCGCTCCAGTGCAGGCAAAGGAGATTAGTTTGGCTTGGCATCATGTTCGGCACAGATATTGTGGGTTGAGGTAGCAACTCTATTGCTGCGCCACTGTGCTGCCTTTGTCAAGTCATTCAATGGAATTCTCAAGGGTAGTTGAGGCCAGTTAATTGGCTATATTTAAGAGGGAGTTAGATGTGGCCCTTGTGGCTAAAGGTATGGAGAGAAGGCAGGTACAGGATATGAGTTGGATGATCAGCCATGATCATATTGAAAGGCTCGAAGGGCCGAATGGTCTACTCCTGCACCTATTTTCTATATCTATGTTTCTATGAGACCTCCAGGATTCCGCCCAACAGAAGCTGGCAATCCTAGTCTGAGATGAAATAAGAATAGTGAGGTGTAAAAATAAATGTCTGGCCACATGAAACAAAATTATTAAACTCACACAGAGGATGTACGTGGAACAGTGTGAAGAGATACATTCACAATGTACGACAAACTCTTCCATGATAACACTACAAGAAGGTTGGCATGAAGGGTTACTTCATGAGTTTAATCATGGGCGGCACGGTGGCGCAGCGGTAGAGCTACTTCCTTACTGCACCAGCGTCCCAGGTTCAATCCTAACTATGGGTGCTTGATGGAAGGAGTTTGTACGTTCTCCCCGTGACCCGAGTAGGTTCTTCAGCTTCCTCCCACAGACATACGGGTTTGTAGGTTAATTGGCTTGGTATAAATGTAAAATTGTCCCTAGTGTATGTCGGATAGCTGGTTGGCGTGGACTCGGTGGGCCGAAGGGCCTGTTTCAGCACCGTATATGTAAACTAAACTAAACTAAAGGTTAAAGCTGACCCGGGGGCTGATAATGTTAACTCTGCGTATTTGGGGGTACAATTCTTTGCCAAGGCTTCCTTTATTTTGGCAACTACAGTTCACCAAAAAAATAAATCAACGGTGAAGAGTTTAGATACAGTATATAAGGAGAAACTGTTTTAGTTGGCAGCAGGGTTAGTAAGCAGAAGACATACGTTTAATTGAATTGGGGCGAGGGGGAAGGGGTGAGTGAGACACTTATTGGTCAAAAAGTGAGTGTTTAAGAATTGGAACTCACTGTCTGGAGAGGTCAGTGGAAGCCAAATTAATAGCAATTTACATCAAATATCCTATGCTCTGCTGTAAGATCTTTGGTTACGATGGTGGGGAAACGTGATTAATTAGCTTGCTCTTTCAAAGAGCTGGCACAAGCACAGTGGGCTGAATGGCCTCGCACTGTGCAACCTAAAGCCGTACTACATGAAGCAGAAGAAAGTGAGTATCAAAGATAAAAGTTGCAAAATAATTTCACAAGCATTATGGACCCAGCACTGATACAAAGCATCATCCTTGATACTCTTCAATGGTGACGAAGGCAGTGCTATTCCTACTTTCTAATCAGCAGCTGGGTATTTTTGGTACGTCCACTATTTAATACTTTCTTTTCAAAATTCTCCTTTGCAACCCCACTCCTCGCAGATCTGCAGAGCTTCCTGCAAACTGCATTTCCCTTCTGCCCCATCACCGGAATGAAGCGGAGGCCATGGGCAGGGTGCAGAAGAGGTTCACCAGAATGATGGCTGGACCAGAGGTTACTAGTTACACGGAGAGGTTTGACAACCCTGGATAGTTCTCTCTAGAACGCCAGAGGTTGCGGGGAGATCTGATAGAGGTATATCAAATTGAGAGGCTAGATAGGCTAGAGAGTCAGAAGCTTTTCCCAAAGTGAAAATGTCAAAGGTTAAGGGCCTGTCCCACTTGGGCGACCTAATCCGAGAGTTCTGGTGAGTTTTCCCTCGACTCATACTCACAGCATGGTCGACACGAGGTCGTAGGAGGTCTTCGTAACTCAGCTTCAGGCTCGAGAGTGGTCTCCGCGTACTCGAGGCCTCAGCAAGGTCGCGGCGTATTTTTCAATATGTTAAAAAATGCCCGCGAGTAAAAAAAGGTCGCCATGGAGAAAATCGATACATTTTTTACTCGTAGGTTTAGTCACAGTAGGTCATAGTAGGTCGGCATGTTAGTCGTAGGTAATCGAGGGTAGTCGAAGATAGTCGAAGGTAGTTGTAAATAGTCTTTATCATAGTCGAAGGGAAGTCGAAGGAGATCAAAGGATGTCGTCTTCACTCTCTAGTATTCAGTGTCCAATTTTCCCGAAGTTAGTTGTAGCTAGTCCTAGCTGGTCAAAGCTGGTCTTCAACAGTCGAAGGAGGTCTTCAACATGTCATTTTTTCAAACTTCTTCTAAACTCGCCAATTAGGTCGCCCAAGTGGGAAACCCCTTTACAGGGCCGAGTTTTAAGATGAGAGGAGGCATTCAAGCTGAGAGAGGCAAGTTATTTACACTGTGGATGGTAGCTGCCTGGAACACACTGCCCATGTTGGGGAAGCAGGCAGATATGATAGTGGCATTTAAGATCCTTTTTGCTAGGCACATGGATATATAGGGAGCGGAGGGATATGAATCATATGCAGGCAGATGAGATTATTATGATAATCAGATTCCGATTAAATTTTTCCCCTCTCACCTTTCAATCAATCAGTCAATTTAGTTTAGTTTAGTTTAGAGATACACCGCGGAAACAGGCCCTTCAGCCCACCGGGTCCGCACCGACCAACGATCCCCGCACATTAACACTATCCTACACCCACTATGGACAATTTGTTACATTTAGACCAAGCTAATTAACCTACAAACCTGTGTCTTTGGAGTGTGGGAAGAAATCAAAGATCTCGGAGAAAACCCATGCAGGCCATGGGCAGAACGTACAAACTCTGTACAGACAGTACCCGTAGTTGGGATCGAACCGGGACTCCAGCGCTGCATTTGCTGTAAGGCAGCAACTCTACCGCTGCGCCACCTTGACCGCCCAAAATTGTAGATCATAACATAACTGATAGGAGATGAATTAGGCCATTCGGCCCATCTAGTTTACTCCGCCATTCAATCATGGCTGATCTATCTCTCCCTCCCAACTCCATTCCCGATAACCTCTGACACCTGTACTAATCAAGAATCTATCTGTCTCTGCCTTAAAAAATATCCACTGACTTGGCCTCCGCAACCCTCTGTGGGAAAGAATTCCACAGATTCACCAGTGCAGAATAACTGACTACTGTAAATTAACCTTGGTCCAGGCTTGTCGCTGGCAAATCGGAGGAGTTGATAGGCAGGTGAGAGCCAATATGTTGCAGGGCAATAAAGTAAATGGGACTGATGGTAACACAGCATAGACTCGATGGGCCAAATGGTCTCCATCTCTATGTCAGAGAATACATGACAACATATTCTCAATGGTCTCAAGGTGACCAGTTAATGCACAGATAGGTATTTCCTGACTCAATGCTCAGCTTAATTCCCTTGCATGGGAAGGAACTGCAGGTGCACAAACTGAAGATAGGCACAAACTGCTGGAGTAACTCGGCGGGACTGGCAGCACCTCTGGAGAGAAGGAATGGGCGACGTTTCGGGTCGAAGAAGGGTCTCGATCCAAAACCTCACCCATTCCTTCTATCCATAGATGCTGCCTGTCCCGCTGAGTTACTCCAGCATTTTGTGTCTATCTTGAATTCCCTTGCAGTCCAGGTGCATAGATGACGTGCTATTTCCCCGCATTCAGCCCAATTATTCCTAATCCATGGACCTGCCCAAATGACATTTAATTGTTGCTTAAAATATGTTAAACTGTGTTACGACAATAAATGTGCCTCAACCACTTCCTCTGGAAACTTGTTCCATTAACCCACTACCATTCATGTGAAAAAGTTACCCTGCAGATTCCTATTAAATCTTTCCCCTCTCACCTTAAACTCTTATTCTTGATTTCCCTCTTTCGGGGAAATTTAAAAAAGATTTTCAGCATTCACGCTATCTGTTCCGCTTATGATTTTGTAAACCTCTATGAGATCACCCCTCAACCTCTTGTGCCTGTCCCATTGTACAAGTTAATTCAAGAGTTCTCCCGAGTTTGCCCTGATTCGAACTCGGAGATTTACGGTAATGGTCGCTCGTGGGTACTCGGGGCCCTCGTGGATATTTTTCAACATGTCGAAAAAATCTTCATGAGTCTTCCCGAGCTTACTGCTTTTCCCAAGTACTTGCCGTTAGCGTTAAGGGCCTGTCCCACTTGCATGCGACTGGCGTGACCAAACGTGGTCGCTTGAGGCGCACGGGTCATGCAGGGCAGGTCCCACTTAGAAGCTGGGAGGGGTATGGAGTTGTGCGGGGCTGGTCCCGACATCGCAGGGGGGTTCCGATAATCCCGCACATTTTGCGCGTCAATGGCCTGTTGGCCGACAGGCGCATTGAGGGCGTACGCAGTGTCTTGACGGCGTACGCAGCATCTTGAGAGCGTACGCCTAGAGTTGCGCAATGATGTCACCACCTGGTGTGGCGTTGCGTGATGATGTGCGATGCACAAATTCAGTTGGCCCGCCTCCTGCCCAGCTGATTGGTAAGTATGACGCAAATTACGTCACGCGCAAACTTAGCACGAACTTAGCGTGTACTTAGTGCGTACTTTGCGCGAACTTAGCGTGAACTCCGCTTCCATTTGGCCAGGCCCATTACGAGCCGCTAAGACACGTCCTGAGCTCCGACGAACCGCTACGTACATTCTACGTGCCTCCACAAGTTTGATTTTTTTTTAAACTCGGTAGAGCTCTTGAATGAACTCGTACAGTGGGACAGCCCTATTAATGTGGAGTATGTGGACAGGTAGAAAATAACTCACACCTTCTGGCAATAGACATGAATGTGAGGTGTAAATTCTCTTTTGGAACATTTGAACACATTTGCATGTGTGTATTGAATTCTTGAAGCAGATTTAAAACTGCTTTTTTTTTTAAGACCTAGGAGAGAAAAAGTTATTTTTACTTCATTTGCTGGAAGTTAGCAGGAAAATGATTGTCAGTGGGTGAAGTGATCAAAATAGTTTTGCAGGCTGTGACGTTTATTTTTTGGCAAGGCTAAGCAAACATAAAAATCTGAGGTTCCTGGGCAACCAGTCTTGCAACAAAAATAATAATAAATAGATCAGGAAACACTGACTGGTTTGGATCATAAGCAGGTCTCTGAGCTGAGCTCTCTCTCTCTTCTTTCCTCTCCCATCGGGCAAAAGGTATAGACGCGTGAAAACTCACATCTCCAGATTCAGTGTTTAAGAAGGAACTACAGATGCTGGAAAATCGAAGGTAGACAAAAATGCTGGAGAAACTCAGCGGGTGAGGCAGCATCTATGGAGCGAAGGAAATAGGTGACGTTTCGGGTCTCGACCCGAAACGTCACCTATTCCCTTCGCTCTATAGATGCTGCCTCACCCGCTGAGTTTCTCCAGCATTTTTGTCTACCTTCAGATTCAGGGACAGTTTCTTTCCAGCTGTTATCAGATAACTGAATCATCCCACTGCAACCAGAGAGCAGTCCTTTTTACTTTTACAATCTACTTTTCTGAAGAAGGGTTTCGGCCCGAAACGTTGGCGATTTCCTTCGCTCCATAGATGCTGCCTCACCCGCTGAGTTTCTCAAGCATTTTGTCTACCTTCGATTTTCCAGCATCTGCAGTTCCTTCTTAAACAACTGAAATGCTATCTACTTCTTTGGTGACCCTCGGATTATCCTTGACCGGACTTTGCTGGCTTTACCTTGCACTAAACGTTATTCCCTTATCGTGTATCTATACACGGTAAATGGATCGATTGCAATCATGTGTTGTCTTTCTGCCGACAGGTTAGCACGCAGTAAAAAGCTTTACACTGTACCTCGATACACATGACAATAAACTAAACTGAACTGAACGCAGTAGTCTTGAAAAGATATTGTCCATGGCTAATAGTACACATATCTGGTAGGAGCGACAACTTCATTCCCTTTGAAGAGGAAGACAAAATGAAGCAGATAGACAACAACTGGCTTTTCAAATTTTATTGTTATTCGGATAAATTATATTTCTCTGGATTTTTGTCTGCTCCACCGGAATTTCCACAATCTCTTTTTCTTGCTTTTCTGGGATCTCTTCCTCAGGACCGACCTCTTTTTGGGCTTTTTTTACACTCATCCCTTTCGTTATATGGTCCATTGTCTCTGGTTTAACCCTCATAGGTACATAGAAAATAGGTGCAGGAGTTGGCCATTTGGCCCTTCGAGCCATTCAATGTGATCAAGGCTGATCATTCACAATCAGTACCTGTAACGGGTGTAGCTTGGACCCAATAGCAGCACAGAGTAGAAACACATGAATGGGTACGCCGTACTCACACAGAGGCTCAGGATTGAGCGAGGGTTCCGAAGAGGGGCAGGCAGGAGACGTAGTCGGGGTAGTGGAAGGTCTGGTAACCAGGAGATCCAACACACGATGCAAACAAACCAGCGAGGGACAGACGAAAGGAGAGTCGAAGCCAGGCAGGAAGTCGAGGAGCCGTTGCAGGGATACACCAAACAGCCCAGGAGAGAGGCAGACAGAAACCAGGATATACGGGACGAAGGCCATGGACAGAAGGCTGAGGTGATATCCGGGAAGACGACAGGACAAATGGTCAGGGGCAGGCAGGTTCGAATCCATGTAGGCAGTCGGTAAATCGCTGTAGAGTCTTGCATGAATGCTGAGAACAATCTGGCACTGTGTGAACGGTGAGGAGAGTCTATATACCGGGTTAATAGGTGATCAGAGGCAACTAAGTGCAACAGGTGAGGAGAGTTGGGCTGATGAGAGGGGAGTGGCAGGCAGGCAGGTGAGGAGAAGGAGGGACCGCATGCCAGTTGGTGGCGGTAATGCACCAAAAAAGTTGTTTGCCAACCGCCAAAAAACACTACATAGAAGAAGAAGAAGAAGAAGAAGAAGAAGAAGAAGAAGGGACCGGTGGAAAAGTACCGGGAGGTGAAGTGGATGAGAATGAGGAGAGGGAAGACTGTGACAGTACCCTGTTCCAGCTTTCTCCCCATATCCCTTGATTCCGCTAGCCCTAAGAGCTCTATTTAATTCTCTTTCAAATGCATCCAGTGAATCGGCTTCCAAGGCCTTCTGGGGCAGAGAATTCCACAAATTCACAACTCTCTGGGTGAAAAAGTCTTTCCTCATCATAGTTCTAAATGGCACAGCCCTTATTCTTACGCTGTGGCCCCTGGTTCTGCACACCCCCAACATCGGGAACATGTTTTCTGCATCTAGCGTGTGTAGTTGCCGCTGCTCTCTCTTTGAATTGTGTATTGTTTGTTGATGTCTTTACTATTTATTTTTTATTTTTTTGTTGTTATTTTTTGTTTTGTTTTGTTTCATTCCGCTTACATGTTTTGTGTTCTGTTTACTACATTTTGTAAGGTGTCCTTGAGAGTCTTGAAAGGCGCCCATAAATAAAATGTATTATTATTATTATTAGGACCTCTTTGCTCCTATTCTCAAATCCTCTGGGTTATGAAGGCCAACATGCCATTAGCTTTCTTCATTGCCTGCTGTACCTGCATGCTTACTTTCAGTGACTGATGCACAAGGACACCCAGGTCTTGTTGCATTTCCCCTTTTCCTAATCTGATACCATTCAGATAATAATCTGCCTTCTTGTTCTTGCCAGCAAAGTGGATAACCTCACATTTATCCACATTATACTGCATCTGTCATGCATCTGCCCACTCACCCAACCTATCCAAGTCACCCTGCATCCTCATAGCATCCTCTTCACAGTTCACACTACCACCCAGCTTTGTGTCATCTGCAAATTTGCTAATGTTACTTTTAATTCCTTTATCTAAATCATTGATGTATATTGTAAATAGCTGCGGTCCCAGCACCGAGCCTTGTGGTACCCCATTAGTCACTGTCTGCCATTTTGAAAGTGACCCGTTAATTCCTACTCTTTGTTTCCTGTCTGCCAACCAATTTTTATATCCATGTCAAGACCCTACCTCCAATACCATGTGCTCTAATTTTGCCCACTAACTCTGCTAACTATCTAACTGCTAACTAACCCCACTAACTATCCCTACACTATGAGGACACTTGACCAAGTTGCTGTCCACCATTTTGAAACTCCATTCCTCTCCTGGGCTTCGTAATGAAAATATAGGTGAATAAAATGAGACACCTTCTCTCAAAGAGATCTGGCAAAAGCTTAGTTGTTTGGGATACTAAAATTAGTCCATGGGAGAACATTCCATTCTAGGATCAGGAATTTTGAGCTAGAATGTTATACTTGGACAGGGAGCCCCACACACAACAGCAATGAGTGGGATGTAATTGGCTTGAAGACTGTATTTGGAAACAAGATTTTATCATTTGCCATAAGTGCTCAAGAATTAACCTTTGGTTCTCAGGAGCACACTGTGGGTGGGATATTTTGAAATGATAATATTTTAGTGCATGTAGCTGTTCATTTCGCATGGCCAAAGAAATTACCTTCCTTGGCATTGGGGTGCACACAACCTGACTCTACACTCGAGTAGTTTTGATGAATTAGCTGGGAATCTGACAACGCAAGGAGGACAGTTCACCATGAGTGAGTTGGAGCAGGAGGCTGGTGTTGGGAAGCAACTGGCTGAACATCAGGTAGGCCATAGGCCCAGTAACAGTAGAATAGAAAGTCAACGCATTTGCACGCTGAGGAGTTACATTTTAAACCATGCCCATCTTTGAGTCTCACGGATTAGTTGCCTCTCCCATTGAGAATTATTTTGAGAAAGGGACACAAAGTGCTGGAGTAAGTCGACGGGTCAGGCAGCATCTCGAGAGAACATGAATAGATGATGTTTCGGGTAGGGACCTTTTTTCAGACTGAGTCATAGAGGCTTGATGTCAAACGACAATAGGACGGTAATCTTGATTGTCTTGTGTCTTCAGGAAGCCAGATTGTATACATTTAGATGTGATAGTTATTGGATTATAACTTTCCAGGTATTAACTTTGTACTGGCCAACATACTGAAGACTAGACTTGGCGTTTGTTTGTAGGTATGAATAATATAATGGATATTGGGTCAGCAACCAGAACCTTGGACCATTGATCCAGATTCATAGAGGAACTATCTCTCTTCCTCTCACCAATGGGCCAATGGACTACTTGTCGTAGAAAGTGTCATCCAACCACAAACCACAAATAAAACAGACAAGAGGCACGATGGCGCAGTGGCGGACGTACGGCACCAGAGACCTGGGCTCAATCCTGGCCTTGGGTGCTGTCTGTGTGGAGACTGCACGTTCTCCCTGTGACAGCCTGGGTTTTCTCCGGGTGCTCCGATTTCCTCTCACATCTCGAAGACGCGTAGGTTTGTTGGTTAATTAGCTTCTGTAAGTGGTCCTTAATGTGTAGGATAGAACTGGTATACGGACGATTGCTGGTTGGAGCAGACTCGGTGGGCCAAGAGCTGTTTCCACACTGAAACTGAGGTGTAGCTAAACTAAACTAAACTGAACTAAACTAAACAAATCTAAACTAAACTAAACTGAACTAAACTAAACTAAACTAAATTCAACTCAACTCAACTTAACCTAACCTTAACTTAGCACCACTCAACTAAACTAAAGTAGTAACTCCTGTATAAGCAATTGAAGCTCAAAGAACATTTAATACATGTTCTAAGCTTGGGATTGGCATTGGTTAAATGTTGTCACGTGTACTGAGGTACAGTGAAAAGCTTTTGTTTTTGTGCTGTCCAAGCCAGATAGCCACTGATCCACTGCTAATACTAAATGTGTGTCTGAATCTCCTTGGCTGAAGTAGGGGAAGGAGAAGACCACTGTAGGTAGAATAAGTAGAAGTAAGGACAATGGCGGAACATCAAACGAAGGTGAGGATATGATAAAGTGCCAAAATGTTAAGTGTTAAGTATTGTGAATAGCTTCTTTCCCACTGTTATCGTATTCCTGAACTGCCCTCAAGCTAGGGTGTAGAGGTGGAGTCTCGCCGGTTGATGAAGCCCGTGGACAACATCCCCTGGATGTGCGGAGCCTGCGGCCGGGGCCTGGGTCGGTGCCAGGGAGGCGTCTGGAGAGGACCCAGCGGCGATAGTGGAGAGGTCGGCGCGGCGATCGATGATGGTGCTGACCGATGGACGTGGACAGAACATGTGGAAGTGAGGACGAGTATTTGCAGTTCCTTGTTTTATACATTACCTTATCGAATGAGAGAATGGGATAACCAACCTGATCTCCCGGTGGCTCAGCACTTCAACTCCCCCTCCCATTCCGAATCCGACCTTTCTGTCCTGGGCCTCCTCCATGGCCAGAGTGAGGCCCACCATAAATTGGAGGAGCAGCACCTCATATTTTGCTTGGGCAGTTTACACCCCAGCGGTATGAACATTGACTTCTCCAACTTCAGGTAGTCCCTGCTTTCTCCTCCCTTTCCCCAGTTCTCCCTTTCCCTGTCTCCCTTAGTCCTTTCTTCTTCCCGACTGTCTCCACATCTTCCCCCCCCCCCCCTCCCCCCCCCCCCCCCCTCCCCCCCCCCCCCCCCCCCCCCCCCCCCCCCCCCCCCCCCCCCCCCCCACCCTCACATCAGTCTGCAGATCTACAGAGGACGCTGTAGCCACAGCTCTCCATGCTGCACTGTCTCATCTGGAGCAGCGGGGGAGCTACGTGCGGATGCTCTTTGTGGACTACAGCTCTGCTTTTAATACCATCCTTCCCCACAAACTGGTGGACAAACTGGGGGACTTGGGACTTCCACACTCCACCTGCATGTGGATAAATAGCTTCCTGTCGGGTCGCAGCCAGAGAGTCAGAGTGGGCCATCACACATCCACGGCCCTCAGCCTCAGTACCGGCTCTCCACAGGGCTGCGTACTGAGCCCCCTGCTCTACACCATCTACACACATGACTGCACCCCCGCCCACCACAGCAACACCATTGTCAAATTTGCGGATGACACTACGGTGGTGGGACTCATCTCCGGGGGTAACGAGTACGCCTACCGGGATGAGGCGGAGCAGCTGACAGTGTGGTGTGAAGAAAATAACCTGCTCCTCAACACCTTAAAGACAAAGGAAATAATAATAGACTTTAGGAAGAATAAAACGGACATGGTGCCATTGATTATCAGAGGGGACTGTGTAGAGAGGGTGGCGGATTTCCGCTTCCTGGGAATCCATATTGAGGAGGTGTTCATGCTCCTGACGTGGAGCGTGAACACCACTGCGCTGCTGAAAAAGGTCCAGCAGAGACTGCACTTCCTGAGGGTGCTCAGGAAGAATAATATCACTCAGAGACTGCTGCTGTCCTTTTATCGGTGCTCCATTGAGAGCATACTAACATACTGTGTATGCGTATGGTACACCAGCTGCACAGCGGCTCAGAGGAAAGCGCTCCAGAGGGCCATTGACAACGCCCAGAGGATTGTCGGCTGCCCTCTCCTTACCTTGGAGGACTTACACAGTTCCCGCTGCATCAAAAAATCCCAGAATATCATAAAGGACATTTCCCACCCCGGACACTCCCTGTTTGAACTGTTGCCGTCAGGCAGACGGTACAGATCTACAAGGACAAGGACAAACAGATTTAAAAACAGTTTTTACCCCACTGCTATAAAAGCACAAAATGTAGCCGCCAAGGAATGCAGGGGCGATACATACTAAGGGACTGGTACACTGAAATCGACAGAAGGTTGGAGGGTTGGGTGTTTATGCGTGCTATTTTCATGATATTTATTTTAGTTGTTTATCTTTTAATATTTTATCTTGTATGTATCGTTAGCTTTTAGAAATGTTTGAATGGTGCACTGACTGGCTGACATTTTTAAATTTTGTTGTACATGGTTCATGTTACAATGACAATAAAGAAACTATTCTATTCTAAGAAGGGTCTCGACCCGAAATGCCGCCTATTTCCTTCGCTCCATAGATGCTGCCTCACCCGCTGAGTTTCTCCAGCATTTTGTCTACCCTCTTATCGAATGAGAGAGTCAGTTTGGTCGGCGTGGAGCGTAGCTGGGCCACTTTCCTTTCATTACTCATGTTTAGCCGATGCACCTTCACCAACTGCGTTGAGATTTATTTTATGCCTTTTAAATACTAATCCCAATCCTGCTCTTGACCCAAGATTTGGCTGAAACATAGGACGTAAACACATAAGCAACAAGGATAACCCAATCTACAAAAGTTAGTAGAACGCTGTTCTCATTCATTGCTCTTACTGAATCTTTGTGTCATTGAAATCTTGGATGTGGAATACTAAACTGAATCCAACAGAACTGCAGCTTGAGCAGTAGATGTGAACAGTGTTTGGAACACAGTTTGACTTATGTCCAGTCCACTTTAGCAGCCTATTGATTAACAAGACAGTACGGTATTCTGCCCAGTCCAAACGCTGGTTCCCAGAAATCCCATTCGTGTGTGAGAGAGGGGAAAGAGGCAGGTGTGGAAAAAATAAGATCACACTGGATTGCTTCACTGTTAAGCTACGACCTTGTATTAAAATAGAAAATGACCCAAAACAACAATGTAACGTAACTATATTAAACAGCATCTCATATTTTGCTTGGGCAGCTTACAACCCAGTGGTATAAATATTGATTTCTCTAACTTCAGGTAGCCCCGGCATTCCCCCTCTCTCTTCCCCTCCCCCGCCCAAGTCATGCTAGCTTCTCGTTTTGATGAATGGCCTGTATCTTTATCATCATTACTGTTTTGCATATATTTCATTCATTGTTCTTTATCTCTCTACATCATTACCTTTATCTCTCCTTTTTAAAAATCTCTTCCTTCAACGGGGATGCGAGCGACCTTTTTCTTGTTGTATCTCCGTCTCCGTCTGTGCTGAAGCCTGATATCGTGGTGCTTGCGGCCTCCAACTGGAATCGACCTTGAGGGCTCCGGTGGCAGAGCCTGTGGACTCACCATGGCGGAGCTGGCTGACTTTGGAGACTGTGGTGGCGCTGTGGCTGCGACCCGACTTCGGCGCTTTGGAGGTTTCAGTCGCAGGCCCTGTGGATGGTAACATCGGGAGCTTGCAGGTCCCTGGTTGGTGACCAATTTCTGGGAGCTCCCGCAGCAGTTGCTTCGTCCGCCCCAAATGGTGGAGTTTGAATCGGCCCGTTCGCAGAGCTTAAAATCGGCCGCGGGATTTACCATCACCTGGCGGGGGCTTCAACATCGAAAGCCTCGATCGCCTCGACGCAGCAGTTTGACTGCCTGACCGCGGAAGAACAAGCAAGGAAGAGAAAAGACTTTAGGCCTTCCATCACAGTGAGGAGGTGCCTGGAGATTCACTGCGATGGATGTTTGTGTTAAATTGTGTTAATTGTGTGTTTTGTTGCTTTATTTTAGTCATGATTGCATGGTACAACATTTTGTTCAAACTTGTTTGAATGACAATAAAGAAAATTCAATTCAATTCACTTCCCTTATCCCTAACCAGTCTGAAGAAGGGTCTTGACTTGAAATGTCACCCATTCCTTCTCTCCAGAGATGGTGCCTGTCCCGCTGAATTACTCCAGCATTTTGTGTCTATCTTCGGTTTAAACCAGCACCTGCAGTTCCTTCCGATATATTGTTGGAGTGTCCATTTCCTTCATCCATGTTCCTCTCCATTTTAGAATCATAGTCATACAGCACGGAACCACGGCCTTCGGCCCAACTTGTTCATGAGGACCAAGATGCCCATCTGCAAGTCTCATTTGTTGATGGTTGGCCCATATCCCTCCGAACCTCTTCAAAGTCTTTTAAATTGTGTTATTTTACATGCCTCTATCATTTCCTCTCAGCATATAATATAATCATCGCTTTCTGTGAAAGAAAGTTGCTCCTTAAGTCCCTAGTAAATCTCTCCACTCTGACCTATGCCTTCTAACTCTCCATTCCTCGATCCTGGGGAAAAAGATTGTGCGTGTTCACAGAAAATCTTCTCCTCAAATTTTGGGGACGTAAACCTTGTGTAAAGGACCTGAGTGAATAATCTTGGCTGATCCCAGTGTGGGACTGTCACGTTCTGCTCTGCTGAAGATTTCACTCTTCAGGCAGTCTAACAAACTGCTCACTCTCAGCATTTGTGTGAACATCCACTGTAGGTAGAATAAGTAGAAGTAAGGACAATGGCGGAACATCAAACGAAGGTGAGGATATGATAAAGTGCCAAAATGTTAAGTGTTAAGTATTGTGAATAGCTTCTTTCCCACTGTTATCGTATTCCTGAACTGCCCTCAAGCTAGGGTGTAGAGGTGTAGCCTCGCCGGTTGATGAAGCCCGTGGACAACATCCCCTGGATGTGCGGAGCCTGGGGCCGGGGCCTGGGTCGGTGCCAGGGAGGCGTCTGGAGAGGATCCAGCGGCGATAGTGGAGAGGTCGGTGCGGCGATCGATGATGGTGCTGACCGATGGATGTGGACAGAACATGTGGAAGTGAGGACGAGTATCTGCAGTTCCTTGTTTTATACATTACCTTATCGAATGAGAGAATGGGATAACCAACCTGATCTCCAGGTGGCTCAGCACTTCAACTCCCCCTCCCATTCCGAATCCGACCTTTCTGTCCTGGGCCTCCTCCATGGCCAGAGTGAGGCCCAGCGTAAATTGGAGGAGCAGCACCTCATATTTCGCTTGGGCAGTTTACACCCCAGCGGTATGTACATTGACTTCTCCAACTTCAGGTAGTCCCTGCTTTCTCCTCCCTTTTTCCCAGCTCTCCCTTAGTCCACTGTCTCCGCATCTTCTTCCTTTCTTCTTCCAACCCCCCCCCCCCCCCCCCCCCCCCCCCCCACCCTCACATCAGTCTGCAAATCTACAGAGGACGCTGTAGCCACAGCTCTCCATGCTGCACTGTCTCACCTGGAGCAGCGTGGGAGCTACGTGCGGATGCTCTTTGTGGACTACAGCTCTGCTTTTAATACCATCCTTCCCCACAAACTGGTGGACAAACTGGGGGACTTGGGACTTCCACACTCCACCTGCATGTGGATAAATAGCTTCCTGTCGGGTCACAGCCAGAGAGTCAGAGTGGGCCATCATACATCCACGGCCCTCAGCCTCAGTACCGGCTCTCCACAGGGCTGCGTACTGAGCCCCCTGCTCTACACCATCTACACACATGACTGCACCCCCGCCCACCACAGCAACACCATTGTCAAATTTGCGGATGACACTACGGTGTTGGGACTCATCTCCGGGGGTAACGAGTACGCCTACCGGGATGAGGCGGAGCAGCTGACAGTGTGGTGTGGAGAAAATAACCTGCTCCTCAACACCTTAAAGACAAAGGAAATAATAATAGACTTTAGGAAGAATAAAACGGACATGGTACCATTGATTATCAGAGGGGACTGTGTCAGGAGAGGGTAGCGGATTTCCGCTTCCTGGGAATCCACATTGAGGAGGACCTGACGTGGAGCGTGAACACCACTGCGCTGCTGAAAAAGGTCCAGCAGAGACTGCACTTCCTGAGGGTGCTCAGGAAGAATAACATCACTCAGAGACTGCTGCTGTCCTTTTATCGGTGCTCCATTGAGAGCATACTAACATACTGTGTATGCGTATGGTACACCAGCTGCACAGCGGCTCAGAGGAAAGCGCTCCAGAGGGCCATTGACAACGGCCAGAGGATTGTCGGCTGCCCTCTCCTTACCTTGGAGGACTTACACAGTTCCCGCTGCATCAAAAAATCCCAGAGTGTTATAAAGGACATTTCCCACCCCGGACACTCCCTGTTTGAACTGTTGCCGTCAGGCAGACGGTATAGATCTACAAGGACAAGGACAAACAGACTTAAAAACAGTTTTTACCCCACTGCTATAAAAGCACAAAATGTAGCCGCCAAGGAATGCAGGGGCGATACATACTAAGGGACTGTGGTACACTGTGAAATCGACAGAAGGATTATGCGTGCTATTTTCATGATATTTATTTTAGTTGTTTATCTTTTAATATTTTATCTTGTATGTATCGTTAGCTTTTAGAAATGTTTGAATGGTGGACTGACTGGCTGACATTTTTTAATTTCGTTGTACATGGTTCATGTTACAATGACAATAAAGAAACTATTCTATTCTAAGAAGGGTCTCGACCCGAAATGCCACCTATTTCCTTCGCTCCTTAGATGCTGCCTCACCCGCTGAGTTTCTCCAGCATTTTGTCTACCCTCTTATCGAATGAGAGAGTCAGTTTGGTCGGCGTGGAGCGTGGCTGAGCCACTTTCCTTTCATTACTCATGTTTAGCCGATGCACCTTCACCAACTGCGTTGAGATTTATTTTACGCCTTTTAAATACTAATCCCAATCCTGCTCTTGACCCAAGATTTGGCTGAAACATAGGACGTAAACACATAAGCAACAAGGATAACCCAATCTACAAAAGTTAGTAGAACGCTGTTCTCATTCATTGCTCTTACTGAATCTTTGTGTCATTGAAATCTTGGATGTGGAATACTAAACTGAATCCAACAGAACTGCAGCTTGAGCAGTAGATGTGAACAGTGTTTGGAACACAGTTTGACTTATGTCCAGTCCACTTTAGCAGCCTATTGATTAACAAGACAGTACGGTATTCTGCCCAGTCCAAACGCTGGTTCCCAGAAATCCCATTCGTGTGTGAGAGAGGGGAAAGAGGCAGGTGTGGAAAAAATAAGATCACACTGGATTGCTTCACTGTTAAGCTACGACCTTGTATTAAAATAGAAAATGACCCAAAACAACAATGTAACGTAACTATATTAAACAGCATCTCATATTTTGCTTGGGCAGCTTACAACCCAGTGGTATAAATATTGATTTCTCTAACTTCAGGTAGCCCCGGCATTCCCCCTCTCTCTTCCCCTCCCCCGCCCAAGTCATGCTAGCTTCTCGTTTTGATGAATGGCCTGTATCTTTATCATCATTACTGTTTTGCATATATTTCATTCATTGTTCTTTATCTCTCTACATCATTACCTTTATCTCTCCTTTTTAAAAATCTCTTCCTTCAACGGGGATGCGAGCGACCTTTTTCTTGTTGTATCTCCGTCTCCGTCTGTGCTGAAGCCTGATATCGTGGTGCTTGCGGCCTCCAACTGGAATCGACCTTGAGGGCTCCGGTGGCAGAGCCTGTGGACTCACCATGGCGGAGCTGGCTGACTTTGGAGACTGTGGTGGCGCTGTGGCTGCGACCCGACTTCGGCGCTTTGGAGGTTTCAGTCGCAGGCCCTGTGGATGGTAACATCGGGAGCTTGCAGGTCCCTGGTTGGTGACCAATTTCTGGGAGCTCCCGCAGCAGTTGCTTCGTCCGCCCCAAATGGTGGAGTTTGAATCGGCCCGTTCGCAGAGCTTAAAATCGGCCGCGGGATTTACCATCACCTGGCGGGGGCTTCAACATCGAAAGCCTCGATCGCCTCGACGCAGCAGTTTGACTGCCTGACCGCGGAAGAACAAGCAAGGAAGAGAAAAGACTTTAGGCCTTCCATCACAGTGAGGAGGTGCCTGGAGATTCACTGCGATGGATGTTTGTGTTAAATTGTGTTAATTGTGTGTTTTGTTGCTTTATTTAGTCATGATTGCATGGTACAACATTTTGTTCAAACTTGTTTGAATGACAATAAAGAAAATTCAATTCAATTCACTTCCCTTATCCCTAACCAGTCTGAAGAAGGGTCTTGACTTGAAATGTCACCCATTCCTTCTCTCCAGAGATGGTGCCTGTCCCGCTGAATTACTCCAGCATTTTGTGTCTATCTTCGGTTTAAACCAGCACCTGCAGTTCCTTCCGATATATTGTTGGAGTGTCCATTTCCTTCATCCATGTTCCTCTCCATTTTAGAATCATAGTCATCCAGCACGGAACCACGGCCTTCGGCCCAACTTGTTCATGAGGACCAAGATGCCCATCTGCAAGTCTCATTTGTTGATGGTTGGCCCATATCCCTCCGAACCTCTTCAAAGTCTTTTAAATTGTGTTATTTTACATGCCTCTATCATTTCCTCTCAGCATATAATATAATCATCGCTTTCTGTGAAAGAAAGTTGCTCCTTAAGTCCCTAGTAAATCTCTCCACTCTGACCTATGCCTTCTAAGTCTCCATTCCTCGACCCTGGGGAAAAAGATTGTGCGTTTTCACAGAAAATCTTCTCCTCAAATTTTGGGGACGTAAACCTTGTGTAAAGGGCCTGAGTGAATGATCTGGGCTGATCCCAGTGTGGGACTGTCACGTTCTGCTCTGCTGAAGATTTCACTCGTCAGACAGGCTAACAAACTGCTCGCTCTCAGCATTTGTGTGAACATGCTGTGTGTGTTCAGATGTGGACTCTGCTCACTCCTAGCATTCGACCACGGTGGCGCAGCGGTAGAGTTGCTGCCTTACAGCGCTTGCAGCGCCGGAGACCCGGGTTCGATCCTGACTAAGGGTGCTGTCTGTACGGAGTTTGTATGTTCATCCAGTGACCACGCGGGTTTTCTCCCCCACTCCAAAGACATACAGGTTAGTTGGATAATTGGCTTGGTGCGTGTAGGAAAGTGCCCTTCAGCCCACCGAGTCCGCGCCGACCAGCAATCGCATTGTACACAGGTGGAATATACTCAACTCCTCTAACATGCTATGAGCTTTCTTCACTACCTGCTACATCTGCATGCTTACTTTCAGTGTCTGGTGAACAAGGACCCCCAGATCCCGTTGTACTTCCCCAATCCTAACATGACACCATTCAGATAATAATCTGCCTTCCTGTTCTTGCCACAAAAGTGGATAACCTGACATTTATCCACATTAAACTGCATCTGCCATGCATCTGCCCACTCACCCAACCTGCCCAAGTCACCCTGCATTCTCATAGCATCCTCCTCACAGTTCACACAGCCACCCAGCTTTGTGTCATCTGGAAATTTGCTAATGTTACTCTTAATTCCTTCATCTAAATCATTAATGTATATTGTAAATAGCTGCGGTCCCAGCACCGAGCCTTGCTAGCCCCACTAGTCACTGCCTGACATTCTGAAAGGGACCTGTTAATCCCTACTCTTTGTTTCCTGTCTGCCAACCAATTTTCTATCCATGTCAGCACTCTACCCCATTTGCTCTAATTTTGTCCACTAATCTCCTGTGTGGGACCTTATCAAAGGCTTTCTGAAAGTCCAGGTACACTACATCCTCTGGCTCTCCCTTGTTCAATTTCCTAGTTACATCCTCAAAAAATTCCAGAAGATTAGTCAAGCATGATTTCCCCTTCGTAAGTCCATGCTGACTTAGACCGATCCTGTTACTGGTATCCAAATGTGCTGCTATTTCATCTTTTATAATTGACTCCAGCATCTTCCCCTCTACCGATGTCAGGCTAACTAGCCTATAATTCCCTGTTTTCTCTCTCCCTCCTTTCTTAAAAAGTGGGATAACATTAGCTACCCTCCAATCCACAGGAACTGTTCCTGAATCTATAGAACATTGGAAAATGATCACCAATGCGTCCACAATTTCTAGTGACACTAGATGCAGACCATAAGGCCCTGGGGATTTATCAGCCTTCAGTCCCATCAGTCTACCCAAACACCATTTCCTGCCTAATGTGAATTTCCTTCACTTACTCCGTCACCCCAGATCCTCTGGCCACTAGTACATCTGGAGA
The DNA here is from genome assembly GCF_028641065.1 of Leucoraja erinaceus. NCBI lineage: Eukaryota > Metazoa > Chordata > Chondrichthyes > Rajiformes > Rajidae > Leucoraja > Leucoraja erinaceus. The sequence continues at coordinate 18,940,227 of NC_073409.1, read as the reverse complement.
TTGTTTGTGTCTTCCTTAGTGAAGACGGATCCAAAGTACCTGTTCAACTCCTCTGCCATTTTCTTATTCCCCATAATAAATTCACCTGTTTCTGTCTTCATATTTGTCTTAACTATTTTGTTCCTCTTCACACACCTAAAGAAGCTTTTTCTATCCTCCATAGATGGGAGTGGATGCAGAGAGGATGTTTCCACTGGTGGAAGAGTCTAGGACCAGAGGTCACAGCTTCATAATTAAAGGGCCCTCTTTTAGAAAGGAGGTGAGAAAGAACTTCTTTAGTCAGTGGGTAGTTAATCTATGGAACTCATTGCCACAGAGGGCTGTGGAGGCCAAGTCAGTGGATATTTTTAAGGCAGAGATGGACAAATTATTAATTAGAATGGGTATCAAGGGTTATGGAGTGAAGGCAGGAAAATGTGATTAGGAGGCAGAGATCAGCCATGATTGAATGACGGAATAGACTCGATGGGCTGAATGGCCTAATTTTACTCCTAAAAGGGAGCTCCTTTAAAGCATAGTCTGCAGCCATGAATGATATTAAAGAAACGCAACAAAAATGATACAATGCATTGGAGTAACTGAACGGAGCCGGTAGCATCTCTGGAGAACATGAAGAGGTGATGTTTTGGGTCAGGACCCTTCTTCAGACTGATCGCAAATTATAAACGCAAGTTCTTCATGAACATGGGAGGGACACTATCACATTTGCAAATTGCCAAGATCATAAAAACACAAACTTGTGGAGTTACTCAATGACCAGGCAGCATCTGGGGAGGGAATGGACAGAAGACGTTTCAGGCTGGGACCATTCTTCAGACTGAATGGGAGCGTGGTCATGCATGCATCAAGAAGGCTTGCGAACATCTATAGCAGATCCACACTTCAGGCTTTACTTTAGACTCTAGAGATACAGCGCTGCCCACCGCGTCCGCGCCGACCAGCGATCACCCCGTACATGGCACTATCCGACACACTAGGGACAACTTACGGAAGCCAATTAACCTGCAAATCTTCACGTTTTTGGAGTGTGGGAGGAAACCGGAGCACCAGGAGTAAACACAAATGGTCACAGGGAGAACGTACAAACTCCGTATAGACAGCACCCGTACTTAGGATCAAACCCGGCACCGTCAGGCAGCCACTCTACCGCTGCGCCACCGTGCATGTTTATAAATGTGCTTCCCAGATTTGTGAGCTTATGCGACCTTCCTGCATTCATATCCAAAATTATTTTTTATATTTGGGGGGACTTCAATAAAAAACCTCATTGCATGCCTTTCCGTGAAATCATCGAAAGACCATCTCTGAAAATGGGCTCTGATTCAAAGCCACATGGGCGGTCTGCTTATCCAGAATTTACCACAGCTATTACAGTACAGGATAATCATTAGTTCTTCATTCAATCCTGTGGAGTATTAATGGGTTGATCTCACCACAAGATAGTCTTCGAAATCACTTGAGGTTGTGAGCTCAAAGCAGAAAGTAAACATTTAACATTTTTTGAACATGTACTTGAAGCTATTTTTGTGAGGTTTAACTAACTGTTTTAGTTCAAATAAAAGCTTAAAGATATGTCTTTTTGTTTTTTTTTATATGTTTAATTACAGAGAGTGTGTGATTCTGTGCAAAGACACAGTGCCACATATGTGTAGCAAGAAGTTAATTGGTTTCGGTAAAAATTGTAAATTGTTCACCGTGTGTAGGATAGAGCTAGTGTATGGAGTGATTGCTGGTCGGCGCAGAATCAGTGGGCAGAAGGGTCATTTTCCGCGTTGTATCTCAAAACTAAACTAGTGAAGACTGAACCTTGATTATGAGTAGGTTTTCCACTGATGGTGCAGGCATTGGCCAACTTTCCCACTCTGAAGTTAAATGCCATAAATGCATGTCAGATAAAACAGCCACGCTCCCTCTCTCAGTGTGTTAACATTCCTCATCAAGATGAACACAAGTTGTGAAAGTATAGTTGAAGACAATTGTTTACGCCATCAATCAGAGCATAAGATCATAAAAGCATAAGATCATAAAACATACGTTAATGTTCAAGAAGGAACTGTAGATGCTGGAAAATCGAAGGTACACAAAAATGTTGGAGTAATGTTCATATGTTTTCGGAGCAGAATTAGCTCATTTGGCCCATCGCATCTACTCTGCCATTCAATTGTGGCTGATCTATCTTTCCCTCTCAACCCCATTCTCCTGCCTTCTCCCCATAACCCCTGACACACGTACTAATCAAGAATCTGTCAATCTCCGCCTTAAGAATATACAATGACTTGGCCCCCACAACTATCTGTCACGCAGACTCGCCTCCCTCAAGAAATTCATCCTCATCTCCATTCTAAAGATGCATCCTTTTATTCTGAGGCTGTGCCCTTTGGTCCGAGACTCTCCCACTAGTGGAAACATCCTCTCCACATCCACTCTATCCAAGCCTTTCACTATTCTGTATGTTTCAATGAGGTCCCCTCTCATTCTTCTAAACTCCAGCGAGTACAGGCCCAGTGCCGACAAACGCTCATCATAGGTTAACCTACTAATTCCTGGGATAATTCTTGTAAACCTCCTCTGGACCCTCTCCAGAGCCAGCACATCCATTCTCAGATATGGTGCCCAAAATTGCTCACAATATTCTAAATGCGACCTTATAGACCCTCAGCATTACATTTCTGTTTTTGTATACAAGCCCTCATCTAGACCTTCAGTGGGTTTTAATGAGACCCCCCCCCCACCTGGGGTCTTGCATTCACATAGATTGCCGACATCAGACAAATCGGTGGTTAGATTTTTGCGTAGGAAGGAACTGCAGATGCTGGTTTACACCGAGAATAGACATAAAATGCTGGAGTAACTCAGTGGGACAGGCAGTTTCTCTGGACAGAAGGAATGGGTGACATTTTGGGCGAAGAAGGGTCTCGACTCAAAACGTCACCCATTCCTTCTCGCCAGAGATGCTGCCTGTCCCGCTGAGTTACTCCAGCATTTTGTGTCTATCTAAGGTAGATTTTTGCCGGCTACTTGCTGGAATGGCACATCACATGAAATGGATGCGAGATGTCAGGTCACCCTATGTGAACCACAACTGCAGTCAAACAAGGATCAGTGCTGAAATGAACCGTGGAAAAATACAGCCCACAGCTCAGCGTTTACCTACACAGAGAGAATCAAAAAAAGCTGAGCCAACTAGTCGCACAGACTCGAAATACTTTGGATATAAATAAACTTTCTAACAACCAATGAAAAACACATTTGCCAATATACCACAGCAAGACAGGACTTGTCAAATATTGTGAAGGAAATTAAGAGTTAATAGCATTTGCAATAACTTTGGGACTTTGTACGTTTTGAGCAATGACTTCATAATTCGCTGATTCTAATCGCGTGTCCGACATTTGTTTTATTTTATTGGTGAGTAGTTCTCTCCTTCTGACTTCCCACCTCGGTGTCCAGACATTGAATAAACAGTGAGGCTGAAATAGCTCGGATTTGGGAAAAGATTCAAGATACCTCTGAAATAATAAGGCACTGTCTGCACCTGGTATCTTGCCATGAAAAAATAACCATTGTTGCTCATTGCCAGAAATGAGATGCTGACTAACGCAAACCTCATGATCGCCTAGAATGCACTAACTCTAACGTACTGTCCTGTCATACAGCAAACTTCCCAGATTGCTTCACATCCTGGCGAGGATGCGACTATTATCCGAGTCGCGCTCTCGCCCCCCAACTCGCGGCCTACCAACTGGATTGGCGCGGCCTTTCCTACCGGGATCGACCAGAGCTTCGGCAGCAGCGGCGCAGCGCCCGATACATCGTGGAGCGGGCGATGCCTCATCCGGGATCGTCGTTGGAGCTCCAGAGTGTTGGGCCTGCTGCATCGATATTGCGGAGCAGTGGTTTGCGGTGCTCCCAATGCCGGCGGCGCTGACTAACATCGCGGAGTCCTGGGACCCTTTGCCGGGGGTCGCCAGCGTGAATCTCTGCCCAGCTCGGCCTGTGGACTTCGGGAGCCACGGACTCCGGTGGAAGGGGCCGATTCAGAGGTCCAGGCAGCTGAGGATGTTCTACCTTTCAACATCGGTGTTCCATCGTTCCTGGCGAGAGGGCCTGAATATTGGGTTGCCCATAGCGGGAACGGCGGGGGGTCGGGAGGCCACGACCATGGGTGAACATCAGCGAGGAGCTTACTTTCAGTGACTGATGTACAAGCACACCCACGTCTCATTGCATCTCCCCTTTTTCCAATATTTAGAGAGCCTTTCAAGGATGATTTCCGTTTTCCATGGCTTAAGTTCCTATGTTAGTTTGGCTATTAGTAGTAACTTAATTTTGTATTTTTAACAGATACAGCACGGAAACAGGTGCTTTGGCCCACCGAGTCCGAACCAACCAGTGATCCACGAACACTAACACTAGGGACAATTTTTACACTTACGCCAAGCCAATTAACCTACAAACCTGTTGGTCTTTGGAATGTGTGAGGAAAGCGATTTTCTCTGAGAAAATCCACGCGGTCACGGGGAGAATGTACAAACTCCGAACAGACAGCACCCGTAGCCAGGATCGAACCTGGGTCGCTGGAGCTGAATTCACTGTAAATGGCCTGTCCCACTAATGCGACTTTTCAGCGACCATCTTCGACCTTCAAGCTGGAGAGCACTCGCCTGAAAAACCTCGAGCTGGATCGACTGTCAGCGATGAAACCGCGAGCTGGATCGACCGTCTGCACACACACAAACACACGCACGCAAACACATCGCAAAGGCGGGGGCCTGGGAAAGCGGGGGAGCTTTCTGAAATTCACACCTGCGATGAACTAGGAAGGTAAAAGACGGCTGGCACAATTACGGTAAGTCCTTTAGAGAGCACGGAGAGGCGGGAGGGGAGAGAGGGGGAGAGAGGGGGAGAGAGAGGGAGAGAAGGGGAGAGAAGGGGAGAGAAGGGGAGAGAAAGGGAGAGAATTGGGGAGAAGGAGTGGAGACACTTTTACGAAGCCAGACAACGTTTAATAAAGTTTAGCGGGCATTTAACATTACCGGTTGGTTTACTTACCTTTTTTTTTATCAACGAGCTTTACCTTCGACTCCTTCGATTACCTTCGATTGCCTTCGATTACCTCCTACAGCACCTACTACGACCTACCTCGACTAAACCTACGAGAAAAAAATATCGATTTTTTCCATGGCAACCTTTTTTTACTGGCGGGCATTTTTCAGCATGTTGAAAAAAACGCCGCAACCCAGCTGGGGCCTCGAGTACACGGGGACCACTCTCGAGCATGAAGGAGAGTTACAAAGACCTCCTAGGACCTCGTGTCGACCATGCTGCGAGTATGTCGAGGGCAAACTGTTCTAAACTCGCGAATTAGGTCGCCGCAGTGGGACAGGCCCTTAAGGCAGCATCTCTACCACTACACCACCGTGCCGCACTGAACCTTTTCTGCTTCTCCTAAATGCCACCTGTAACCAAAAGAGAACCACCGGAATGTCCTCCGTCTTTTGTTTTTCTCATATTCAACATCTCTAATGGTTTTCTAATGTGCGTCTGTCAAGGCCAATCTGAAATGTCCATCACCCTGCTGACCCTTTCAAAAACCATTCAATGGGAGTGAATATCCCATGATGAAATGAGCAACCCTAATGACATCTCCTCTGGGTAGAACTTTCAGTTCTATTACTTTCTGCTTATTACTTTCAGATTATCTTGTCATCCAGGGCTCTCCACCCTCTGTTATGTGGACCTGAAGAGAACTCTACTGTTGACTGCCCTATAGTTCATCAAGCATTAGATTAGATTAGTATAGTATAGTTTAGTTTATTTTAGTTTAGCTTAGTTTATTGTCACGTGTACTCAGGTACAGTGAATAAGGGCCCCAACTCAAAATGTCACCTATCCATGTTCTGCAGAATTGCATGTCCTCCTGTCCAGCTGAGTTACTCCAGTACTTTGTGTCTTTTTGTGTAATCCAGCAACTGCCGTTCCTTGTTTTTACAGTTCAGTTCAGATTAATTTATTGTCACATGTACCGAGGTACAGTGAAAGCTTTTGTTGCGTGCTAACCAGTCAGCGGAAAGACTATACATGATTACAATCGAGTCATCCACAGTGCACAGATACATGATGAGGGAATAATGTTTAGTGCAAGATAAAGTCCAATCAAAGATAGTCGGAGGGTCTCCAAATGAGGTGGATAGTCGTTCAGGGGGGCTCTCTAATTATGCTAGAACTGGTGGCCCAGTTAGTGGAACAATGATTACTCATGTGGTTCAAGCAGTGGGATGTGCTGATGAACAGCAATGTGCTGAGATAGATGGCTCTTGGGCCACTGTATCAATGCACTACCACATTGCAATGAGCTTAGGTTGCACATACCAGGCTGGCCAACTCCTGGTGTGAGTCTAGTGGGTGTCGCTGGGCTAATTGTTGACTGTTACACACTAGTTATGTCTAACCCTGTCTTTATTCAGTGACCAAGCCTGTCCTTAGTTGGGGATATACCAGTCAAGTCTAAGCAGACTCTTGGATCTCCTGATAGTCTACTACTAATGCGCATGGAGAAGTGGGCAGCACAACGTTGCAGCTGGTAGAGCGGCTGCCTCACAGCACCACAGACTCGAGACCGATCTGGACCTCAGTTGCTGTCTATGTGGAGTTTGCACGATTTCCCTGTGACTGCGTGGAATTCCTTCAGGTGTTCCAATTTCCTCCAATATCCCAAAGACATGCGAGTTTGTAGGTTAATTGGCCTCTGTAGATTAGTGTGTAAGAAGTAGATGAGAACATGGGGTAACATAGAACTAGTTAGAATGGGTGATCAATAGTTGGTGTGGGCTCAATGGGGTGAAGGGCCTGTTTCCATGTTACCACTCTCTAATCCAAATGCAAAGGACAGGAGGGAACTAGAGGAACATTGATGGAACTTGGTCGTGAATAAATAAAGAGAAGCTGCCACCTCATGTAATGTGAAATGACTTTTATTCCCTAAATATAGACTTGGTTATATTAATCCAACAGATAACTACCATCACATACTGAACATTGGGACTGATTCAGTCATTTGTATTCCACTTATGCACAAGGGAGATCTGCAACGAGTTGCCATAAGAAGTGGTAGAGGCAGGTACAATTGTGGCAATTGAACGACACTTGCCACAGCTTGAGGCAATGCCACAGGCAATGATGGTCCAATCCTATAGGGCCATCATAGAGTCTGTCCTCACTTTCGCCGTCATGGTCTGGTTTGGCTCAGCCACCAAGCGCAATATCTGGAGGCTGCAGCGAATCGTCTGATCAGCTGAGAAGGTTATTGGCTGCAACCTTCCCTCCATTGACGAACTGAACACTGCAAGGGCCAGGAAGCGAGCAGGCAAGATAATCTCTGACCCCTCGCACCCTGGTCACAAACTCTTTGAATCACTTCCCTCTGGAAGACGACACCGGACTGTCAAAGCTGCCACAGCCAGACATAAAAAGATTTTTTCCATGAGTAGTAGCTCTGCTCAATAACCAAAAATAGTAAGATTAAGCGAGAACTTACCAGTTTGAAGTTTGATCTTGATTTTATGAGGAGTTACGATGAGCGATTACGTGAAGGGCCGTCCGTCTGCATGCGCGTCAATCTTCAAAGCAGCGGTGTTAAATCACAGATAAAAGAGAAGACCTGAGAATAGTAAGATTGTGAAGAAACTAGAACTTCCATATGACCTTGATAGTATGAGGGTGGGAGAGGTGGGCACGTAATCGCTCATCGTAACTCCTCATAAAATCAAGATAAAACTTCAAACTGGTAAGTTCTCATTTAATCTTACTATTTTACTTCGGAGTCACGTGAGTTATTACGTGAAGGTTTCAAAGCTCTGTGATTTTACTCCGGTTACGAATCCAGGCGTCACACACTGAATGGATTGACCGTGGATGAGTGTAATCATTAAAGCATTCAGACATTACGTAGTTAAGTAAAGACACTGATGATTTAAATGAAAGAAAAGTTTTTTTTTTTAAATAGTTACCCCTCCCAACCTTGGGGGGAAACTAGGTGACAGAACTTAAAATGGTACGTGCAAACACCCCCAGTCCGGTTATGGGTTTGTTATAAAACCGGTGGACCGTTATTTCATTCGTCCATCCTGCAGCCACTAGGATGTCGTCAAGGGGCACGTCCATAGCTCTTGCTGCCGACGTAGATGCAGCCCTGGTGGAGTGAGATTTAACCATATAAATGTTTACTTCTGCTACCGCCATCACCTCCTTTGACCATCTGGAGATGGTTTGAGTTGACACCTTCTGGTGTGGTTTTTTATGGCTGATGAGGACCGATTGTTCTGAGCCTCTGAGGTTCTCCGTAACTCTCAGATAGTGGTGTTAGTATGTTACCACACACACAACCGTTGGTCCTCTGGATATGCCAAGAACTGGATCTTCATCCCTGGCATTCCTGGCCTGCTCTGTTTTATCAGGTTCCTGATTACGAATGTTATGTTGTTCATATTGGTGGTCATGTAGTCCAACCGTAGCTTTTGCAGTGTCTGGACTCTTTGTCAGCATACCACCTTCAGGGTTAGTTATAGGCGGTCCCCACTGTCAAAGTAGGGTTAGTACCACGCTCACATCCCATGTGTCCGTGTACCTTGGCCTTGGAGGTATTAAATTGTAAATTCCTTCCATGAATTTTGTTGTAAAGGGGTGCGTTCCTATCGACCCGTGCCCTGCTTCCAGCATCAGATAGGAGGAGAGTGCACCTCTGGCACTATAGATTGCACTATAACTTTGTTTATAGTTATAGTACAGAGTTGATAGGAACTCCATGACATCCGTTATCCGAACTGTGTTGTATTTGTTCGGACAGTCCTATGCCTTGAAATGGCCTCCTCAGAATCTGCAGACCAACAAGTTAATACGTTCATGTAGTGGATGATTGCTCCCTGTAACTGGGTTCACTAGGAGGTCCCTGCTCTTGGGTACAGCTATAACTGGCTGGACTATAATTCCCAACATTTTTGGGGACCAGGCTTGAGTAGGCCAATCTGGCACTACCAATATGCCTGTGGCTTAGTCTTGCTTGATTTTGGTCAAGCATCGGTTTGTGAGACAAATTGGCGGAAAGCATACATAAACATTCCTCCCCAATTGAGGGAGAAAGCATCCACTGCCTTTGCTCCTGGATCCAGCTCGCAGGACACATATCTGGGTAACTGATGGTTTAGACTAGATGCAAACAGATCAATATCTGGTATGCCAAATCGTGTAGTTATTTCGTTAAAAACTGCCCGATTCAACATCCATTCTGTGGTTGTTATTAAACATTCGTGATCCAGCATCTGTCACCGTGTTATATCTACCTCATAGATAGACCGCTGTAACCCAAATATTCCTCTCGATACACCAGTGCCAAATGAGGTTCAACAATCTGTCGCAAGATACAGATTTTACACCACCCTTGTGATTGATATATGCCACCGCTGTGGTGTTATCAATCTGAATTTGAACAAGCACAGGTTGCATGTTGCTACAGAAACCTTGAGTCCATATTGTGCCCCCAACAATTCTGGGTAATTGATTCCATGTGTTGGGGAATTACAGACTCGTGCTCATTCCATCTGCCCCCACAGCTCTAGACTGTGTTTGTGGCTCCCCATCCTTAGCCGCTTGCATAGGTCTGAAGAACCACCGATGGCTTTCGAGCAAAATTTCCCTTGAGCTGTCTCAAGTTCGTTATCCACCATAGTTATTCAACAAATGGCCTCCGCTGGCAATCCATAGTTTTGCCAATTTGGCCTGCATGGAATCTGAGTGTTCGTTGTTTTGCTCGCTGTAAATTCTGGTAATGCAAAGGCCCGTGACGTACTGCTGGAAATGCAGCTACTATTTGCCAATTACACTCGCTGTTTGCCTGATAGATGGCTAGTATTTGACTATCAGGTCATAGCAGGCTTACTTAAATCTTGTTGTTTGCCCCTAGGCAAAGTCACCAACATATTTACTGTGTTTGATAGTAAATCCTAGGTAATCAATTACCCTTGTAGGTGTCAATTTTGATTTAACTGGATGGATGAGGTAATCAAGTCTTTCAAACAGGGTTTTGGTTTGCTTTGACTGATGCTTCTCCCAATTCTTGGTGACTCCAAAATGAAAATGTCCTCCAAATATGCCATTACTATGTGGTTCTGAGACCTTTGTAGACCCAGAATTGGTTTGGTTTCCGTAGTTTAGTCAATAGTCTAGGAGCTGATGTCAACCTATTTGGCAGCCATGCCATCCATTAAACTTCAAATATCTCCTGTTCTTAGTGAATAGACACCGAATAGTATGCATCTTTGAGGCCGATGCATGGCATGTGACCATTTTATAGGAAGCTCCTATAAAACAGTAGTTAGACCGTAATAAAAATTTACTGTTCTGAAAGTCTGTACTGCACATATGAGTTAAACCTGGATGAAGTGACATCCTCCATCTGTCACCTGTCCTGAAAGGCAATCCTGCACAAAATACTGGGCCTGCCTTGAAGACAACTCCGGTCCGAGTTCAAAGTCTGCTTGGAACCTATGTATGTTGTGCAGTAAAAATAATCACATGTTGTTATCTGTTTTTTAAAAACCAGATCTGAAATTCATGTTATTGTCATTTTGAACAAAAACACAAGAGTAAAATTACCAACATGTAACTGGTCCACAATCCCTTGTTTTGGTAAACCCAGGCCCACCTACCTCCATGGCTACCGGTGGTCTTGTGGTAAGCCCAAAGGCCCCTGATGCGGGTTCCTTTTCTCTCCTTGATTGGGAGTAGGACTGGTAGGGAGTGTGGATTCCATGTTTCTCCTGACCTCTGCTTGGGCCTTGGTCTGAAAAACCTCATCATACTGAGCCTGCCTTGTAGGACAATTCTGGCCATAATTCTGAGTCAGCCTCGAAAGACGACTCTGATCATATTTCCGTGCCCAGCTTTCAAGCTACCACCGGCTTCAGTGAACCGCTTACCCCCTATGGAGGTGTGGGGTGTGAGGTAGATTCAAGATGGTGGCGCTGGCTTAACAGCTGCGGCCCACCTGCAGTCCGTCAGCTTTTTTTTTTCCTTCTTCTGGTCTTACCTGAAGAGAGGATTTGTTTTATGGTTGTATCCAAAGTCACCCTGATAGAAACGCTGTGGTCTCTTGTCGGGGGATGCACTTGTAGCGTGCGGATATTTCTGCCAACTGCTGGCTCTTGAGGCCATATGCATGTGCTGGCGTATCGTTCTGTACTTTAAGTTCGGGAGATCAGTTACCTACTGATCACTCACCCTCCCCTCCACAGAGAGCAGCAGTGAGATTTGTAGGCCAGCTCTGAAAACAGGTGCTGCCGCAGGCCCCTGTGGATACCTGCACTGACATGGCCCCTCCAGTGGAACTAAATGAGTGTTCTTGCTTTGGGTCAGACGGAAACTGACCGTGGATGCTCGTCTCCTCAGAGCAGGAGACATTTGTGCAGCCCTGAAACAGGTACCGCTGCCTGCGGGTTCTCCATAATACCCGGGCTGATAACTCCCTCCTTTGGAGTATATCATTGTGGAGCACCTCCCCATCACGTGCTCCATGTGGGTTTTGGACGTTTAAAGACGTTACCCTTGAAGGAGGTTATCCTCTCCATCCGGAATCCTCCTGGCCCGACTTGTTTGCGGGCTTTCGTTTTGTTTTCCCCCTTGTGTGAGGCTGCTGGCACGGCCTGCTGTAGAGGCCCGTGCTGATACTGCTCCCTCTTTCGGACCAGTTCTTTTTTTTGGGGCAGTGCGCGGACTCATTGTTGGAGCAGAGACTTTAAGATTTTTGTTTCCTCCCAGTGGGAGAGTCGTCCTCAGATGAACTCTCCGTTGAGGGAGGGTATCCCTCTTCCCCGGACTCATCTGAGTCAACGGGTTGGTCAGACTTGCGGGTGGTTTTGACGTCCCGCAAGGACCACCACGGAGCTCAGACCGAAAGGTCTGAATGACAATAAACGAATCTAATCTGGCTGCTGCCTAATCTAATGTAATCTAAAAAAGGTGTGTCGCCCGCTACTGGGAATGCTGCGGTCTTCGTAGCTTGACTTCCCCGACAGCTTTTGCTCCCTCGACATCTGGGCTCTGAAACTACAAAAAGCTTCAAGCCCGAAAGAACGCAGGTACGTCCAAAGTTCAACTTTGATATACCTGTTCTCATTGTCGGCGGCTGGGAGGTGCGCAGTGCCTCTGCCAGTCCGCCGTGCTCGTTGCATTCAGATGTAATGATGCGCATGCAGACGGAAGTTCGAGATCTTCCTCACGTAGTCACTCACGTGACTCCGAAGTAAAGATCTGTAGCAGCTCCTTGCCACAGGCTCCTGTGGATACCTACGCTGACATAATTCACCAGTTTAATTGATAATGTTTTATTGGGTAATGTTTAATGTTTTATGGATGTCATTCCTAACTGTCACTGTATGTCATGTTGTCACTTGCGGACGGAGCACCAAGGCAAATTCCTTGTATGTGAATACTTGGCCAATAAACTTATTCATTTATTGGGCAGGTACATGGAGAGAGCTGATTTGGTGGGATATGGCTCAGGCAGAGGTAATGGGACTAGCTTGGTTAGGCCGATTTGGTCGGCATGGACAAGTTGGGCTGAAGGGCCTGTTTCCAGGCTGCATAACTCTATGATTTTACAACTTCTGGGCTGCAAGGAGGTGCAGTGGTATTGTTGCTGCCTTCCAGCGCCAGAGACCCAGGTTCGATCCTGACTACGGGTGCTGTCTGTACGGAGTTTCTACATTCTCCCCGTAACCTGCATCGGTTTTCTCCGGGTGCTCCGGTTTCCTCCCACACTCCAAATATGTACAGGTATGCAGGTTAATTGGCTTCCGTAAATTGTCCCTAGTGTGTAGGATAATGTTAGCGTGCGGGGATCGCTGGTCGGCGCAGACTCGGTGGGCCAAAGGTCTTGATTCCTCTCTGTATCTCTAAACTAAACTAATCTAAACAACTCTAGGCCCCTACATTCAATCACAAACTCATTAGGTTGACATGTCTGCCTACTCTGCACCACAATAATTGTGGTAGTTTGAGGAGATGAGATACTAATTATACACAGTTAGAGTTATTTTGGAGTTTAGAATTAAATAAATCAGAATGAGCAGATTTTAAGAGCATTCCTGAATTGAGCTGTTGGTTTTATTTAGAATGATTTTGGCTTATTTAATTGAGCTGCCTATTTTTACATTGTTTCTACCCCATCATAATTACTTTTATTCCAACAGACAACTTTAAAAATTGAAACTATGAAACAGGACTTTATTTTATGGGAAACATGGTGTTAAGGATCTTGATATAATCTCTTAGCCTGATATTACATCTTGTACCATGTTATTAGAGGAGTAAAGGGCCTGTCCCACTGTGCGAGGTCATTCAAGAGCTCTCCCGAGTTTAAAATAAAAATCAAACTCGTAGAATGTACGTAGTGGCTACGTCGGAGCTCGTGGATGTCTCGTAGCGGCTCGTAACGCTAACGGCAGGTACTCAGGAATTACCTCGTACAGTGGGACAGGCCCTTAAGTCCAGCTTGCTTTCAAAAGGGGGGGGGTGCATCACAGCCTGGTTTGGGAACAGCTTCGTCCAAGACTGCAAGAAATTGCAGCAAATTGTGGACGCAGCCCAGACCATCACACAAACCAACCTCCCTTCTATTGACTCCATTTACACTTCACGCTGCCTCGGCAAGGCCAGCAGCATAGTCAAAGATGAGTCGCACCCCAGCCACTCCCTCTTCTCCCCTTTCCCATCAGGCAAAAGGTACAGAAGTGTGAAAACGCACGCCTCCAGATTCAGGACAGTTTCTTCCCAGCCTTTATCAGGGTTGTGTGAATCATCCTACCACAACCAGAGAGCAGTGCTGAGCTACTATCTACCTCATTGGTGACCCTCGGACTATCTTTGATCAGACTTTGCTGGCTCTACCTTGCACTAAACATTATTCACTTATCATGTATCTATACACTGTAAATGGCTTGATTGTAATCATGTATTGTCTTTCTGCTGACTGGAGAGCACGCAACAAAACATTTTTTCACGGTACCTTGGTACATGTGACAATAAACTAAACTGAACTGAGGTGGTGACTGGTTGGTGGCTTGCTCATGCAAAGGGCTAGTACAAGCATGATGGACAGAATGGATTTCCCCAACACCATATTAATCCCTGCCTCAGTTCAATGAACCAAGCAAGGTTCAGAGGTGATCATTCTAACTGGAGCCATCAGAGGTAAAGAGAATTAGTCACTGCTCCAGCACTTATGTGAAGTCCTGCTGGTTTCTCAGTGGAGAATTGGAAGGATCCATTGGCAAAGAAAATGTTAAATGCTCTGAAGTAGCACCAGTTATTCAACGTGAACGCCAGGATCTCTCATTATTGCAAGGTTCACCTTAGATTAGATTTCAACAACCATTGCTGAGAGAAACTGAAGAAAAACTGCAGACGTTTGAAACTGGATGAAGAGTCAATGACCTGAAAGGCTGAAAGTTTCTTTACTTTTAAATTTTAGACTTTAGAGATACAGTGCAGAAACAGGCCCTAGGGCCCACTGAGGCCGCGCCGACCAGCGATCCCTGCACACTAACACTACCCTACACACACCGCGCCGACCAGCGATCCCTGCACACTAACACTACCCTACACGCACCGTGCCGACCAGCGATCCCTGCACACTAACACTACCCTACACACACTAAGGACAATTTACCATTATACTGCAGCCAATTAACCTACAAAATTGTGTGCCTTTGCAGTGTGGGAGGAAACTGGGACATCCGGAGAAAACCCACGCAGGTCGCAGCAGAATGTACAAACTCTGTACAGACAGCACCCTAAAGGGCCTGTCCAACGAGCATACGACCTGCATGCGGCAAGCGCGACCAAACCGGAAGCGGGGGCCGCGCGGAGGTCGAGTGATCCCCGGACAGGGCCGGTCCCACCAGCATGCGCCTGCATGCGATGAGTACGGGCCGCGCGGAGGTCGAGTGAGTGACGCGAAGTTCGAGCGAAGTCTGCGGGAAGTTTGCGCGTGACGTACGGCGTCAAGACGCTGCGTACGGCGTCGAGATGCTGCGCACGCCCGTCGAGGTGATGATTATGGGCCAGTAGACCATTGCCACGCGGAATTTTTGAACACTGTCAGTTTTTCGGAGCCCCGTGCGATGTCGGGACTAGCTCCGCACAACTCCATAAGGCTCCAGCGATTGAAGTGGGACCGGCCCAGCGAGGCCGTACGGCTTAAGCGACCACGTTAGGCCGTGCTTGCCACATAGAGTCGCGTGCTCATGGGACAGGCCCTTAAGTCAGGATTGAACCCGGGTCTCAGGCACAGTAAGTAAGTAAGTAAGTAAGTAAGTAAGTAAGTTTATTGGCCAAGTATTCACATACAAATAATTTGCCTTGGTGCTCCGCCCACAAGTAACAATATGACATACAGTGACAGTTACGAATGACTCTGAAAACACTAAACATTAATAATAATAAAACATTAATGATAGCCAGAAAAAGCAGCAAACCAGAGGACTGGGAGAAATTCAGAGACCAGCAGAGGAGGACAAAGGGCTTAATTAGGAAAGGAAAAATAGATTATGAAAGAAAATGGGCAGGGAACATAAAAACTGACTGCAAAAGTTTTTATAGATATGTGAAAAGAAAGAGATTAGTTAAAACAAATGTAGGTCCCTTGCAGTCAGAAACAGGTGAGTTGATTATGGGGAACAAGGATATGGCGGACCAATTGAATAACTACTTTGGTTCCGTCTTAACTAAGGAAGACATAAATAATCTGCCGGAAATAGCAGGGGACCGCGGTCAAAGGAGTTGGAGGAATTTAGTGAAATCCAGGTTAGTCGGGAAGTGGTGTTGGGTAAATTGAATGGATTAAAGGCCGATAAATCCCCAGGGCCAGATAGGCTGCATCCCAGAGTACTTAAGGAAGTAGCTCCAGAAATAGTGGATGCATTAGTGATAATCTTTCAAAACTCTTTAGATTCTGGAGTAGTTCTTGAGGATTGGCGGGCAGCAAACATAACCCCACTTTTTAAGAAGGGAGGGAGAGAGAAAACGGGGAATTACAGACCAGTTAGTCTAACATCGGTAGTGGGGAAACTGCTAGAGTCAGTTATTAAAGATGGGATAGCAGCATATTTGGAAAGTGGTGAAATCATTGGACAAAGTCAGCATGGATTTACGAAAGGTAAATCATGTCTGACGAATCTTATAGAATTTTTCGAGGATGTAACTAGTAGCGTGGATAGGGTAGAACCAGTGGATGTGGTGTATCTAGACTTCCAGAAGGCTTTCGACAAGGTCCCACATAAGGGATTAGTATACAAACTTAAAGCACACGGTATTGAGGGTTCAGTATTGATGTGGATAGAGAACTGGCTGCCAAACAGGAAGCAAAGGGTAGGAGTAAATGGGTCCTTTTCACAATGGCAGGCAATGACTAGTGGGGTACCGCAAGGCTCAGTACTGGGACCCCAGCTATTTACAATATATATTAATGATCTGGATGAGGGAATTGAAGGCAATATCTCCAAGTTTGCAGATGACACTAAGCTGGGGGGCAGTGTTAGCTGTGAGGAGGATGCTAGGAGACTGCAAGGTGACTTGGATAGGCTGGGTGAGTGGGTAAATGTTTGGCAGATGCAGTATAATGTGGATAAATGTGAGGTTATCCATTTTGGTGGCAAAAACAGGAAAGCAGACTATTATCTAAATGGTGGCCGATTAGGAAAAGGGGAGATGCAGCGAGACCTGGGTGTCATGGTACACCAGTCATTGAAAGTAGGCATGCAGGTGCAGCAGGCAGTGAAGAAAGCGAAAGGTATGTTAGCTTTCATAGCAAAAGGATTTGAGTATAGGAGCAGGGAGGTTCTACTGCAGTTGTACATTTTTCAGAACGTTGAAAAAAACGCCGCAACCTAGCAGAGGCCTCGAGTACGCGGAGACCACTCTCGAGCATGACGGAGAGGTACAAAGACCTCCTAGGACCTCGTGTCGACCATGCTGCGAATATGAGTCGAGGGCAAATTCGCCAGAACTCACGGATTAGGTCGCCGCAGTGGAACAGCCCTTTAACTCTGTTTCTCTAACTGCAGATGCTGCTCGAGCCGCTGGGTAGTTCCAGGATTTTCTGTTTTTATTTTAGTTTAATGTTATTTCTTTAGTTTAAGTTTAGCAGAAGACTCTTTTTTGCCAGACACGGTCTCCTGTGATTGGCTGGTGTCCGCTGATAGAGGCCTAGATCGAGTGGGTGTGGAGAGACTAGTGGGAGAGTCTAGGACCAGAGGGCACATCCTCAGAGTAAAAGGACACATTGTTGAAATGGAGATGAGGAGGAATTTATTTTGCCAGTGGGTGGTGAATCTGTGGAATTCATTGGCACAAACTTTGTGGCCAGGTCATTGGGTGTTCTTAAAGTGGAAATTGATGGGTTTTTGATTAGTAAGGTTGTCAAAGGTTACGGGGAGAAGGCAGGAGAATGGGGTTGAAGAGGGAAAAATAGATCAGCCATGATCGAATGGTGGAGCAGACTCGATGGGCCAAATGGCCTACTTCTGCTTTTCAGTTTAGCTTAGTTTAGTTTATAGATACAGAGCGGAAACTGGCCCTTCGGCCCACCGAATCTGCGCCGAGCACACTAACGCTAACACTATCCTACACAATT
Source organism: Leucoraja erinaceus (assembly GCF_028641065.1). Lineage (NCBI taxonomy): Eukaryota > Metazoa > Chordata > Chondrichthyes > Rajiformes > Rajidae > Leucoraja > Leucoraja erinaceus. Next base: position 18,922,541 of record NC_073409.1, on the reverse strand, counting down.
CACACTTATATCAAGCCAATAAACCTACAAACCTGTACGTCTTTGGAGTGTGAGAGGAAGCCGAAGATCTCGGAGCAAGTCCACGCGGTCACGGGGAGAATGTACAAACTCCGCACCGACAGTACTCGTAGTCGGGATCGAAGCGGGGACTCCGGTGCCGCGAGCGTTGTAGGGCAGCAACTCTACCGCTGCGCCACCGTGCTCCTTTGTCTTGTGATCTGCTGATCCCCTCACTTGCTCTGGCAGAACTGCGGGACTCTGAGCTGCAACTTGATGCCGTTGTAACTCCTTCTGCCGGTCTGGAGTCAGGGTGCAGAGTGTCAGAGGGCAAGATGTGATCATTTAGAGCTCCTGACATCCGAACCTCCCAAGCGTGCAATTTGTATCCACTCCGGGTAAGGATAAGCAGGCAAAATACAGCCATGGGGACTTCATATGTTGACGTGTTCGCCAGTCACTAACTCAGCACTTCAATTGCTATCATGTTCTCTTCCCATTTTCATTGGCAACCTGCAGGAAGCACAGGAATTTCACAAAGCCAGCCATATGCCCCAAAGCACATGTTTTTGTTGGAAAGACACAAAGTGCTGGAGCAACACAGCGGGTCAGGTAGCATCCCCGGAGAGCATGGATCGGTGACGTTTCAGGTCGGGACCCTTCCTCAGACTGTATATCTTGCTGCTATGGAGAGATTAACAGAGTTAAATTGACAACCAAAGGGAGACAAAAGTGCTGGAGAAACTCAGCGGGTGCAGCAGCATCTATGGAGCGAAGGAAATAGGCAACGTTTCGGACCAAAACCCTTCTTCAGACGTTTCGACCCGAAACGTGGCCTATTTTCTTCGCTCCATAGATGCTGCCGCACCCACTGAGTTTCTCCAGCACTTTTGTCTACCTTCGATATTCCAGCATCTGCAGTTCCTTCTTAAATAAATTGACAACCATCTCTCTTGAGAAGATTACTGGCATTTTAAATGTGTTTCCTGACTAACGTGAATTATTCGGAAACTTCACCTCACAAAACCAGAGCCCATATTAAAATCCCTTCCCTGGTAAGAAAACACTATTAGAGAAATTAATGGTAAGGCAACATCATCCTTAGTTCAGCAACCAGAGGTGGCGGAGGAGATAATGGATGCATTTGTTGTCATCTTCCAATACTTGAGGTATTCCAATATATCTCCTGTAGTTTGAAAGATAGTAAAAGCAATGCCTCTGTTTAAGAAAGGAGAAGAAGAAAGAAAGATGAACTGTAGACCAGCCAGCCGAACATCAATAGTAGGAAACATGTTAGAATCTATTATTAAGGAAGTGGTAGCAAGGCACCTGGAAAAATAAATTGGCTGGAGTCGACATGGATTAATAAGAGGAAAATTGTGGTTGCCAATCCATTGGAATATTTTGAAAGTTAAAACTTGTGGAGTTGATGATTGTGAACCTATGTGTGATATATTTGGACTTTGGTCCAAAAGGAGGTCTTTGATCAGGTGCCACAAAAGAGGTTATTGAACGGGATTCGAGTTCATGGGATGGTGGGGGAAACACTGGCATGGAATGAGGATTTGTTAACAGACACAAAACAGAGACAGGAATGAATGGGACTTTTCCAAATTGATGCACTGTTACTACAGCACCATAGCTGTTCAAACCCTACAGTAATAGTGTGGACAATGGAGTCAAATGTCAAGTTTGAAGTCATCCACTTTCATCGAACACAATAGAAAGGCAGAGTATTTTTAAATGGTGAAAGATTGAAAGTTGTTAGTAATGTTCAAAGAGACAGGGTATCCTTGTACACCTATCAGTGAATGGCAATGTGTAGGTTTGACAGGCAATTAGTGAGGCTAACAGTATGTGTAAGAAGGAACTGCAGGTGCTGGTTTAAACTGATGATGGACACAAAAAGGTGGACAAACTCAGAGGGACAGGCAGCATCTATGGAGAGAAGGAATGGGTGACGTTTCGGGTCGAGACCCTTCTTTAGACTAACAGTATGTTGGAGTCAAAGTGGATTTGAGAATGAGGCTAAAAGTCATCTTACTGTGATAATAGAGCAGCAACGTGTGGTCACACACGAAACACAGTGTCCAGATACACCTCCCTCTGCCTAATGGAAGTGCAAGCTTCCATAGATTGAACTGCATTCAAAGGTGCAGCATAGAAACAGGCCCTTTGGCCCATTAGTTCTGTGTTGTCCCACTTTTGCATCTACCCCCTACATACTAGAGGCAATTTACAGAGGCCAATTAACCTACAAATGCACAAGTCTTTGAGAAGTAGGAGGAGACTAGAGCACCCGGAAGAAACCTATGCAGTCATAGGGAGAACATGCAAACTCCACACAAACAGTACCCGAGGTCAGGATTGAACCTGGGTTTGTGAGGCAGCAGCACTACCTGCTGCGCCATTGTGCCATCCTTGAGCGGACTGGAGCTGTACACTGTGTTCCAGATGTGGCCACACGGGACACTGTATTATTACTGGAAGGCGTACAACAAAGGTTCACTACATTAATATTTGATTCACCAGATTTGTCCTGTGTGGGAAAATAAACAGACCAGGCCTGCAATCTCCTGGGTTTAAAAAGAATGAGATGTGATCTTATATTTGGTCTGGGTTTGAATGGTTGGTCGTGGGGGTGGCATTTCCCTTGTACCTCAATTGAAGAGGTCAGTCAATCAGAAATAAGATGAGAAGAAACCTCTCCACCAACAATAGCCACAAAGTGCTGGAGTAACTCAGCGGGTCAGGCAGCGTCTCTGTAGAAAAAAGATGACTGAAGAAGGGCACTGATCTGAAATGTCACCTGTACTTTTTCTCCAGAGATGCTGCTTGACCGGCTGAGTTACTCCGGCACGTTGTGTCTACTCTTGCTCTCGATGTCAGTGAAGCAAATGAGCTGGTTGTTGACTGCTGGAGTGAAAAGCTGTCTATCTGCGAACCCGTCTTCATGGATGGGACGGCATTGAGGAGAGTACCCCGGGGAGCCGCGCGGCCCGTAGACCGGGGACCGAGCATTCGCCCGCCCGGTGGGCCTGACCTGCCCGCCGCAGATGGTGGAACTGTGATCCGTGGTGGAGACTGGAACCCGCCCGGAAGGCCCGGCTCGCCCGGCGTGGATCGAGGGCCCACGGGAACCCACCTGGAGGGCCGGTGAGCAGACTGGTTGCGGGAGGGAGTGCACGGGCCCCGACGGAGGAGTGGGCCGCTGGAGGCCTTGCAGCAGCCTGGAGCTCGGCTGGACCGGGCACCGCTCCAAGAGGCCAAGCACACGGACCGGACGCGGCCCGGAGCGGCGGAGGATGCCATGGCTACGCTTGACCAGGCCGACCCTACAACATCGCCAGGACAACGGGCCTTCACGGTCAGGTCAAGATCCCTGCACTTACAACAACTGGGACTTGAAAATGGCCCCAAACTGGCAACTGTATACTGTCTCAGTGTGCGAATGCTGTACACGAGTACTGTATCTGAGATGGTTATCTAAGATGTATCTAAGTGGTTATGTACAGTGAAATAGAGCCTTTTCTGTTGCTGCTCCGGCACTCTGGAACACCTTGCCGTTACACATCAGACAGGCCCCCTCACTGTCCATCTTCAAATCCACCCTAAAAACTCATTTTTATTCTCTGGCTTTCGACACTGGCTGAGACATTGCTCCTGTTTTTAGTGCTTTTAATGTCTTTTAATTTTTACTGTTTTATAGTCCTTTGTTTTACGGTTTTTAATGGTTTGTAATAACTTCTTGTCCATGAGCTCTCATGTACAGCACTTTGTGGCAACTGCAGTTGTTTAAAGTGCTTTATAAATAAAGTTATTATTATTATTATTATTATTATTATTATTACTTGTACTGAACTGTATACAAAAATTAATATTACTGTACCTCGGTACATGAGACAAATAAATTACCATACCGAACCATACCAGACCACGAGATTATTTGGTAAACTGGTGAATCTTTTCAAAATCTCGCACGGCTTCAGACGTCAGTCAGGCGATTCAAACTAATAATCCAGATGAAACCCCAGTGAGGTTCTGAAGAAATGTAATTCTTTGAATTTAATGAGCGGTCAACCGCAGACTTGGCCTGTCGGTTGGGTAGATGTGAAGATTCCATGGGATTTCTGAACGCTGGTGGCTTCACTGTATACGACCAAAACCAAACAGAAATAACTGAATATAGAAACAAAGTGCTGGAGTAACTCCGCAGGTCAGGCAGCATCTGTGGAGAAAAAGGATCAGTGATGTTTTGGGTCGGCACCCTTCTTCAGTCTGAACCTATCCACATTCTCCTGGGATGCTGTCTGACCCGCTGAGTTACTTCAAAATGTTGTGACTTTTTTAATAATTAAATAGAAACACAGTTTGCCATTGATGAAGCCTGCAATATGCAAATTGCTGCTACATTACAAATTAATAGATTCCATAAGATAAGATGCTTTGATGCAGCTGGAAGTCATGAAATTTAAAAAAAAGTCTCCCTCATAATTTGACAATATCGTTCTTCTTGATTGAGCTTGGAACAATGTGGGCAAGTAGCAGATTCTACAGACTGCAGAACGGTTCCAACCCACAACGTCACCTACCCCCTTTCTCCAGAGATGCTGCCTGACCCACTGGGTTACTCCAGCACTTTGTGTGTATCTTTGGTATAAAGCAGCATCTGCAGTTCCTTGTTCCTAGTAATAACCTGATTTTGGTTTTGGTTTTGTTGCTATTTGTAAATTGGCTGTTCTACAAATTATTAGGGTGGCACAGCGGTAGAGTTGCTGCGGAGTTTGTACATTCTCCCTGTGAACGCCTGGGTTTTCAATGAGATCATCGGTTTCCTCCCACACTCCAAAATCGTACAGGTTTGTAGGTTAATTGGTTTGTGTTTGTATACTTGGTATAAGTGTAAATTGTCCCTGGTGTGTGTAGGGTTGTATCCCGGTGAGCCGCTCGTGCGACGGGAGTGTCCCGGGGAGTCGCGCAGGCCCGATCCACCCGCCGATTAACCGCGGCGCCGACGACCAGAGCGATGTCCGACAACCGGGACGTGCCCCAGTAAGCCTGACTTGCCCCACGGGTGTCCCAGGGAACTGCGGAGAAGCCAGGCGGCGAGGCCTGTCTGGGCCGAAGGAGCCTCGGCGGCGGCGGCGATGGGAGCCTCGGCGGTGGTGAGACCTCGGCGGCAACGGAGGCCTACACATCAACGAAGCATCGGCATTGGCAGCGGGAACCTTGGTGATGGTGGAGCGTGGGGGGGGGGAAGACAATGGGGACCCGGCGTGGGGGGACTCCCATGAGGGACAGTGGGAGAACAAATGGGGAGGGGGGAGGGGGGAGACAGGGCGCACTATAGTTTTAGAATCCTCCGTCCAGGAGATAAGCCTGCGTTTGTTTGCTTGTCCGGACGTTCCGGTGAAGGCGCTTGTGCACACGGCAGCCGGTCAACAGTCGTCAAACAGTTTTAATTTCAAGTTTCTCGTGCACCTTGTTGTGTGTCGTGACTGTTGGCAGACCAGTTTCCCTCCGGGGATGAATAAGGTTTATCGTATCATATCGTTAATGTGCGAGGATCGCTGGTCGGTGCGGACTCGATGGGCTGAAGGGCCTGTTTCCGTGCTGTATCTCTAAACTAAACGAAATAACATTTTGATTGTAATTTATTACATTTCATGGTTAATATAAAGTGGCAATAGTGACTGAGACATGTGAGACAGCTTTTGTTTTCTCAATAAACCTAGAGACCCGTTTATATTCTGGAGCCATTTTGGTCCAACTGAAGTTGTTAGTAAACTGGACACCAGCCATTCATATTGTGGGACCGTTGGCCAAACAGTAGCCTAACAAGGAAACATCTATACAGGGAGAAAATGTTGCCAGTTGAAAAGGTAACAACTGAGTTTACTTTACTTGGCCAGAGCTTTTATACAATGATAACCACAACCACAATGAAGGAGACTTACCTGACCTCGATCCATCGCAACTCTCCTTTTCCTTTTCAAAGACCGATGGCCTGATATATATTACAAATATTTTGTTCTCACTTGAACTTTCCTGCAGTTACAATTTTAACCCTGACTGGCCCAGCTGTATTTTCGGAGGAAGAGGCCAATTATGCTTTCAAGGGAACTGCTCTTCAGCTGGGAGCATGACAATGGGACTAGTGCATGAGAAGAAGGTATTGGTCTGTATGAGTATAGGGCAGCCCTGTGGCAAAGCAGTAGAGTTGCTGCCTTACAGCACCAGAGACTCAAGTTCGATCCTGACTGCGGGTGCTGTCTGTATGGAGTTTGTACGTTCTCCTTGTGGGTTTTCTCTGGGTGCTCCGGGTTCCTCCCACGCTCCAAAGATGTACAGGTTAATTGGCTTCAGTAAAATTGAAAATTGTCCCTAGTGTGCAGAATAGTATTGGTGTATTGGTAGTCTGCGTGGACTCGGTGCGCCGAATAGCCTGTTTCTGTGCTGTATCTTTAAAGTCGAAAGTAAATTTTAAAGAGTCTGAAAACTGTGACCTTCAGGTTCACAAACGCCTTCTTCCCAACAACTATCAGGATTATGAACTCTACAAACACCGTTATGAAAGACAAACTGCCTTAGTTGCACTGAGGACTTCGGGATCTTTTTTTGCAATAATATTAGGGTTTTTAATTTATTGAACACGTTTTTGGTTTATTTGTACTGTGTTTACAGTTCAGTTAGGGCTGCTGCAGGTAATAATTTCATTGTGTCATTTTGAATACATATTAAATACATTTGACTATGTTTCACATGGAAACAGACCCTCTTCATACCTCTGTTTAAGAAAGAACTGCAGACGCTGGAAAAATCGAAGGTAGACCAAAATGCTGGAGAAACTCAGCAGGTGAGGCAGCATCTATGGAGGGAAGGAATAGGTGACTTTTCGGGTCGAGACCCTTCTTCAGACCAATGTCGGGGGGGACGGGGAATAGGAAAGGAATAAGCGGAGACAGTATGCTTGTGGGAGAGCTGGGAAGGGGAGGAGGGAGAAAGCAAGGACTATCTAAAATTGGAGAAGTCAATGTTCATACTGCTGGGGTGTAAACTACCCTAGAAATATGAGGTGCTGTTCCTCCAATTTGTGCTGGGCCTCACTATGGCAATGGCGGAGGCCCAGTACAGAAAGGTCGGATTCAGAATGGGAGGGGGAGTTGAAGTGCTGAGCCACCGGGAGATCAGGTTGGTTATTGCGAACTGAGCGGAGGTGTTGGGCGAAGTGCGAACTGAGCGGACTTTTCATACCTCTAGTTTCTCTCTCCCTGTCTCTCAGTCTGAAGCAGGGTCTCGACCCGAAAACTTCACCCGTTCCTTCTCTCCAAAGATGCCACCTGACCCGCTGAATTACTCCAGCATTTTGTGTCTATCTAGACGTTGAAGAGATTGATTAGACTGACATTGTAGATGCAAGATATTCAACGTTAACTGAAATTACAGAAAAAGAGCATGGAGGAGGTTTACAAGTTATCATCTGAAATAATCTCAGTTGAGTAAGTTTATCTTGGGCCGAGGAATGGAAGCTTCTGTAACTTCATGGCTGTCACTTTAGTCAACAGTTTCAAAAACTGTTCACCAAAAATGTTGATTGTAAGACTCCACCAATTAGTAGATACAAGGAACTGCAGATGCTAGTTTACCAAAAAAAGACAGAGTGGTGGAGTAACTTAACATGTCAGGCATCATCTCTCGATAACATGGGTAGGCAACATTTTCGGGTCAGGATCTTTCTTCAGAAAAGGACGTCTTCAGTCTGAAGAAGGGTCCTGACCGAAAGCATTGTCAATTCATGTCCTCCAGAGATGCTGCTTGACCTGCCGAGCTACTCTCTAGAGGTGATAGCCCCAGAATTAAAAGACATTCTTTCAGGAAGGAGATGAGGAGAAATGTCTTTAGTCAGATGATGTGGTATTCTTTGCCACAGGAGGCTGTGGAGGCCAAGTCAGTGGATATTTTGGGCAGAGATAGATAGATTCTTGATTAAGACAGGTGTCAGAGGTTATGGGGAGAAGGCAGGAGAATGAGGTTGGGAGGGAGAGATAGATCAGCCAAGATTGAAGGGTGGAGTAGACGATGGGCCGAATGGCCTAATTCTGCTCCTATCACTTCTGACCTTATGATCTTATGACTCTTATAACACTTTGTGCGTTTTTTCCACCATTTGCAAATAACTAGACACATAGGCCAAATTTGCTGTGCATTTGTGGAAAGGCTGGAGGAAAATGAGGCTCATTTCCTTTTTCCTCAGTTTTTTCTTCTTCCACCATCTTGTGGGCACTGAACATTTGATGGGTCCTGGTCTACTTTTCTACTTGAGCTCTAACAATGAAAGCTATCAAATTATTTTTGCAAGGAACTTCATTGAAACCGCTAAGATTAACTTGAACACAAAGCACTGGGGTGAATGAGCAGGTCAGGCAGTATCTCTGGAGGACGTGGATGGACAACCAATTGGGTTGGGACCTTTCTTCATCTCCTGGCCTCACGTGCCAGGCATGCCATGGACCGCAACACTTTGTTCTCTGTTGGATCCGTGCCTGTACTGTATGAATATGACTAATTAAAATTGAGGGAAATTTGGATCATAAGATCAATGAACATTTATACGTGGAATTCAAAGGGCCAGTGGTTTTGCCGGATTTTCTTTCCAGCAATAAAGCCAGGACACTGGGAAACTCCCTGCTCTTCTATGAATAATGTCCTTGAGCTCAGTCACCCATTTAAGGTCACGAAACAGACCAACTGATTGATAGGATAAAGGGCCTGTCCCACTGTACGAGGTAATTTAAAAAAAATCAAACTCGTGGTAAGCACGTAGAATGTACGTAGCGGGTGCATCGGAGCTCGGGACGTCTCTTAGCGGCTCGTAACGCTAACGGCAGGTAATCGGGAAACACAGTAAGCTCGTGAAGATTTTTCAGCATGTTGAAAAATGTCCACGAGAGTCCCCGTGTACCTACGAGTGGCTATTACCGTAAATCTCCCAATTCGAATCAGGGGAAACTCGGGAGAACTCTTGAATTAGCTGATACAGTGCGACAGGCCTCTTAACACGTTTGACAATGTAGAACACTCTAGGGTGCTGAAGCTGTCAGACTAAACAACGAGTCCAAAGTCTGGAACATTGGTTCAGTAAACGACCTGAATTGAACAGCCCCCAAATGAGCCAAGATAAAGAAACACAAGTGCTAAATAATATAGGTCAAAAGCTCCTTGAGGATCAAATCTAAACTCACAATTCAGAGCTGTTCAAAGAAAGAATGGAATGATTGCCTAAAATAATATCAATTAACAAGCATTCATGAGTTTGTACTAGGAAGCTCAAGGACTCTGTAACGACTCTGTTAAAGGAAAATCAGGAGGGTTATTAATGCATAGAAACACTGCAGTCTATTCATAATAACCCAATGCTCCCTTTACTTGTATTCTTTGGGAGGTCATTGCGGCTTATTGTGCAATAAATAATGCATGATTGAGTGAGCACTTCTTCAGAATGAAAGACTTGGAACGGATTAAACGGGGGCTTTGTGTTTGCATCAAGCAAGCTCGTCACCATTGCCTTGACTATTACACCAAATAGGCTGAGCTCGCTGCCGAGGCATCACACAGCATTTACACAGTCAAGCATCCCGAATAAATTCATGGATAGACTTCTTATGAGGTTTCTGGACTCCACCAATTCCTGATATAATGCTGCAGTGTTCTTTATGCATTAATTCATGGGACACTGCAAGACCAGCATAAAAGTTCAGTTTAGTTTAGACACAAAATGCTGGAGTAACTCAGTGGGACATGCAGCATCTCTGGAGAGAAGGAATGGGTGATGTTTTGGGTCGAGATCCTTCTTCAACCTTTAGCTTAGTTTAGTGTAGAGGGACAGCATGGAAACAGGCCCTTCGGCCCGCCAAGTCAACGTCGACCATCGATCACCTGTTCACACTAGTTCTATGTTCACAAGAGCATGAGATAGTAGAATTAGGCCATTCGGCCCATCAAGTCTACTCTGCCATTCAATCATGGCTGATCTAACTGCCTTCAAACCCCAATTCTCCTGCCTTCTCCCCATAATCTCTGGCACCCTTACTAATCAAGAAATACTAATCAAGAAATACTAATCAAGATGGCATCCCACTGCCTCATCTATTCCCTAAACACAAGGGACAATTAACCTACAAATCCGCACGTCTTAGGGATGTGGGAGGAAACCGGAGCATCCAGAAGAAACCCATGTGGTCACAGGGAGAACGTGCAAACTCCACACAGATAGCACCCGAGGTCAGGATCGAACCCGGGTCGCTGGTGCTGTGTGGCTGTGGCTCCACCAGTTGCGGCCATGTTTCAGGTCAACTGAAGAAGGGTCCCGATTTGGAAATGTTCTCCCTAGATGCTGCCTGACCCGCTGAGTTACTCGAGCACTGTGCCTTTTTTTTGTAAACTAGCATCTGCAGTTCCTTGGTCCTATATAAGAGTACGAACAGCGCCGTGGCACAGCTAGTGCAGCCAGCACCTCACTATTCCAGAGAGCAATCTGTGTGGAGTTTGCATGTTCTTCATGTGACCACATTTGTCCCCACTGAGTTATCTGGTTTCCTCCCACATCACAACGACTCATGGGTTGGTAGGCTGATTGGGTCACTGTTGTGTAGACAATAGTATCTAGGCAGCAGTAGGTGGGAGTACAGGGTGAATAAAATGGGATTAGTGTAGTATTAGTGCAGACAGGAACTGCAGATGCTGATTAATACCGATGATCAATACAAAGTGCTGGAGTAACTCAGTGGGACAGGCAGCATCTCTGGAGAAAAAGGATGGGTGACATTTCGGAAGAAGGTCATGTCTGAAGAAGGGTCCCGACATGAAATGTCATCCATACATTTTCTTCCGAGATGCTGCCTGACCCATTGAGTTACTCCAGCATTTTGTCTCTATCTTAGCATTTAGGAGTTCAGGAATAATGTATTGCCCCCTGTGACTGGGCACAGTAACATTATTTGTCTATATACCCAACGTATACAAATAGCAACCACCTACGGCAATGACAAAGTTACAAACCACGCCAGCTCCTCCTTTTGTGCCCCCACCCTCCCTCCCACGGCGGTCCCCCTCGCCGGGTCCTCCATTATTCTTCCCCCCACATGGTGGTCCTCCACGCTCTCATCGCCATCGTCACGAGGCTTCACCGCCGTCGCCGCCCCACTTCACGCCTCCGTGGTGCCGACCCGGGCCCCAGCCGCGGGCTCCGTCAGCCGCTTCGCCCGACCATCGGGAAGCCTTGTGCTTGATGGTTTGCATGGATTAGATGGGCTGAAGAGCCTGCTTCCGTTCAGCTTCTCCCTGTGATAATGGGATAGAAGCCAGTGTGCAACTTTCAATATGATGCAACATCTAAAGCAATGGTTCCCAACGTGGGGTGTACGCCCCACAGGGGGGCAATTTGATGTTTAAGGGGGGCAATTGAGCGTGACTGAGGAGGTCTGGGTCCAAATTTTCGATTTTTCGTATGAGACAATCCACAAATATTTCAATATTCTAATATAGAAATTTTCTCTCTCTTTATTACCTGTGAACTCTTTTATTATCATACTTATCATTATTATTATTTTAATACCACCTAATGTTTTTTTCTTTTCTTTTTTACAATTCTTTAGTAATTTCTTGCTCAGAACTTTAACTGGTTTTTGTTTATTTCATTTTTCTTTTTCATGGATGCCATGTTCCAAGGAAATTGCGTTTTAAGCTTCTTCAGCTGAAACGGAGTTCACTTTTTAAATTATAAGAATTATATTATCACCACACGGGGGGGGGGCATCAGGATTTTAGAGGTGATTAGGTGGGGCATGGCCAAAAAAAGGTTGGGAACCACTGATCTAAAGACTTTGGTTCGGATGCATTTGGAGTATTGCAGGCAGTTCTGGTTGCCCCATTACTGCAAGGATGTGGAGATCTTGGAGAAGGTGCCAAGGTGATTTACCAGAATGCTGTCTGGAATAGAGAGTTTTAACTGCAACGAGAGGTTCGCTTGGACTTGATGGGTCGAAGGGCCTATTTCCGGTCTTGCACAGCACCCTCCCAGTCTGTGCTGGATAGACAGTCTGGGGCAACCTGTGACAGGACACTGCAGGAGGACCAGAGCTGATGGCTCGGAGCTATGGAGTCTCGGGATTTGAGCAGCAATTTGTGAAAGTTATCAGGGTTTGGGGGGACTTCAGTGAGAACTCCTTGCCTCTAACTTGTTGGCAAACCAGGTATGGACTGCATAAGTGCTGGGGTAACTCCGCAGGTCAGGCAGCATCGATGGAGAACATGGATAGGTGATGTTTCTGGTTGGGACTCTTCTTCAGACTGAGTCTGAAGAGGGGTTCTGACCCAAAACCTCACCAGGGGCAGCACAGTGGCACAGCGGTAGACTTGCTGCCTTACAGCGCCAGAGGCCCGGGTTCGATCCTGACTACAGGTGCTGTCTGTGTGAATTTGCACGTTCTCCATGTGACCGCGTGAGTTTTCTCCAGGTGCTCCGGTTTCCTTCCACACTCCAAAGACGTGTGGGTTCGTAGGATAATTTGGCTTCAATAAAACATTGTAAACTGTCCTTAGTGTGTAGGATAGTGCTAGTATACGGGGTGATCGCTGGTCTGCGTGGTGGGCTGAATGGCCTGTTTCCGTGCTGTATCACCAAAGTCCAGAGTCTAAAAAGTTGAAAAAATCCCTTTCAAAACACCTAGCCAGCCACGTCCTTAGGAGATGCAGCCTGACCCACTGAGTTACCTCAGCACTTAATATTCTGCACAAGATTGCAGCATCTACAGTTCCCAGTCTCCACCATAGACAGCAGATGCTGGGGCAGGGACTGTGCAGCCTGAAGCTTGACTGAGGGAGGTAAAGTCCCGTGTATGCTTGCATTACCAAGTGAACCATTCCTAACAAGACACTAGATTTAGACCTGGAGACGTTCCCAGGAAATTCCCCTGACATTAAATTCTCCTTGGAGACGTTCAACGGCCAAACTGTTTTTTTGCTTTTCCCCGTGGCTTCATGTATAGATAATGTCACCACCTCTCGTATTGGGCAGCCATGTTTTCCGTGGAATCGTTCCAAGAACAAAGCTCAAATCAAACAGGAACCAAGAGCAGTATCTTCCAACTTGACGTGGTCCACAAGATGGAACTGCAACGGAATAAAAACCCTGGTGACAGTAACATTACAAAACCGAACGGAGGCACCAGAGCAGGAGAGAGCCACAAAATGCCGGAGTAGCTCAGCGGGCAGGGAGGCAGCATCTCTGGAGAGAAGGAACGGGTGGAGACCCTTCTTCAGACTAGAGCTGAAGGTGGCTCTGGACTGCTGCCAGGGTCAGTCTTTAACTGAGTTGCAGCTTGGCCATGTACATGTGGCAAGGTTTAGCCGTATGTGGGTGGTTTGTTTAATTTGCTGTGCTTGATTTAACCCTGGAATGACGCATTTCCCTCTTAGAAAAATGATTTTCCTTTTCGCAGCCGAGCTGTTTAACGGCTGAGGTCCAAGCTGACCAAGAGCGGCTGGCTGGTTAAAAGCCTGGAGATTCTGTAACCGTGCGTCCAGTTCTGATATGTGTCCACCTTCTATTTCATTGTCGTGCTTCGGAGAGATACGGGTAGAAAGGTTTCAAGCTTTGAAAGGGTGAGACCAATTGGATACAACAGAGGCTAAGTTTGTTATATCCCTGAAATGGGTTTGGGGGCTTTGATGCCTCATTTACACCCACCATGGAAGGTGTCTCTATTACACCATGGGAACTGGCCCTTCGACTGAGTCCACACCGGCCAGCGATTCCCATACACAAGTACTGTCCTGCACAATAGGAACAATTTACAATTTTTACCAAAAATTAACCTGGCAACCTGTATGTCTTTGGAGTGTGAGAGCAAACTGGAGCACCCGTAGAAAACCCATGAGGTCACAGGGAGAACGTGTACAAACTCTGTACAGACAGCACCCGTAGTCAGGATCAAACCCGGGTCTCTGGTGATGTAAAGGGCCTGTCTCACGTGGACGACGTAATCCACGAGTTGATTAGACCCTAGACAAATGTGCTGGAGAAACTCAGTGGGTGCAACAGCATCTATGGAGGAAGGAAATAGGCAACGTTTTGGGCCATTTCTTCTTCTGAAGAAGGGCTTCAAGAAGGTGGATGAGGACAGTGCAGTAGATGTTCTCTGCATGAACTTTAGCAAGGCCCTTTACAAGGTCGGCTGGTCTAGAAGTTCAGAAGGTCAGAACACATGGGACCCTGGGTGAGTTCGGCAATTGGAACCAACATTGGTAGGAAGGTAGGAGACAGTGAGGGACAGTGATAGAAGGATGCTCTTCAAACTAGAGGCATAGAATGAGCCTTGTACCATAGGGATCAATGATGGTCCACGTTTGTTATTTGTGTTAACGGTTTGGATCTGAATGTAGGTGGCATAGTTAGAAAGTTTACAGATGACACTAAAATCGGTGGTGGAATGAACCGTGAAGTAGATTACCTAAGATTGCAATGGGTTTGTAGGAAGGAACAGATGTCGGTTTATACCAAAGATAGACACTAAGTGCTGGAGTAACACAGCGGGTCTGGCAGCATCGAAACAAAGTGCTGGAGTAAGTCTGAACAACGGTTCCGACCTGAAACATCACCCATCCTATTTCTCCAGAGAAGCTGTCTGACCCGCTGAGCTATTCCAGCACTTCGCATCTATCTAAAATTTCAATGGCATCTTGATCAATTTGTGCCAATGGTCTGAGGAATGGCAGATGAAGTCTAATTCACATAAATGCAATGTATTTCATTTTTGGCAAGTCAAACCAGGGTAGGACCTACACAGTTAATGGTAAGGTCATGGGGAATGGTGTAGATCTAGGGGCGGAGAGATCTAGGGCTGCTGTTATGTAGTTCCATGAAAGTGACAAGACAGGTGGGCAGGGTGGTGAAGACTTGCCTTCATCCGTCATGGTATTGATGACTGGAGTTGGGACATCATGTTACAACTGTGCAAACATTGGTCAAGCTGCATCGGGAATACTGTGCATAATTCAGGTCATTTCGCTGGACAATCTGGGTCTTTTTTCCCTGGAGCGTAGGAGGCTGAGGGGTGAATTTATAGAGGTATTTAAAATCATGAAGAACATAGACAAGTTGAATAGCCATAGTCATTTTCTGGGCTCTCAAGAAGGGTCCCGACACAAAACGTCACCCATCGTGGAGGCAAAAACGGGAAAGCAGACTATTATCTAAATGGTGGCCGATTGGGAAAGGGGGAGATTCAGCGAGACCTGGGTGTCATGGTACACCAGTCATTGAAGGTAGGCATGCAGGTGCAGCAGGCAGTAAAGAAAGCGAGAGAAGGCAGGTACGGGATACTGAGTTGGATGATCAGCCATGATCATATTGAATGGCAGTGCAGGCTCGAAGGGCTGAATGGCCTACTCCTGCACCTAATTTCTATGTTTCTATCCTTTTCCTCCAGAGATGTCGCCTGTTCCACTGAGTTACTCCAGCACTTTGTGTCTTTCGTCGGTTTAAACCAGCATCTGCAGTTCCTTTCTGCACGTCTTTTTCTGGGATGTGATGCCTAAAACAAGAGGCCATCGGTTTAAGGTTAAAGGGGAAAGATTTAAAAGAGACCTGAGGGGCAACCTTTGCACACGTAGGTGGGTGTATACATGGAACAAACTGCCAGAGGAAGTGATAGAGAAGAGTTCAATATTTAGTATAATTTAGTTTAGAGATACAGCACAGAAACAGGCCCTTCAGCCCACCGAGGTCGCGCCAACCAGCGATCTCTGCTCACTAACGCCATCCTACACGCTAGGGCCAATTTACATTTACAGGTGCATGGTTCCTTGAAGGTGGAGTCGCAGGTAGATAAGGTGGTCAAAAAGGCTTTTGGCACAACGGCCTTCATCATTGAGAGTATTGAGTATAGAAGGTGCCTGGTCATGTTGCAGTTATATAATGAGTCAATGAATAATTTTATTGGCCAAGTACGTATGTACACATACAAGGAATTTGCCTTGGTGCTCCGCTCGCAAGTAACAACACGACATACCGTAAACAATTAAGAATAAAACATAAAACATTAAAACATTAAGAATAAAACGTTATAGCTTAAACATTTGAATGAAATAAAATACCAGAGCAAAAGGAGGCTACAGACTTTTGGTTATTGAGTAGAGCTACTGCTCGTGGAAAAAAAACTGTTTTCATGTCCGACTGTGGCGGCTTTGACAGTCTGGAGAGAAGTGATTCAAAGAGTTTGTGACCAGGGTGAGAGGGGTCAGAGATCATCTTAACCGCTCGTTTCCTGGCCCTTACTGTGTACAGTTCATCAATGGGGGGAAGTTTGCAGCCAACAACCTTCTCAACTGATCGGACGATTCGCTGCAGCCTCCGGATGTCGTGTTTGGTGGCTGAGCCAAACCAGACCATGATGGCGAAGGTGAGGACAGACTCTACGATGGCCGTATAGAATTGGACCATCATTGCCTGCGGCAGATTGTGTTTCCTCAGCTGCCGCAGGAAGTACATCCTCTGTTGTGCCTTTTTGACTCTGTAGTCAATGGTAGCCCCCCACTTAAGGTCCTTGGAGATAATGGATCCAAGGAACTTAAAATACTTCACAGATGTGACTGTGGTGTTGTTGATGGTGAGTGGGGGGAGGGGAGGGGGAGCTCTCCTAAAGTCTATAATCAACTCCACTGGCTTAAGAGCATTGAGCTCCAGGTTGTTGCGATGGCATCAGGACGCCAGCTGCATCACTTCCTGTCTGTAGGCAGATTCCTCCCCATCCTGGATCAGTCCAATCAGGGTTATGTCATCCGCAAACTTGAGAAGCTTGACAGAGGAATCTGTGGAGGTGCAGTTGTTGGTGTAGAGAGAGTAGAGGAGAGGGGAGAGTACGCAGCCTTGCGGTGCTCCTATGCTGAGGGTCTGCGGGTCCGAGATGTGTTTTCCCACCTTCACATGCTGCTTCCTGTCTGTCAGGACGTTGATGATTCACCGGCAGAGGGGTTCAGGCACAGTCAACTTGGAGAGTTTGGAGTGTAGTAGCTCTGGCACAATGGTGTTGAATGCAGAGCTAAAATCCACAAACAAAATCGGTGCATAGGTCCCCTGGTGGTCTAGGTGCTGGAGGATGAAGTGCAGGCCCAGTTTGACTGCATCATCCACTGATCTATTGGCCCGGTACGCAAACTGCTGATGGTCCAGTAGGGGGTTTGTGATATTTTTCATCTTGGCTAGCACAAGCCTTTCAAAGGTCTTCATGACTACAGATGTCAGTGTGACAGGCCTGTAGTCATTAAGACCAGTAATCCTTGACTTTTTGGGTACAGGGACAATAGTGCAGACTTTGAAGCAGGTAGGGACAGTACAGGTTTGCAGGGACTGGTTGAAAATGTCTGTGTAGACCGGTGCCAGTTGTTCGACACAGAGCTTGAGGGTAGAGGGGGAAACAGTGTCCGGTCCTGAAGATTTACTGCGTTTCTGTCTTCTGAACAGCCTCTCCACCTCCTCAATTGCTATTGTTGGTGATGGAGAAGTGATGTTGTGCAGCACGGAGGGGGTGGGTAGTGGACGAGGGCCCAGTCTTTGCAGACTGGAGTCAGGCTATAAATGGGTGTGAAGTGGTGATTGGGGAGGGGTGGGTAGGAAAGGGCCCAGTCTTTGCAGACTGGAGCCATGCGGTGAGTAGGTGTGAAGTGGTGATTGGGGAGGGGGTACCATGATTATATTTCTGTTTATCGAACCTGCTGTAGAACGTCGTGAGGCCGCATTTAGAGTAGGGTGTTCAATACTGGACACCATGTTATCGGAAATATGTTGCCAAGTTGGAAAGGGTACAGAGAAGATTTACGAGATTATTGTCAGGACTAGAGGGTATGAGCTTTAGAGAGAGGTTGAGTAGGCTGGGACACTATTCCTTGGAGCGCAGGAGGATGAGAGGTGATCTTATAGAGGTGTATAAAATCATGAGAGGAACAGATCAGGTAGATACACAGTCTCTTGCCCAGCGTATGGGGCATCGAGGACCAGAGGACGTAGGTTTAAGGTGAAGGGGAAAAGATTTAATAGGAATATGAGGGACTATCCCAACGTTTAAGAAGCAGTTAGACAGGTACATGGATAGTGTGTAAGAAGGAACTGCAGATCCTGGTTTAAACCGAAGATAGACACAAAAAGCTGGAGTAACTCAGCGGGACAGGCAGCATCTCTGGAGAGAAGGAATGGATGACGTTTCAGGTCAAGACCCTTCTTCAGACTAGATAGGACAGGTTTAGATGGATATAGGCAAAACACAGGTAGGTGTGCTCACTAGTGTAGCCCCTAAGCCAATATGTTACACCCCTCTGTGCATCAAATGACCGTCCCCATGTGTCCAAAATAATACTGCTGGGAATGTCTAGACAAAATAATATAATATGCCAACAGGAGCTAACCTAAACAAGAATGGCTCCTACACCTGTCAACCCTCAGATCTTTCGTGCATGGGAGGAAAACAGACCATGTGGTCACGGGGAGAACGTGCAAACTCCCCGCCGATAGCAAACGAGGTCAGGATTGGTCACAGAGGGTTCTCGACCCGAAACGTCACCCATTCCTTCTCTCCAGAGATGCTGCATGTCCCGCTGAGTTACTCCAGCATTTTGTGTCTACCTCCAAGGTCAGGATTGAACTTGGTCACTGGAGGTGTGAGGCAGCAGCTCAACCCGCAGCCCCGTTGTGAAGTTGCTTGGATTATTTCATTAATATATTCCCTTTTCTGCAGAACAAAAATGTTCCTTCTAATGTTGCCAGGACTCGAGCAGGACTTGAGGGCGTGTGCGATAGGGACATTAGGCAATAGGTTTAGGAGTAGGCCATTCGACCCTCCGAGCCAGCACCATTCAATGTGATCATGGCTGATCATCCACAATCAGTACCCTGTTCCTGCCTTCTTCCCATTTCCCTTGACTCCGCTATCTTTAAAGAGCTCTGGCTGACTCTCTCTTGAAAGCATCCAGAGAGGTTGAGCAGGCTGGGACTATTCCATGAAGTGCTGGAGGATGAGGGCTGGTCTTATAGAGGTGTATAAAATCATGAGAGGAATAGATTGGGTAGATGCACAGAGTCCCTTGCACAGAGTGGGGCAATCGAGAACCAGAGGACATAGGTTTATGGTGAAGGGGGAAAGATTTAACACAAACCTGAGGGGTAACTTTTTCGCACAGTGAGTGGTGGGTGTATGGTATGAGCTGCTAGAGTAGGTAGCTGAGACAGGGAAGATCAGAATTTTTAAGAAACAATTAGATAGGTATATGGATAGGACACATTTAGAGGGATATGGGTCAAATGCAGGGAGGTGGGACATGTGTGGATGGGACATGTTGGTCAGAGTGGGCAAGTTAGGCCGAAGGGCCCGTTCCCATGCTTTACGACTCTATGTCTCCAATAGATCTATAAGGATAATGATTTCTGTAAAAAAAAAATCGACAGTAACACATTTTCCACATCTTTCACTGCCTGACCCCAGCTTACATGGTTGGTTAGTCTGGACACCTCCAAACCCAGGCTTGAACAAACAGATCCCACAATCAACCTCCATCGGTATTTCGCTGCTGCCAGTGAATTTTACACCACAGATGAATGTTTGTGGTGCCCAAGTCAGGGTGGACTCAGAATTGAATTGATTCTGAATTAGCATTCAATTCCAAAATAAATAAATACATAGAGACTTCTAAAATGCATTTATGGGACGTGGGCATCAGTTGCAAGGTCAGCATTTAATGCTCATCTCTATTGGTCTTTACTCAAGCCTTGTGTTGATTCAGTGCTGAGTAAGGTGATACTGACACACACCAGCCACGGGGACCGCGATGGGGACCGCAAGCTGGCTTCAGCATCGGGAAACCATGCAGTGGTGTCAGTGATGGAGATTTCTGTTCACGATGTATCTATATCTTTGAGAAAGGCCTGGATAGAGTGGATGCGGAGAGGATGCTTCCACCAGTGGGAGAGTCTAGGACCTGAGGGTACAGCCTCAGAATAAAAAGGACCACTTACCATCTGATGATTAAATGTTGTTCAGCTTTTGCAGTAAGGAGACAAGGATTCCTTCATTTTGTGGGACTGGGTGAAATAAAATGGAATAGTGTGCAATCAACAGAGAATATCCTCACTTCCACTATTGTGATATCAAATCAAATGGATTTATTGCCAAATTGAGAAGGGTCTCGACCTGAAACGTCACCCATTCCTTCTCTCCAGAGATGCTGCCTGTCCCGCTGAGTTACTCCAGCTTTTTGTATCTATCTTCACAAGAGAGGTCCAGGTACAATGGCAATCTGCCTTGCGGCAGCATAGATGTTAGTTTATTATGATCACATGTATTGAGATACTTTGAAAGCTTTGTATTGTGTGTGTGATCCAAGCAAACCTGACCACAGGAGTACAATCAAACCATGCATTGATTAGTAAGAGTGTTAGAGGTTATGGGGTGAGGACAGGAGAACGGGGTTGAGAGCGAAAGGTAGATCGGAGCTTGTAGCGCCGTTTCCTGTCGGGGACCGCCCAGCACCTCGGCCTCGGTGGCGGCACAGCGCTGGGGCGCTATCGTGGAGCGGAGCGGGCGATGCATTGCCTGGGTCACCGCGCTGGAGCGACGCGCTGGAGCTCTGGTGAGCTGGACCGCCGAGAGCAACACCTCCGGGCTGCGGGTCTGCGGAGCGGAGCGGGCGGCACCGATTTCAACATCGGGAGCCTGGGAGCTCCAAACTAGCGCGGCCTTGTCGGCTCCGGAAGCTGTGATTACAGCTTGGAAGCGGCCGTTCCAGGTGGCCCAGCCGCTGAGAGGACTCTCCCGACGCCGGGGCAAGACCACCCGATGAGAACGGCCAGGAACATCGGGCCTCCGTAGAGGCAACTGCGGTGGCAGGCCTGACTTTGGGTGAACTTGGGGTTGGGGACTTGACAATGTGCCTTCCCCCACAGTGGTATCCATTGTGGGGGGATGATTTTCTGTCTCTACGTAATCCTGTTAGTCTTTGTCCAAGATGGCTGCCGTGAAGGGAGAGTGGACACTGGCGCGCTTTGGCTGCCGCTGCTCTCTCTTCACATTGTGTTTTTGATTTTCTGTTTTTGGACTGAATTCTGTTTTTAGTTTGTGTCTCTGTGATGTCTTTATTATTTATTTTACTCTGATTATATGTTTATATTCCTGTTAATCTATGTAAGGTGTCCTTGAGATGTCTGAAAGGCGCCCAACAAATAAAATGTATTATTATTATTATTATTAGATCAGCCATGATTGAAGGGCGGAGCAGACTTGATGGGCTGAAAGGCCTAATACGGCTCCCAGAACATATGTACGTATTACACCAACAGATAGTGCAAAAAGAGAAAGGAAATAGAGTGTAGAATGGGGTGTTACAACTACAGACAAAGTGCAGATAAAATAACATAATGGCCTGTAGACAAAAGAAGGGTTTCGGCCCGAAACGTTGCCCATTTCCTTCACTCCGTAGATGCTGCTGCACCCGCTGAGTTTCTCCAGCATTTTCGTCTACCTTCGATTTTCCAGCATCTGCAGTTCCTTCTTAAACATAATGGCCTGTCCCACTTGGGCGTCATATGCGCATCACACAGGTGGAGTGCGAGGATTTTGAACATCCCAAAATCCGGGGGCACCGCGCGACACTGCCTATGTCACCACGTCTCACAATGCGCTCGTCTTGCATCGTGACGTGTAACTGATGTCGTGTAAATGACGCACAAATAACACCCAAGTGGGACAGGCCCTTAAGGCCACACGACAACAGTGAAAAGATAAAAACCCATGCAAAATAATCCAGGTCAGGAATGCAATACACATTAAGAAAAACAAGGATCCATGTCAATGCAAGAGAGGGTCCTTAGTGTTTGGTGCCTCGATAGGATTAGGGCTCTGCAGATCGTTTCAAGAGCTTGATGGTCGTAGGAAAGAAGCTGTTTAGTTTAGTTTTAGTTTAGAGATTCAGCGTGGAAACAGGCCCTTCGGCCCACTGAGTCCACACCAGCCAGCGATCCCTGCACGCTAACACTATCCTGCACACACCAGGGACAATTTACAATTATACCAAGCCAATTAGCCTGCAAACCTGTTTCTGAACCTGGTGGAGTGGAACGTCAGGCTTCTGTATCTCCTGCCCGCGGGTGACAGAGAGAAGAGGGCATGACCCAGAAGGTGGGGATCCTTAATGATAGATGCTACTTTTTTTGAGTTAAACTTTGCTTCATGCAGATCCTTTATAAAAGTTTATAGAGGGAAAATGAATGGAAGGTGTTGCAACTGGTTAGCAAATAAGTAACAAGGGAGTGCAGATTAAGATATATTAAGTCCTTACCATAATAGCAATTGAAAGAAAACATGTATCATTGTCTAAAATTGCACAATACAATGATTTATTGAGGATGAATACAAAGGGCCATGGGGGAGAACTGATGAATGGATTTGGTGCCGACACCTCCCGTTGAAGTACCAGCACGTACTCCTATGGTCTATAATCATTAACAACTAACCACATCAGATTTCCCGTGTGAAAAGGAACCGCAGATGCTGGTTTGTACTAGAGATAAGAAAAAATTGTGGAGTAAAGGGCCTGTCCCACTTACACGAATGTTTCGGCGACTGCCGGCTCTCGTCATAGGTCGCCGAAAATTTTCAACATGTTGAAAATCCAGCGGCGACCAGAAAGACGCTACGACTCTTTGGGTGACTGAGGAGACGACTCACGACCATACAGGCGACATGTCGCGGGGTGAAGCCTGTATGGTCGTGAGTAGTCGCCCAAAGAGTCGTACCTTGTTCTGGTCGCCGCTGGATTTTCAACATGTTGAACATTTTCGGCGACCTGTAGTGACCTATGACGGGTGCCGGCAGTCCCCAAATAAGTTGCGTAAGTGGGACAGGCCCTTAACTCCGCGGGTCAGGCAGCATCTCTGGAGAAAAGTAGGTGACGTTTTGGGGTGGGACTGAAAGTAGAGATATGGGGGGGGGGGGGGGGGGGGGGGGGGGGGGGTGATGGTGGGGGTGATGGTGGAATTAAACTGTAGGCGAGAAGAGGGCAGAACAAATCAGGGCTGACAACAGATGACCTCGGGAAGGGTGGAGCCCACAATGGTCCATTGTTGGCTGGGGAAGGTGTGCTAACAAAAGGGATACAAGGATGAGAACAGTGCACAGGTGTGGACGACTAGGGTGGGAGGAAAGGGGGGAGGGGGGGTGGAAGGAATGCTGTGTTACTTGAAATTAGAGAAATCAATATTCATACAGGTTGTAAACTGCTCAAGCGAAATATGAGGTTTCAGATTCCCTGCTCTTTCTAAAATGTTATCCAACAACTAAACAAGTTTAGGGTGGCATGGTGGCACAGGGGTAGAGTCACTGCCTTACAGTGCCAAGGGCCCAGGTTCAATGCTGACTACGGGTGCTGTCTGTATGGAGTTTGCACGCTCGCCCTGTGACCGCGCGGGTTTTTTCAGGGTGCTCCGGTTTCCTCCCACACTCCAAAGACGAACAGGTTTGTAGGTTGTGCAGGAAGGAACTGCAGATGCTGCTTTAAACCTGAGATACACACAACATGTTAGAGTAACTCAGCAGGGCAGGCTGCATCTCTGGAGAGAAGGAATGGGTGACGATTCGGGTCAAGTCCCTTTTGCAGACTGATGTTTAAAGAAGAAAGGTCTCGACACATTCCATCTCTCCGGAGATGGTGCGTAGCCCACTGAGTTACTCCAGCTATTTATGTCAACCCAGGTTTGTTGGTTAATTGCCACCAATAAAGATTGTAAAGTGTCTGTAGTGTGTGTGGGATAGTATTAGTGTGCTGGGTTTGTTGGTTAGCGCAGGCTCAGTGGGCTGAAGGACCAGTTTTCGTGCTGTGTCTCTAAACAAAACTTTGGTGAAGATGACAAAATCCACGTGGTGTTGGTGCTTGGCAGTGGAGTGACAGAGGCACCCATGCATGAGGCACCCATGCAGCACATAACCTGCATCATGCAACTGTTGTCAAAAGTGACTCAGCTGGTAGAGCTCCTGCTTCAGAACCCCAGGGACCCGGGTTCGATCCTGACCACGGGTGCCATCTGTGTGGATTGTGTGTCCGCCCTTTGACCACGTGGGTTTCCACCGGGTGCTCAGGTTTCCCCCTATATCCCCAGAATGTAACGGTTTGTAGGCTGATTGTCCCTTGTAAGAAAAAATGCCCCTGGTGTGTATGGAGTGGACGAGTAAGTGAGATAACATATAACTAGTGTGGACTGTGATCGATGGTTGGCATGGACTCTGTGGGCCGAAGGGCCTGCTTCCATGCTGTATCGTTCATTCAATCAAGAGGGTCAAGATTTAATTGTCAAATGTACCAGCAAAGGAACAACAAAATTCTTATTTGCTTCCATCAAACTGCCTGGCGTATATGAGCACTGATCTGATGCAGTTTAATTAATATAACTGCACATAGGTTGCTATAGGGCATCCGAGTGCCAGCACCATTAAAAATCACTGGAATAATAATTGCAGGGAATCATAAAATAGAATAGTTTGAGGCATTAAAGACCATCAGAGGCGCTGGGGCGATGGCTGCCCTGCCGGCAGCCTGGTAGCTTTTTCTTTTTGTTATTTTTTAGTGCGTTAAAAGTTTGTTTTAATGTTCTTCGGTTTGTTTTATGTGGGGGGAGGGGGGAGGGTATCGGGGGAAACTTTTTTTCAAGCTCTTGCCTTCCCGGAGATTTGATCAATTTTCGGATCCCATTCTCCGAGCTCTGCGGCCTACCATCGCTGGAGCTGCAGGCCTCCTCGGACTGTCGTGAGTCCCACCGCGGGGCGTGGACTCAACATCGGAGCGGATCCCTTGCCTGGGATCGCTCCCACCACAAACACCGCGGAAACACCATCAAGGGCTCGCAGTCTCGGGAGAGGGTAGTCGGGAAGCTCCAATGCCGCAGAAGGTTCGATCG
The DNA here is from genome assembly GCF_028641065.1 of Leucoraja erinaceus. Lineage (NCBI taxonomy): Eukaryota > Metazoa > Chordata > Chondrichthyes > Rajiformes > Rajidae > Leucoraja > Leucoraja erinaceus. The sequence goes on along the minus strand of NC_073409.1, from coordinate 18,897,553 downwards.
CCCGGCGCGGGGGAGCTGACACCTCCCCCCCCGATGCCTCGACATGGAAGACCCGAACGCCACCGGTTACGGGAGTCAAGACCGTCTCGTCAATGGGGGCTCGAGGCCCATGACCGAGGAAGAACAAAAGGAAGAGACTTGAACTTTGTTTCACCTTCCATCACAGTGTGGAATGTGTAGGAGTCACTGTGGTGGATGTTCATGTTAAAATGTATTTTTTGAGTGATCTGTTGCTTTTAATTGTATGACTGACCTGGCCAATGAAATTCCTCGTATGTTTCGAAACATACTTGGTTAATTAAGTGTGATTCTGATTCTGATTCTGATAAGTCAGTAAAACATTAGTTAGTGGGAATATTCCTTTGAATTATGCTGACAAATAGTGCCCTTTCGGCCCATCCAGTTTACTCCATCATTCAATCATGGAGTATCTATTTTTCCTTCTCAAGCCTATTCTCCTGCCTTCTCCCCATAACCCCAGATGCCCTTACTAATCAAGAATCTGTTAATCTTCGCCTTAAAAATACATAATGACCGCCTCAACAGCCGCCTGTGGCAATGAGTTCCACAGATTCACCACCCTCAGGCTAAATAAATTTCTCCACATCTCCTTTCTAAAAATGCTTCCTTTAATTCTGAGGCTATGGCCTCTGGTCCGAGACTTTCCCACAAGTAGAAACATCCTCTCCACATCCACCCAATCCAGGCCTTTCACTATTCGGTAAGTTTTAATGAGGTTCCCGCACATCTTTCTAAATTCCAGTGAGTACAGGCCCAGGGCCGTCAAACGCTCCACATATGATAACCCACTCCACCCCAGGGTCATTCTCGTAAATCTGCATGGACCCTCTTCAGTGCCAACGCATTCCTCCTCAGATATGTGGCCATAAAATGCTTACAATACTCCAAATGCAATCTAACCAGTGCCTTATAAAGCCTTAGCATTACATCCCTGTTTTTATACTCTAGTCATCTCGAAATAAATGCTAACATTGCATTTACCTTCCTTACTACCGATTCGACTTGCAAATTAACAAAATCCCAAGTCCCTTTTCACCTCTGATTTCTGAATCCTCTCTTCCTTAGAAAATAATCTTTGCAGATTATTAAACGTGGTCTCCCCTGCAAGGATTGTGTACCTTGGGTACGCAGTGTGTGCGGTGCATGTATCTGCACTGCTGCACGTACTGCATTGCTCACCGCCTCTGCTGTTACAGTGGGCCTCAGTTACTGCAAGGACCCAAGAGATGACGAACTACACTCAGATAATTAAGAGCTTAGAGAAGTGGGTGCAAGACAACAGCAGCACTGATCTCCGGCCTGCCGACCAGAAGCAGCCTAAACAAGCTCCTTGTCCCTGTCTCTGGGTGATTTATGGTTGGCAACCACAAGCTTGTTGTAAGGAGTCTCTGTGCACATCGCTGCAGGAGAGGCGAGAGGGGAGACGGTACAACGCACGCCGTTTCCCTTGCAATGGATGGATGGAAGGCAAGGGCAAAGTTTACGCCTTAGGTTAGTTTAGTTTAGAGATACAGCGCGGAAAGAGACCGTTGAGTCCACCAAGTCCTCACCGACCATCGATCCCCGCACATTAACACAACTCTACACACACTAGGGACAATTTACATTTGCACCAAGCCAATTAACTTACAAACCTGTACGTCTTTGGAGTGTGGGGAGGAAACCGAAGATCTCAGAGGAAATACATGCGGTCATGGGGAAAACGTACAAACTCCGTACAGACAGCGCCCGTAGTCGGGATCGAACCCGGGTCTCTGGCGCTGTGAGCGCTGTAAGGCAGCAACTCTACCGCTGCGCCACCTTGCCGCCACCTCATAACCTCATAAGTAAAATCTGCTAAGACTTTGATAATTCGTTTGTGGAGGGATGATCAAGTAAAGATCATCATGTTAGTGGATGGGGCAAGGGTCAAGGGGGTAGAATAACATCTGGAGCCAGAGATACAGGCCACAAGTACATGTGGAGTGGACACATGGTTGAACTGCATCACAAGTGTTGGCTGCACTCATGGTCTTACCGAGACCCTTCCCCTGGTAACATTCAGTTTAGTTCAGTTTAGTTTATTATCACGTGCACCAAGGTACAGTGAAAAACTTTTGTTGCGTGCTATCCAATCAACGGAAAGACAATACATGATTACAATCGAGTTATTTACGGTGTACAGATACAGGATAAGGGAATGTCATCGTTAAAATTAGAAATGTTGCTGTTGGAGTAGAGGTTTAAGAGTGTGGAGTGATTGTAATGGGTGATTGTAGATCAACTCCTGTGGCCTAGGTTGGGGGCCATCTTGGAAACAAGTTGGAGGGAGCACATGTCTTAGGTTGAGGCCTCTCTTAGTTTTATTATTAGACGACACAAAAAGCTGGAATAACTCAGCTGGTCCGGCACCATCTCTGGAGAAAAAGAATAGGTGACGTTTCGGGTGGAGACCCTTCTTCAGACTGAGGGTGTGGGGGGAAGGGAAACTAAAGGTATGAAATGGCACAGAACAAATCTCACTTGGCACCGATGACTCAAGGAAGATGATTTAAGGACTAGGAGTAGAATTATGCCCCTGTCGCAGTTAGGAAACCTGAACGGAAACCTCTGGAGACTTTGCGCCCCACCCAAGGTTTCCGTGCAGTTCCCGGAGGTTCCCGGAGGTTTTTGTCAGTCTCCCTAATGGTTGAATGTGGTTTCCGCTTCTTCTATGTCCCGGCGATTATTTCAAAAAATTCAAAACCTGCCGTGACTACAAATAGGTTGCCGTTTAAAAAACCGGTAATTTTTTAGTCGAAGCCGGCTGCGATGTTAGTTGAAGGTGGTTGCCGGAGGTTGCAGGTGGTTGCCGGAGGTTGCAGGTAGTGGAAGGTCAGTCACAGGGAGAACCAATTCAGTACAGGAGCACCCGAGGTCAGGATCGAAGCTGGGTCTTTGTTGCAGTAAGGCAGCAACTCTACCGCTGCACCACAGCTGTATCCACCTATCACTTGCTGGGTTTTGTCCCGCCCCACATCTTTTCCAGCTTTCTCCCCCAAACTATAATCAGTCTGGAGAAGGGTCCCGACGCCAAACGTCAACTATCCATCCACATTCTCCAGAGATGCTGCGTAACCCACTGTGTTACTCCAGCACTTTGTGTTTTGCTCAAAATTCCAGCATCTGCACTTCCTTGTGTCTCTATTTGACACATGGTGCCTTCCGGCTTCAAGGGTTGAGGACAGAATGGGATTGAGACAAGCAATGGAAACTTCTACCTGGTAGCCGGCACTGTTGAGGCGAACATCGGCCAGAACCCCTATGGCACACATCAGGGTCAATAGAGAGGAAGTTCATAAGAAATGATTGGAATAGAATTAGGCCATTCGGCCCTTCAAGTCAACTCTGCCATTCAATCATGGCTGATCTATCTCTCCCTCCTAACCCCATTCTCCTGCCTTCTCCCCATAACTGCAATAAAAAGCATCGTGAAGGTCCCCTTATCATTAGGGAGAAGCACCTTGGCCTTCTCGACTTCAAGCCTTTTGAACAATAATGAAAAGCCTAAGGTTATGCAAGGGCATTTAAAGCTTCTTCTGGGCAGAATGCTCATGTTGTTCTGGGAGCCAAAATAGTCCTGGCAAAATAACCACTTTCCAGGAGTACAAGCAACTTTTCCGTACCTTTATAAATGCAATGAGTTTGAGTACATTTTTGGGAGAAAATTGAAACCATCTTCCAAAAGTCTCTCGTGGTGTGAGCTTCTGATCAATTGCTGCTAATGTTTTCTTTTCGCTGAGTCTGGGTCGCATGGAGACAGTTGAAGCAGAGGTGGGCAAGAACTGGGTCTGCAAACGGTTACTGAGCAGCAAGAAAGAGTTAACAAGAGTTGTCCTGTCTTGAAACGCTCATGGAATTAGAGCACAGTGCTTCGTTTTTTAACAAGCTGCAACATTATGAATCTGGGCATTCTCCGTCAGTGTTTGTATTGGAAGTGATTCAGGACTTTCCTCCCTCAACCTCAGAGCCCATGGAAGTAGGAGACAAGCGGCTGCCTGTGTCTGACCACATCCATATAACATGACTGGTTTATTTTTCAGTGCTGCAATTTATTCCCAGATTTGTGCACAGGAAATCAGTGCGATCAGGGCCGACTTCGTTTCACCCTGGCCAGTCCAGTTAGCAATTGCCACTTTCAATTTCAGTGCAAAAAATAGGACTTTGTTCCTGATAACAGCTTCCTGATAGTTTCTCCACAGAACAGTGGCCTTCAGTTCAAACTGGTCAACAAAATATTACTTGTTAATTACTGCTCATTATTACTGTTAATTTTAGTGGCGAGGAGGAAATAATCTGTAAATCAGCATTTGCAACTTAAAATCACTTATTCGCGCAAAAGGGAAATCTGAATCTGTCCCCAGAAGCTTGTTGAAGATGGAGGCTGGCATGGGGATGCGATTGGAAGTATCGACCGAGATTAAATGCTTCTGTTTCGCTGGCTTTACCTTGCAATAAACGTTATTCCCTTATCATGTATCTATACTATTCAGTCTGAAGAAGGGTCTCAACCCGAAACATCGTCTATTTCCTTCGCTCCATAGATGCTGCCTCACCCGCTGAGTTTCTCCAGCGTTTTTGTCTACCTTCCATTTTTCCAGCATCTGCAGTTCTTTCTTAAGCATGTATCTATACGCTGCAAATGGCTAGATTGCAATCATATCTTGTCTTTCTGCTGACTGGATAGCACGCATTCAAATGTTTTGCACTGTACCTCGGTACACGTGACAATAAATTAAACTAAACTAAACTTATTTGGTCAAGTATTAGTGGCCATGGAACCTGGATGAATAGATCTAGTTAAGTCAAGTCCTGACCCAGAATATCAACTGTCCGTTTTCTCCAGAGATACTCTCTGAGTCGTTAAGTTATTCCAGTAGTTTGCGTCTAACCTTGGTATGAATCAGCATCTGTGGTTCCTTTTTATTAAGTTAAGACACTGATTTGTTATAATCTGCTAGACTTGAGAAGATAAAGTATATGTGTCTCTTCCCATGACAGATGGTGCCTGTTCATAATTTTCTTCCCTTTCTGCTCCTGTTGTGGAGCAGTGATCTTTGGACACTGGCAGCCTTTCAGTAATTCACCCAACAAGCCCACTGTTCATGGAAAGCTTGCCCATAAGAGCAAGGCTGGGCTGGCCGCGCAAACTAAACCAGCCGCAGCATTGGGCTCGGCAGTGAAACCTCCCACACCAACACTGGCTTCCCAATGCCCAACTTCCCCGCGCTCTTCCCAGCTGGGAGGGGAATTCTGGCTCATCATCCACTGTATGTAGCCCACACGGACTCAGCCCCGTCATGCTCTCACTTTCTTCACCACATGGTCAACCCGTTAAGGTGCCCGTCCACCAAGCTGGATATGTAGTCAAACAAGGTTACTTTACAATCACATGTACCTCGCTGCAGTGAAAATGCTTTGGTTTTGCACGCAGTGCAGTAAAGCATGCCTTACATCAGGGGCGGCACAGTGGCGCAGCGCTAGAGTTGCCGCCTTACAGCGCTTGCAACATCGGTAACCCAAGTTTGAACCAGACTATGGGTACCGTCTGTATGGAGTTTCTACTTTCCCCCCGTGACTGCTCTAAGATCACCCCTCATCCTCCTGCTCCCCAAGGAATAAACACCTAGCTTGCCCAACCTCTCTCTATAGCTCAGGCCCATCGAGTCCTGGCAACATCCTCGGAAATCTTCTTTGCACCCTTTCCATATTAACAACGACCAAAACTGAACACAGTACTCCAAGTGCAGCCTCACCAATGTATTGTACAACTATAACACGTTCTCCTATATTCTATACTCAATACTCTGACAGAGGAAGGCCAATTTTGCGAAAGTCCTTTGAACCGCCCTGTCCACTTGTGACACCTTAACCATTGTTTGCTCAAAGTACCCAGGGTGCTTCTACGTGGTGGCACGGTGGCGCAGCGGTAGAGTTGATGCCTTGTTGCGCTTGAGGAACCAGATACACGGGTTTGATCCTGATTACGGGTGCTGTCTGTACGGAGTTTTAACGTTCTCCCTGTGACCGCGGGGGTTTTTATGCGAGATCTTTGGTTTCCTCCCACACTCCAAAGACATGCAGGTTAATTGGCCTGGTATGAATATAAATTGTCCCGAGTGTGTGTTGGATAGTGTTAATGTGCAGGGATCGCTGGTTGGCTCGGACTTGGTGGGCCGAATGGCCTGTTTCTGTGCTGTATCTCTAAACTAAACTAAACTAAATCAGTAAACGAGTGCAATGATGGAGTAGATTTCTTCTGAAGAGGTACAGGCCTCAAGTGGCCGAGTGCAAGGATTGGACACAGCCTGCAGCGGTACGGAGTGATGGAGCAATGATAGAGGACACCATCTCGTCGCCAGGCCTTGCCGACCACAGCAACTCCGACCCAGTGCTGCCGCCAGGACAATGGGCCTTTCTGGCCAAGACCAACGAGCCTTTAGATGGGTTCCCAGTCCCGTCGATCGGCGAGCCATCAGGCGAGGTCCCACCCACCGACGAACTTTACTGGGTTGTTCCAGGGACCGTGCACCCACTGGGGTCCTGGTTCACCTCACTCTTCGAACACGCCAGACCCCAATTCCTGCACTTTCTGTTCACTCACCCATGACCTGCTTCCTGTCATAGATAGATGGAGTCTATCTATAGATAGAGTGAGACAGCGCGGAAACAGGCCCTTCGGCCCAACTTGCCTACACCGGCCAACATAGTCCCACCTGCCCGTGATTGGTCCATATCCCTCCACACCTGTCCTATCCATGTACCTGTCTGTTTCTTAAATGTTGGGATAATCCCAGCCTCCAACTACCTCCTCTGGCAGCTTTTTCAATACACCCACCACCCTTTGTGTGAAAAGGTTCCCTCTAGATTCCTAATAAATCTTTTCCCCTTCACCTTAATCTTATGTCCTCTGGTCCTCGATTCCTCTACACTAGGCAAGAGACTCTGTGCATCACCCGATCTATTCCTCTCATGATATTACACACCTCTATATGTTCATCCCTCATCCTCCTGCGCTCCTGGGAATAGAGTCCCAGCCTACTCAACATCTCTTGAAAGCTCTGACCTTGTAGTCTTGGCATTTATAGTCTCATAAATCTTTTCTGTATCCTTTCCAGCTTGATAACATCTTTCCTATAACATGGTGCCCAGAACTGAACACGTTACGGTAAATGAGGCCTCACCAAAGTCTTGTACAACTGTGTTCCTTCTTACTCACTATGCTCTCTGTTCCCACTAACCTTTCCCATTCAGCAAGGCGTGTTTCCTGCATTTCCCTGTCAACTTCAGATTCAGATTAAGTATAGTTCATCATATACTCCACTGTTCACTTCCTCGGCTCAACAGAAAATGTTTTATAATACCATATATCATTTAAACAAAATTAAATTAAAAGAGTACATTGGGAATAAAGGCCTAACAATCTGGAAAAGCTTTACCGTATTTTGAATATACCTAATATTTAGTTCATTCCAAAAATCTACTACCTCCGAAGTGAAGAAGATCTTCTCGAATGTCCTAAATGGTTGACCAGTAATTTTGAGATTACGATCCTTGATTCCAACAAACACATCATTTCTTCACCCATTATGTCAAGACCTACCAGTTTGAATGAGACCATCCCTCATACTTGTAAACTCAAGCATAAGGATCCATTCTACTTGATCCCCCCCCTCACTGGTCAATACCGCCATATTGGGAACCACTCTGGTGAGATTTGACTGCATTCCTGCTATTGCTAACATATTCTTCCTTAGACAATAGACAATAGGTGCAGGAGTAGTTTATTCGGCCCTTCGAGCCAGCTCAAGTGAGTCATTCGAGTCATTCAATGTGATCATGGCTGATCATCCCCAATCAGTACCTGGTTCCTGCCTCCCCATATCCCCTGACTCCACTATCTTTAAGAGCCCTATCTAGCTCTCTCTTGAAAGCATCAAGATAACCTGCCTCCACCGCCCGCTGAGGCAGAGAATTCCACAGACTCACCACTCTCTGTGAGAAAAAGTGTTTCCTCGTCTCCGTTCTAAATGGCTTACTCCTTATTCTTAAACTGTGGCCCCTGGTTCTGGACTCCCCCAACATCGGGAACATGTCCTGCCTCTAACGTGTCCAAGCTCTTAACAATCTTATATGTTTCAATGAGATCCCATCTCATCCTTCTAAACTCCAGAGTGTACAAGCCCAGCTGCTCCATTCTCTGTTATGGAGACTAGACCTGGACACAAAATACCATGTGTGCTGTTTAATAAATAACTTTAGTGAGACACCTTTGGTCTTCTACTCAAATCTTCTTGCAATAAAGTTCAAATTTCATCTATTTTCCTAATTGCTTTAGATTTTAGACTTTCGAGATATAGCACGGAAACAGGTCCTTCAGCCCACCGAGTCCATGCCGACTCTTCACCCCGTTCACTAGCACTACATTGCACACTAGAGACAATTTACAGTTTCACTGAAGCAAGTTAACATACAAACCTGTACGTCTTTTGAATGTGGGAGGAAACAGGAGCACCCGGAGAAAACCCAAGCAGCCTCAGGGAGAACGTACAAACTCCGTACAGACAGCACCCGTAATCAGGATCGAACCTGTGTCTCTGGGGCTGTAAGGCAGCAACTCTACCGCTGCGCCACCGTGCCATTCCGAATGATGCATCGGCCGGGAATCGAACCCGGGCCTCCCACGTGGCAGGTGAGAATTCTTCCACTGAACCACCGATGCCGTTACCTGTTTGCTGCTTGTGGTATCTGTATATCAGCATTCAGTGATTCATGTATAAACTCAGACTCATTTCTTTGAACACCAACCAAGACCTCCTGCCTTACTAATAATAACAATAATACATTTTATTTAATGACGCCTTGCAAGACACGGTCACCTTACGTCACATAATATCAGCAAAAAACATACAATAAGCAACAAAGCATAGCACAACAATTTACGATCGATATAAAATAAGATGCAGTTGGTGCAAAATGAGTAAGCTAGTTTAAAAAGATGGGTTTTAAAAGCGGTTTTGAACTCTGTCATGGAGTCCAGTATGTGGATGTGAGGGGGTAGTGAATTCCAAAGTTTAGGTGCAGCGCCAAAGACCCGGGCTCGATCCTGACTGTGGGCGCAGTCTATATGGAATTTGTACGTTCTACACCACATGGGTTTTCTCAGAGATCATCGGTTTCCTCCCACACTCCAAATGTGTACAGGTATGTAGGTTAATCGGCTTGGTATAATTGTAAAATTGGCCCTAGTGTTAATGTACAGCGATTGCTGGACAATAGACAATTGCTGCAGAAGTAGGCCATTCGGCCCTTCGAGCCAGCGCCACCATTCACTGTGATCATGGCTGATCCTGCCTTCTCCCCATATCCCTTGACTCTGCTGTCTTTAAGAGCTCGGTCAGTGAGGACTCAATGGGCCAAAGGGCCTGTTTCTCTAAACTAAAACTAACTAATCCATCACCGTTCATTCTCGTACTGTTGCTTGAGAAAAAACTTCCCGTTTCCTACCAGGATGGATGACCTCACATTTTTCCGTCTAAGATTCTATTTTCCATGCTGTCGCTCGTTCCTTCTATATCTCCTTGAAGCCGGTCTATATTCTGCTTGTGACTCACGCTGTTACTATGGTTCCACCAACAACTGTGTCGTCTACGGCTGATATCAGGCTAACAGTCCATGATTCTCCATGCTGGAATATTGAGTAAAACATAGTGTGCTGGGGGAACTCAGTGAGTCAGGCAACATCTGTGGAGGTAATCGGTCCACACCCCACGGTTCTGAATGAAGAGACAGAGAGATAGTAAGTGCACCACAGGTTGTGGAAGGTAGCAGGCAGTTAAGGAAGGAGAGCGAGATAAATGGGTTTTCCCTGTATGCTTTGGTGAAGATTGTAAATTATCCCCAGTGTGTAGGATGGTGCTAGTGTACGGGGATCGCTGGTTGGCGCGGACTCAGTGCGCCGAAGGGCCTGTTTCTGCACTGTACCTTTAAATGAAACTCTAAACTAAACTAAATTCAGCAGGTCAGGTAGCTTCTATGGAGGAAATGGAAAGGGTTTGAAGAAGGGTCCCGACTTGAACTGTTGCCAGTCTAGAGAAGGGCCCGACTCGAAACATTGCCTATTCATTCTCTCCTGCTGGGTTACTTCACTACTGTGTTTTACATGATTCCCCCATTACTCTCTCTGTCCTTCCTTAACTATCCATTCTCTCCAGCAGGTGGCGCCAGCAATGGCTGCCTCGCCAACAGTCTGTCTGTCACTTTTTTCTCTGTTGTTTTTATGTTAGTATGTGTTAAATGCATGTTTTTAGTGTTCTTTAGCTTGTTTTATGTGGGGGGGGGAGGGAGGGGAGGGTGTTGGGGGAAACTTTTTCTAACCTCTTACCTCAACAGAGATGTGATATTTTTCCGTATCGTTTCTCCGTCCGCACCGCGGCCTAACATCGAGGAGTTGGCGGCCTTTGCTGGAGACCGTCTTTGAGAGCTCTACCGCAGGTGCCTGCGGACAATATCACGGAGCTCGCGGTCTCTGGAAAGAGCCCGACATCGGGGGCTCCAAGCCACAGGAGCTTGGATCGCCCCAACGTGGGGGGGGATTCAATCGCCCCAACAGATGAGGGAGAAGATTAGACTTTATTGCCTTCCATTACAGTGAGGAATGTGGGGAATCTGCTGTGGTGGATGTTTGCATTAACTTTTATGTAGTTGTGTGTCTTATTGCTTTTTTTAGTATGGCTGTATGGTAATTTGCATATCACTGTACCTTTAGTTGGTACAAGTGACAATTAAAAGTCCTTTGAAACCTTTGAAACTACGTTTGCTACTTTCACGATCTGTGGGTTTGTTCAAGAATTCACATAGTTTAGTTTAGTTTAGAGATACAGAGCAGAAACAGGCCCTTCGGCCCACCGAGTCCTTGCCGACCAGCGATCCCCGCACACTAGCACCATCCTACACACACCAGGGACAATTATTTACATTTATACCAAGCCAATTAACAAACAAACCTGTATGCCTTTTGGAGTGTGGGTGGAATCCGAAGATCTAGGATAACATCTGCACAGGTCACGGGGAGAACATCCAAAACCTGTGCAGACTAGCGCCCGTAGTCAGGATCGAACCCGGGTCGCTGGAGCTGTGAGGCTGCAGTTTTACCGCTGCACCACCGTGCCGCCCTCAATGTCATGATAATGGCAACTGATCTCTCGCTGCCTCTTCATTCAGAACCATGGGAAGTGAACCAACAAGTCCTGGGAATTTATTGAGTTAGTGTTATTAATTTCTCCGATACTTGGTTTAAACAAATGGTAATTTCCTTTAAGTCCTTCACTCTAGATTTATACTTTTCCATAATATTCAGAAGGCTTTTCGTGTCTTCTTTCATGCAAAATATTTCTTTAATTTCTCTGCCATTTCCTTTTTACCCGATGTGGCCTGTCCTGATTCAGTCTGACGTGGACCTGCATTAACATTTGCTAATCTTTTCCTTTCTACAAATCTGTAGAAGCTTTCACAGTTTGTTTTTAATATTCCTCGCCTGCTAATTCCATAATTCAACTGTCCCTTCCTAATCTTGGTCCTCCGTTGCTGTATTCAATACCTTCCGCTGTCCCCACATCACTGTTCCTTATGGTCACATTGACTGGAGACAATGTGCCCAGAAACACAGTGGGTTTCCTCTGAGTGAAAGTTTGTCAGTGGAATGGCTTCTGTGAATTGCCCCTAGTGTGTAGGATGCCAAAGTGGGATAAGATAGAAGTACTGAACAGGATATCGTTTGTCGGCGCGGACTCGGTGAGCCGAAGCGCCTGTTTCCATCTTGTGCCTCTAAACTAAACTAATATTTCTTCTCGTTAGCTAAGGGTGATCCTGTGGTGTGAATGGATCCAGACCACTGTGGGACATCGGCTGATTAATTAGATGTATGTATGTACGTTCCACGTGATTGAAATTATAAGTGTGGCACATTGGCACAGTGGTGGTTTTGCTACCTTACAGCACCAGAGACCCAGGTAAAATCCTGACTATGGGTGCTGTCTATATGGAGTTTGTATATTCTCCCTGTGACTGCAGGCGTTTTCTCTGGTCTCCTTCCACGCCCCAAAGACATTCAGGTTTGTAGGTTATTTGGCTTTGGTAAAATTGTAAATGTTCCCTAAGTGTTGGATACTGCTAGTGCATGGCCTGATCGCTGTTCGGCACAAACTCTCCACACTGTGTCTCTAAAGTCTAAAGCAATTAGAAAAATAGATGATACTTTGAGATATATTGCAAGAAGATTTAAAGTCTAAAGCAAAGTCTATAAGCCTTCTGCAAGGAATATTTAAGGCACTAATATCGCAAGTAGACAGAAACAAATCAGCTACACAAGCCTTACAGCGTTTACAGTGCCGAAGACCCGGGTTCGATCCCGACTACGGGTGCTGTCTGTACGGAGTTTGTGCCATCTCCCTGTGACCATGTGGGTTTCCTCCAAGATCTTCGGTGTCCTCCCAAGACATACAGGTTTGCAGGTTAATTGGCTTCGTATAAGTGTAAAACAAAAAGTAGTCCCTAGTGTGTGTAGGATAGTGTTAGTGTGCGGGGATCGCTGGTCGGTGCGGTCTCCGTGGGCCGAAGGGCCTGTTTCTGCGCTGTATCTCTAAACTAAACTAAACATTAAACATCATGTTTAATTAAAGTCTCCTGTCAACGTTTTGCAGGGTTTGTGCGATGTTCAACACCAGTGATGAATCAGCGAACAGGAAAGCGATCCAGAACCTTGTGTCATGGTGTGAGAACAACCCAGCCCTTAACGTCAACAAAACAAAATAGTTGGTTGTTGACTGAAGGAAGCAGGAAGGTGAACACAGCCCTGTCCTCATCAATGGAGCTGCTGTAGAGATGGTCGACGGCTTCACATTCCTCAGTATCCATGTCACCAGCAAACTAGCCTGGACCCTTCACACTGATGCATAGATCAAGAAAGCTCATCAGCCCACTTACTTTCTTAAGCACCTCAGGAGATTCAGCATGTTCAAGGGGATTCTCTCAAACCTGGACACATGCACTCTAGAACACATTGTGTCTGCATGCATCTCAGCCTGGTCTGGTGTCCACTCTGTTCTTGACCACCTCAGCCTGCAGAGAGTGTTGAACACAGCCCAGGCCATCGCAGGCTCATCACTTTTTCCACTCAGCCCATCTCCACTGCGTGTTGCATTATGGAAGCTGGAAGTGTCGTCACCCTCTCCAGTTCCTTTGCTACCTTCTGGGAGAAGATACAGGAGCTTCAAAGCTCGGACATCTACACTTAAATTTTCCCACGGCTATCAAACTCCTGAAGCAATCCCTTCTTTCACATCCCCCTTCCTGGAGGCATTGCCAGGTACTTTTAAGGGCCTGCCCCATTTACATGACCTTTACATGCGACTGCCGTCACCCGTCATAGTGTTGACCAGAAAGACGCAACGACTCTTTGGAGACCTCTCATGACCATAGTAGACCTCTCTCGACCATACAGCCGATGGTCGTGAGAGGCCTCCACAGAGTCATAGCGTCTTTCTGGTTGCCGCTGAATTATCAACATGTTGAAAATTTCGGCGACCTATGACGTGTGCCGGCAGTTGCCTGCAAAGGTCGCGTAAGTGGGACAGGCCCTTTACTCTTAAATCTCTCTCATTTGGTTATTACATATTTCCACAATTTTTTTTTTTGCACTACTTCAGATTGCAACATTTCGCAGTATCTATGTTTAATGTTTAATGTTTTCTCTATGAACTTAATACAAAAAGGGAACTTAAAAGCACACACGTGAAACTCCAGATGCTGGAGCGTTCAATAGGTCAGGCAGCGTCTCTGGAGAACATGGATAGGTGACATTTCTGGTCCTGATCCTTCTTCAGATTGATGATATACTTCTAGTAGCCATTACTTTCCCTCTCTCCCCATTCCCTCCCCCTTCACAGTTCTCCCACCAGTTTTACTGTCTCCGACTACATTCTATCTCTGTCCCGCCCCCTCCCCTGATATCAGTCTGAAGAAGGGTCTCGACCCGAAACATCACCCTTTCCTTCTCTCCAGAGATGCTGCCTGGCCCGCTGAGTTACACCAGCATTTTGTGTCTACCTTCGATGGTAAACACCTTGGTATACATGGCAATAAAATAATCTGAATCTGGAAGGTTGGAGTTTGCACATTACTGGTCCAACAAGGTCCAGGGTTACCTTGGCTGATGTTGGAAACAGATCAAAGGTAGACCAATTTTGAGTCGAGAGCCTTCTCCAGATTCTGAATCTTCAGATTCTTCAGGGTCTGAAGAAGGGTCCCGACCCGAAACGTCACCCATCCTTTTTCTCCAGAGATGCTGCCTAACCCGCTGAGTTACTCCAGCACTTTGTGTCTATCTTTGGCATAAATCAGCATCTGCAGTTCCTTGTTTCTATACTTGGAGTAACTCAGCGGTTCAGGCAGCATTTCTGGATATAATATCTGGTCCAAGGATCTTTCAGTGCTTCTACTCTGGGGCTGTAGAAAGCATCTTGTCCGGCAACATCTCAATCTGGTTTGGGAACAGCTCTGCCCAGGACAGGAAGGCTCTGCAGAGAGTAGTGCGTTCGGCCGAACACACTATGGGAACTACACTCACCCCTCTGCAGGACCTATACACCAGGAGGTGCAGACCCAGAACCAGCAACATAATGAGGGACCTCTACCACTCCAGCTGCTACGGTCAGGCAAGCGCCTCGGCTGTCATGCTGTGAAAACAGAGAGGATGAGACGGAATTTCTTCCAACAGGCCATCAGGATTGTAAACTCTTATTTCACCAGGGACTAATTTACTAATTTACTGTTGTGTTGTGCCTTTTTTAATTTTTTTTTTCTAAAATGTAAATACTGATTTTGTTCTATTCTGTTCTGTTCTGCTGTTCTGTATTTTTTGCACAATCCGTAGGCATTGTCACTTTCATTTCACTGCACATCTTGTATGTGTATGTGACAAATAAACTTGACTTGACTTGACCAGGGAATGAACATCACTGGAAACAGCCAGTGTTGAGATAAAACCAGTCGATGGGCTTTTGTACATCATACTGCACGATGCCAGAAATACACTCAGCACTGATGTAGATGCACTTTTGGATGATAGCCAGGGTCAGGTGGTTTTGGGGGAAAAGGCACAAAAGTGAGACTGAAGTGAACAACCAGGTCACCATTATCCTAATGAATGCAGGAGGAAGCTCGAGGGGTTGATTCTTAAGCTATTAAATTCACATGGAAATAAAAATATGAAATCATTAATGTCTGGTTTGCAGCTTTATGGGCCTGCCACACTTAGGCGATTTTTTTCGGCGACTGTCGTAGCTGAAAATCCAGCGACTGGACCCCCCCCCCCACGACAATGTCTACAACAACTTACCACCTAATCGACGTCAAGCTAGGGCAAGCAACCGACAACCGGCAACCCATTAGGACATCCACCTACGACCACACTACGACAACCGAAGTTAACATATGTCCACCCTCGACAAGCTACGATTCTGTCGGCGACAACTGCAGACAACTGAGGACAATTCAGTCACCGGTTGACGTTGATTGACGTAGGGAATCGCCAATGGAATTCACCAAACTCAGCACCGGCGACAACTAACGACAAGCCAACAAGAGGACATGACTTCAGAATTAAGGGACAGAAGTTTAGGGGTAATATGAGGGGGAACTTCTTTACTCAGAGAGTGGTAGTGGTGTGGAATGAGCTTCCAGTGGAAGTGGTGGAGGCAGGTTCATTGGTATCATTTAAAAATAAATTGGATAGGCATATGGATGAGAAGGGAATGGAGGGTTATGGTATTAGTGCAGGCAGGTGGGACTAAGGGAAAAAAAGTTGTTCGGCACGGACTTGTAGGGCCGAGATGGCCTGTTTCCGTGCTGTAATTGTTATATGGTTTATATGGTTAACTGTCGCCGAAAAGTTTTGAACACTTCAAAATCCAACGGCGACCAGAAAAACACTGCAATTCTTTGTGTGACTGAGGAGGCGACTCACGACCATCCAGGCGACACCCCGGTGACCATGTGGCGACAGCCCAGTCACCTGTAGTCGCCTAACAAATCGCTAAAGTGGGACAGGGTCATAAGAAACAGAGCGGCCAAGTGGAGCAATGGTAGAGTTGCTGTTTACATCGCCAGAGACGCGGGTTTGATCCTGACTATGGTGTTGACGGTATGGAGTTTGTACGTTCTCCCCGTGATCTATACGTGGGTTTTATCACAGTGCTCCCGTTTCCTCCCACACTCCAAAGACTACAGGTTTGTAGGTTATTTGGCATCTATAAATTGTAAATTATCCCTAATGTGTAGAATGGTGCAAATGTACGAGGTGATCACTGGTTGGCACGGACTCGGTGGGCCAAAAGGCCTGTTTCCACGTTGTATCTCTGAAGTCTAAATTTCTGACTTGCCGCACATTTCCTCCACTTCCCTTAAACTGATCTCCCAATTTCTAGAAGGTAGACACAAAATGCTGGAGTAACTCAGCGGGACAGGCAGCAACTCTGGAGAGAAGGAATGGGTGACGTTTCGGCTCGAGATCCTTCCCAATTTCAAGAGTCGTACAGCATGGAAACAGACCCTTTGCCCCAACTTGCCACACCGACCAATATGTCCAATCTACTGTAGTCCCACTTATAAGGTCATAAGTGATAGGAGGAGAATTAGGCCATTTGGCCCATCATGTCCATTCAATCATGGCTGATCTATCCCTCCCTCCTAACCCCATTCTCCTGCTTCCTCCCCATAACCTCGGACACCCATACTAATCTATCTACCTCTACCTTAAAAATATCCACTGACTTACTTAGGTTAGGCCCACATCCCTCCAAACCTGTCCTCTCCACGTACCTTGAAGAGCTGTTAGGAACTTCAGTCACTGATCCATTTCACCAACTGCATCGCTCACTTGGTAATTGCGCCCAGCAACATTTATAATGAAAGATTAATTCCTGTGACATGATTATAATTAAAAACACACACAACTGTTACACATGGGAAACTATGCAGGGAATTTTAACCAACAGGCATTTGCTATTTTACCTTGCACAATTTAGCAGTACTGCTACAACCCACCAGAGGGTGCCGAGATTAATTGGCATCTAATGACTAAAAAGTTGAACTTTCTTTTCATGGTTTGTCACGGGTCAAAATACCAAATCCAAATTATAGCGATGTGTAAACATAGCCGTTATTTTGCCATCTGTGAGAAAACCCAGAAGGATTTAGGCTAATCTGCTACAAATTGTTTGGTGTCGTGGTTCGGCTAGAACTCGATGGTCCCGACCACGGGGGAAAATGGAGGAGGACTGACTATACTTTGTGCCTCCCACCGCAGTGAAGAATACTGTGGTGGATGCTGGTGTTAATTTTTATTCTGTATTGTGTGTTCTTTTTTATTGTACTGCTGCTGGCAAATTCATTTCACTGCACTTCATTGATACTGTGTATGTGATTAATACATCTTGATTGATTGATTGATGCCTACTTGTTCTTTAGTAACTTGTCAGTTTCTTTGTTGAACTAAATTAAGGCGCATGTTGCAATCAAAAGCGCTTGAACAATTGGTTGGGAAGAAAGCCAAACTGTAAGAAAGACGACTGGCCTGAAAGATTTTCTTGCCAGTAGGATTCCAAGGGCTGAATTGTCACCTAGAATTTACAGTATATGTTCTTTACAAAATAGTAAATTGCCCTGGTTGGTTCCACAGATCAATCTTCAAACATAATTTGACACCAAGCCCCATGAAGACACATATTGGGACACAATGGGTACGAAGGAACTGCAGGTTTTGGTTTCAATCGAAGAGAGACATAAAATGCTTGAGTAACTCAGAGGGACAGGCAGCATCTCTGGAGAGAAGAAATGGGTGACGTTTCGGGTCGAGACCCTTCTTCAGACTGATGTCAGGGGAGTGGGAGGTACAGAGATAAAATGTAGTCGGAGACAGTAAAGGGGCTGTCCAACTTGGGCGACACAATTGGCGAGTTTTGAAGAGTTTGAAAAAATGTTGAAGACCTCCCTTCAACCTATCTTCGACTACCCTCGATTATCTACGACTAACATGCCGACCTACTACAACCTACTACGACTAAACCTACAAGTAAAAAAAGTATAGATTTTTTCCATGGCGACCTTTTATTACTCGCGGGCATATTTTAACATATTGAAAAAAAATACCGTGACCTAGCTGAGGCCTCGAGTACGCGGAGACCACACTCGAGCATGAAGGAGAGTTACAACGACGTCCTACCACCTTGTGTCGATCATGCTGTGAGTATGAGTCGAAGGAAAACTCACCAGAACTCACGGATTAGGTCGCCCAAGTGGGACAGGCCCTTTAGACTGATAGGGGAACTGGGAAGGGGAGGGGATGGAGAGAGAGGGAAAGCAAGGGTTACTTGAAGTTAGAGAAGTCAATGTTCATACCACTGGGGTGTAAGCTGCCCAAGCAAAATATGAGGTGCTGTTCCTCTAATTTGCGCTGGGCCTCACTCTGACAATGGAGGAGGACCAGGACAGAAAGGACATGGGGAGGGGGAATTAAAGTGCTGAGCAACCGGGCGGGAGATCAGGTAGGTTTAGGCGGACTGAACGGAGGCGTTCAGCGAAATGATCGCCAAACCTGCACTTGTTCTCGCCGATATACAGGAGTTCACATTTGGGACATGTTGGCCAAAGGTTTGGTCCTAGGAATGGATCTTCAGCGATACAGAGAGATTCAGGGATCGAACTAGCAACACAATGTATTGTGGATCATGAACCTCATAACGTGTAACAACTGCACGCAGATGCTGGTTTAAATCGAAAGTAGACACAAAATGCTGGAGTAACTCAGCGGGTGAACCTCATATTGATAGATTGCTAATTTTCTGTGGAAGACATTTATGGTACATTTCCCCTTAAACCCTTTCCTCTCACTTAATACTTATCTTTTTCATACCCCGACCATGAGATGAAGATTCGGACCGTACAGTGCCAGAGACCCGGGTTCGATCCTGACAACGGGTGCTGCCTGTACAGAGTTCGTACGTTCCCCCTGTATGTTCCTAAAATTGTAAATTGGCCCTATTGTGTAGGATGATGTTAGTTTACAGTGTGATTGCTGGTCTGCGGGTCGCTGGGTCAAACGGAGTGTTTCCGCACTGTATCATTAAAGTCTATATTCTAGTCTAAATACCCGAGCCTTTTCCAATGGGAACATTTGCCCACATCCAGAAGGAATGTCATTTTAAAATCATAGAGGTGAGTTTAGAGATACAGCACTGAAACAGGCCCTTCGGCCCACCGAGTCCACACCGAACAGTAATCCCCATACACTAACACTATCCTACCTACACCAGGGACAAGTTACAAATATACCAAGCCAATTAACCTACAAACCTATACATCTTTGTATTGTGGGAGGAAACCCAGAGAAAACCCACACAGTCATGGGGAGAACATACCAATTCCGTACCGATAGCACCAGTAATTAGGGTTGAACCCGAGTCTCTAGTGTTGTAAGGCGGCAACTCTATGGGCGTGCAACTGTGGCATTATAAAGTCACCCAACATGGAAACAGGTCCTACATCCCAACTTGCTCATGCTCACCTAGATGCCCCAACCAAACTTGTTCCATTCGCCCCCTGTTTAGCCCATATCCCTCTATCCTATGTACCATGTACCCGGCCAAATGCCTTTTAAATGGAGTTATAGTGCCTGCCTCAACTGCTTCCTCTGGCAGCTTATTCCATATACCTACCACCTTCTTAGTGAGGACTTGGCATCGAACCTATCATTGAATCAGGACCACAATTATTTGCACGGGGTGGCACAGTGGCGCAGAGGTCGAGTGCCAGAAACCAGGATTCAATCCTGAATATGGGTGCTCTCTGTGTGGAGTTTATATTTTCTCCCTGTGGACCGCGTGGGTTTTCTCCAGGTGCTCCAGTTTCTTCCCAGATTCCAAAGATGTGCAGGTTTGTAAGTT
Source organism: Leucoraja erinaceus (assembly GCF_028641065.1). Lineage (NCBI taxonomy): Eukaryota > Metazoa > Chordata > Chondrichthyes > Rajiformes > Rajidae > Leucoraja > Leucoraja erinaceus. The sequence continues at coordinate 18,877,514 of NC_073409.1, read as the reverse complement.
CGTTGGCTTCCGTGCTTCCGAAAATTGTCCCAAGTGTGTAGGATAGTGCTAGTGTATGGGGTGATCTCTGGTCAGCACAGACTCCGTGGGCCGAAGGGCCTGTTTCCACGCTGTATCTCTAAACTGAACTAAACAAATCTTTGAAATCAAAATCTCTGTCTATATAATGGGCTTGCTGAATGTAACTTATAAAGTGTTGGAATAACTCAAAGGTCTTAGGCAGCATCTATAGTGCGGGTGTCAAGGGTTATGAGGAGAAGGCAGAAGAATGGAGTTGAGAGGGAAAGATGGATTAGCCATGATTGAATGGTGGAGTAGACTTGATGGGCCGAATGGCCTAATTCTGCTCCTTGAACTTAGGAACGTATGACGTTATGAGTCTGTGCCGACCAGCGATCAATAATGATCCTTCTTCAGTCTTCTATGGAGGTTGCTCATCCATTCCCTCCACGGATGCTGCCCGACCCACTGAGTTACTCCTGCACTCTGTGTTTTGTGTTTTGCTCTGGACTCCAACATCTGCAGGTCCCTGTGTCTCTTGCTGAAATGGTGTTGGTGAAAAGTTGCTTCCCAAAAGAGTACAGTCACAATCATTCCAGGAAATAAGAGCACTCAAAAGGGTTAAGCATCAATTACCCTTTTAATACTTTAAGGAGAAAATTCTGAAAATGAATTATTTGTGATAGTGGGCTGTGGCAGACTTCCAAGACACATGAGTGGCACATTGTTTAGCCTTGCTAATTTCTACGGCAACTCAATGAGGCACACAGCAGTTCAACGTTAATCTTTCACTTCATGTGTTGCTGTTTATCATTCCAGGAACACGTCGTGTCGTTTTGTTGGAATCCATGGAAAGTTATTTTCTACGAAAATGGCAAACCTGAAATTGATTGTGGCACCACGATCTCCCCAAGGCTCTCGCACAATGGAAGCCAGCCCCAGCACAAACTGTTCTGCTTTGCACGGCCCTGTAGAACACGATGTACTCCTTTCCCATTCACTTCCCAGTAGATCGGCCATGGCTTGGATTGTGACGGAGATGGAGGGGTTTGGCTCGATGGATTGATTGATCGATTGAACGCTTCCACCTCCAAACAGGCCCATTGGCCCACCGAGTCCAGGCCCACCAGCGATCACGCGATCATACTGGCTCTGCATTACACCACTCTCGCATACCAAATAATTCAAAATAAGCTCGGAACTGCATAGACTTGGGGCAATGGTTTTGTCTTTTTTTCACTATTTGTCTTTTTTCACTATTATTGTTTATCTGTTTTTAAATGTATGCATGCATGTATGTGTACGCGCACACACACACACACACACACACACACACACACACACACACACACACACACACACACACACACACACACACACATACACACACACACATACACACATACACACACACATGCACACACACATACACATACACACACACATACACACACACACACACACACACACACACACACACACACACACACACACACACACACACACACACACACACACACACACACACACACACACACACACACACACATGGGGGGGAACCTCGCCAGAGACCCCGGGTTCGATCCCGACCACAGGACAGCACCAGGTTTGTACGTTCTCCCTATGACCGCGTGGGTTTTCTCCGAGATCTTCAGTTTCTTCCATCACTCCAAAGACATACAGGTATGTAGGTTAATTGGTTTGGTATAATTGTAAAATTGTCCCTCGTGTGTGTAGGATGGTGTTGAAGTGCGTGGATCACTGGTCGGTGCAGACTCAGCGGGCTGAAGGGCCTGTTTCCGTGATGTATCTCTAAACAAAACTAAAAGAGCTCTTGATCTGAAGAAACAAGTTGCATCTCAAGCTGCAACATTCACCCACAGCCCAAAAGCAACACACTTTGAGCGGGAGTTTGAGTTTCATGAGTTCACTTGGTCTAGTTATATATTAAAACTGTGTGGCTGCCGCCAGCCGCCTGGCGTCCGGATGCCTTTCTGCCTTTTGATTCGCTGCTCCTTCCTATCAGCTTCCAACACACTTCAACACAAAGTTGCAAGACAGGAACACTCTGAACTTTTCACCTCAATGGGATATCACAGCAAGTGCTTCAACAGGAGGGGGAGGGTCAATTGGTATTGCAATTGGAATTGCTGCAGCAGGCAGGGAAGGTGAAATTGGAATTTTTTTTCAATCCACTGCTGAGGGAGGCAGGGGAGTGCTGGAATCTTACATTTGGGAACGGGTTCAGTTCCATTGGAGAAGACGGGTGCATGGTGGAATATTGGGTTGGGGGATCACACCATTGGGGGAGCAGACCCAACGGGTCTGCACTTGGTCTAGTAACACATAAATTGCTTGCATGTCAATGAAAACCAGAAGAATAAAAGCAAATCTCTTTTAAATAATGTCTTTATGTTCAATGGTATCACGTGCCTGTTTATTCTGTTATAACGAGAAACGGCTTAGGAATGAATCTCCTCCATCAAGAACGCACAGCAGCCTTTTGTCTTGTGAGCCAACAAGTGTTTTGGATTTGAGCCCCTCACTGAAAAATTTAGGAGTGAAAATGTTGGCTGCTGCTCATTTTCTTGAGGAGTCAAGAGTCACGAGTGTTTAATTGCCGCGTGGACTGAAGACGGAACAATGACATTCTTAATGTTTAAGAAGGAACTGCAGATGCTGGAAAAATCGAAGGTTGACAAAAATGCTGGAGAAACTCAGTGGGTGAGGCAGCATCTATGGAACGAAGGAATAGGTGACGTTTCGGGTCTCGACCCGAAACGTCACCTATTCCTTCGTTCCATAGATGCTGCCTCACCCGCTGAGTTTCTTCAGCATTTTTGTCTACCAATGACATTCTTAATGGCAGCCGCGTAACAGGGAAAACTCAATATAGAAACATAGAAAATAGGTGCAGGAGTAGGCCATTCAGCCCTTCGAGCCCGCACCGCCATTCAATATGATCATGGCTGATCATCCAACTCAGTATCCTGTACTTGCCTTCTCTCCATACCCCCTGATACCTTTAGCCACAAGGGCCACATCTAACTCCCTCTTAAATATAGCCAATGTACTCGCCTCAACTACCTTCTGTGGCAGAGAATTCCACAGATTCACCACTCTCTGTGTGAAAAATGTTTTTCTCATCTCGGTCCTAAAAGATTTCCCCCTTATCCATAAACTGTTACCCCTTGTTCTGGACTTCCCCAACATCGGGAACAATCTTCCTGCATCTAGCCTGTCCAACCCCTTAAGAATTTTGCAAGTTTCTATAAGATCCCCCCTCAATCTTCTAAATTCCAGCGAGTACAAGCCGAGTCTATCCAGTCTTTCTTCATATGAAAGTCCTGACATCCTAGGAATCAATCTGGTGAACTATATTTTTCAAAATCCGATATTAGTGCAAATAAAAATCTCTTCTGTAACCAAGAGAGTTTGTGGTTCATAGCTTAGTTGATGTTGGTACTCGCAGGTTCATTTGCTTAGTTTAGTTTACAGATACAGCACGAAAGAGGCCCTTCGGCCCACTGAGCCCACGCCAAACAGTGACCCCCGCACACTAACACACACTACACACACTTGGGGCAATTTACAATTTTTACCAAAGCCAATTAGCCTCCAAGCCTGTAACATAGAAACATAGAAACATAGAAATTAGGTGCAGGAGTAGGCCATTCAGCCCTTCGAGCCTGCACCGCCATTCAACATGATCATGGCGGATCATCCAACTCAGTATCCCGTACCTGCCTTCTCTCCATACCCCCTGATCCCCTTAGCCACAAGGGCCACATCTAACCCCTCTTAATCGAACCCGGGACTCGACTACCCTCTGTGCTGTTCCAGAGATTCACCATCTCTAAAAAAGCTTCTCCATCGTGCCCCCCCCTAGCTGTTCAACTTCCCTAACATCGGGAGCAATCTTCCTGCATCTAGCCTGTGTTGGGTGGAGCCCCTCTCAATTCCTGAATTCTGAGAGATAAACCAAGTCTATCCAGTCTTCTTCCAAGACAGTCCACAGATGGCGGTCTGGTCAACCTTCCGTTTCCCTCTATTCCTGGGCATTCCTCATTTGCCAAAAACTATACGCAATATGAGGTGCAACCAGTAGAAATATCCCTGCTCAACTCACCGGACATTTGCTAGGAAAGCCACCTCATATTCCGCTTGGGGAGCCTCTGCATCCTGGGGTGGCATAACCCGACATTCCAGATAAATCGAATTCTCCCAAATGTACAAATGATGTGCAGTCCCCGTGGTCAGCTGTCGAACCCGGGTCCCTGGTGCTGTCCTCAGCATCTCCCGCTGCTGTCTCCTCCCATCCCAATGGCCTGAACGTTCGGGCTGGAGCCTCCTCCCTTTTTTGGCGGGGAGGTCAATCCGTTTAATTCTTGTCCCCGCCAAACCATGCCATGAGGCCCCCAGTCAATATGCTCAACACCGACATTGGAGGAACAGTCTCAAGCTTGGGGAGTCTGCATCCTGGGGCCCGAAATGTTGCCCTTTTTGTTAGTCCTTGCTGTCTCCTCCCCTCCTCATAGATGCTGTCTCCTCCCACCCCCTGAGTTCGGGCTCCCCTCCTTTTTTGTGTCTTGTCCCCGCCCCAGCCATCCCCCCAGATCAGTCTGAAGAAGGTTTTGGCCCACATGTTGCCTATTTACTTCGCTCCATCTGTAGAGGCTGCTGCACCCCGCTGAGTTTCTCCAGCCTTTTTGTCTACCTTCGATTTTCCAGCATCTGCAGTCCTTCTTAAACACCATGCTCTCTAGATTCAGATCCGTTCAATTTTAATTGTCATTGTCAGTGTACAGTACAGAGACAACGAAATGCTCTAGTCTACTGTACATCTGTCGAGGATTCACTGACAGACTGAATCTGGAATCAACATACTCACACCATACTGATCCTTCTTCAGACCCACACCTAACCTCTCCCTCGCTCCCCCCCCTCTCTCCCCTGCACCCAACCTGGATGGATGTGCACCCCCCCACCCCCCCCCCCCCCCCCCCCCCCCTGCCTTAAAAAATTCCATTGACCGCCACAGATTCACTGCCCTATGATTAAAGAAATTCTTCCTCATCTCCTTCTGAAAGGAACGTCCTTTAATTCTGAGGCTGTGTCCTCTGATCCTAGACTCTGCCATGAGTAGAAACACCCTCTCCACACCCACTCTATCCAGGCCAGGTTCGATCCTGCCCTCGGGTGCCGTCTGTGTGTGCGTGAAGTTTGCACATTTTCCTCGTGAGGTATCCTCAGGGTGATCCGCTTTCCTCCCGCATTGCGAAGATGTGTGGGTCTGTGGGTTAAATGGTCTCGAACTCGGAGAATGCCCCTAGCGGGTCCGTAGGAGTTCGTGGATGTCCCGCAGCAGCTTGTAATGCTAACGGTAGGTACTCGGGAAATCCGGTAAACTCGCAATGTTTTGTCAACACTGTGAAAAATGTCCACGAGTAAAAAAATACTTTTCACTCGCACGAGCCGCTACGAGACATCAACGATCTCCTACGCTACGGATCAGGGGAAACTCAGGAGAACTCTTGAATTACCTCGTACAGTGGGAATTACCTCGTACAGTCACCCTTTGCTGTGGCGAACCAGGCCTGGGACCGCACGTGGCCGCATACGCGCCCCCCCCCCGGCTCGCTCTTTGTTCTCAGCGGCACGGCTCTTTGGGTCCATTTTTGGTGGCCTCGTGCTGGGTCCCTCGTCATTCTCTGTCGCCCCCTGCTGGGTCCCTCTTAGTTCTCAGCCCAGGAGCTTTCTGCTTGGCCTGGCGAAGCTGGCCATCCGCGTGCGGTCTGCCTGAGCCGGCTGCCTGCCCCGTTTCCGAGGTTAAGTCCGCGCCCGGGGGGGTATTGGAAAGGAACTACGCGCTGTCCACGGGCGCCCTGGGGGATTTCCGGGACCGCTGGGCACCGCGGGGGGTGGAATACATCTTTGACAAAGATTGTAATATAGTTGTATAATAGTATATTTAGTTATGTATACAAGAATGGGACATAAGAATATTTGTTTGGATAATTAGGTGATTTTGTATTATGGTGATGGATTGGTTTGGTATTACTATGTATTGTTTATATTATTATAATAAATGATTAAACTTATTTTTGTTTAAAAAAAGAATCTTCCTGCAGCTGCGCTGTGCATCCTGCCAGGCCCAGGTACAGTTTACGTCATGTATTATAGGGGATTCATCCAACAGAAGCACATTTGACAAGGGTTAGCTTGCACAGTTATTAAACAAATAGGATCAGTTTGATCAAGGTGTGGGTGAAATTTTAGTTTCCTCCTGAATGTTTGCACAATTTAGCCACATCGCTTGGGATTATATTCACAGCACTGCAATACAAAAATGAGTGGCCTGTACGAGATGGGGGTAAAATCAGAGTGCTCACTAATCTTAAAATCTTGTGGTGAATTATATTAAAAGCACTTTTCAAAACAACATTATAAAATCAATGTTAAAATCAGTTCCTGATAATCAATGTCTTCTAGGATAAAATTCATGAACACTCAGTGGCTCAGCTGGTAGAGCTGCTGCCTCTCAGCTCCAGAGAACCAAGTTCGATCTTGTCCTGGGGTGCTGTCTGTGTGGAGTTTGCATGTTATCCCTGTGATGCCGTGGGTTTCCTCTGGGTGCTCCTTTCTTCTGAAACTTTGGAAACAGTTTCATTTTCGACTGATAAAATCAGTCACACTTTATTTTTCCTGTGCATCAGGATTGTGCTTCATGGATGGGTCCATTTCTGTTATATGGTGGCCCCTGTCAAAGCCACATCTAGTAAGAACATTTTGAGATGACTTGAGCCGTTGAGTTACTGTGATCCAGACTGAATATATAACTGCCGGACAAAAGCTCACGGCTATAATAAGGTCATGTTCTGTACATGGTAAACATAGCACATGGAAAGGTGCAGCGCATGAACAGGCCCTTCGGCCCACATTGTCCATGCTAGTAAACGGAGAGAGGATATAGTTAGAGAGAGAGAGGGGGGAGAAAGAGAGAGAGGACAATGAGGGGGGTGTGGTGTGGGGGTGTGTGGGTGTGGAGAGGATAGAGAGAGGGAGAGAGAGAGAGGGGGAGAGATAGAATGAAGGGAGAAATAGAGAGATGGACAGGGAAGGAGCGAAGGAGAGAGATGGAGAGAGACAGAGAGAGAGGGGGTGAGCAAGAATAAGAGAGTAAAGAGGGGACAGGGAACAGGTAAGGAGAGAGAGAGAGAAAGAGAGAGAGAGAGAGAGAGAGAAAGAGAGAGAGAGAACTGGAGAAAGAGAGAGAGAGAGTGAGGACAGGGAGAGATTGAGGGAGGAGAGAGAGAGCAAGAGAGAGGACAGAGAATGAGAGAGAGGCCAGTGAGAAAGGGCAGAGAGGGTAAAGAGAAAGAGGAATAAAGGGAGAAAGCATGAAGAGAGAGAGAGAGAATTACGTACTGTATAGAGGGAGATGGTAAGAGCATAAATAGAGAATAAAGAGATAGAGAGGGGGGGATAAAGAGGAGGTTGGGAGAAAGGGAGGGAGAGGATAGAGAGAAAAAGGTTGGAAGAAAGAGAGCAAGACAGGTGAAGGAACGAAGGGGAAGGAAAGAATAAAAGATGACTATATTGAGAAAGACAGGATACAATAAACAGAAGGAGAGGGTGTTGCAAGCTGGATGTGATGCTTTAGCCTTTGAGAAGCCAAAGAGTAAATAACAGTGTGGCTGGTGTGCACAGAGATTCCTGTTCCATGAAGTGTAGAAGCCACGGAACTGGTTCTGTTCCGGGAATGACCGGGAACAGAGGGGCAGGCACTGGCTATGTCAATGTGTCCAATCACTCGATTCCCAGCAATTGCTGGGCCACTGACTTCTGTTTCAACAGAATCTTAATAAACATCTCTGAAGCACATACTGATGTCTTTCAGCGGGGATGGACAGGTAATTCAGGAATTCTCTGGCCCGGAATTAGACCTGACATCCTGGGGTGCAGCTGCAGGCAAGGTCTCCCTCCCTGGGCTACATTCTTTGCAGTCACGCGCTTCCTCCTCTGCTGAAGAGTAGCGTTAGTGGAGCTCTCTTCATCAGTTTGCCCAATGGAATCGAGTGAGGAGGAGACTGGGTGGAAAAGTCAAGTCAAGTCAAGTTTATTCGTCACATACACATACGAGATGTGCAGTGAAATGAAAAGTGGCAAATGCTCGTGGTCTTTGTGCAAAAAGACAAACAAACAAACAACCAAACAAACTACAATCATAAACACACACGGTCTTTTACATTAAATATTGTGGGTGGAAGGAAAAACGTTTAGTAAAGTTAGTCCCTGGTGAGATAGGAGATAGGTGAGATAATGCCCCGACATTAGCTTCCATTAGTGAGCGGACATTGCAGACATGCCTTCCTAAGCACACCTGGGCAGGTAGGAACCTCAGGTACTCAAGCCACTAGGATAAGGTGGCTTAATGTAAAACAACACAGAGTGCTGGAGTAACACAGCGAGTCAGGCAGCATCTCTGGAGAACATGGATAGGTGATGTTTCAGATTGGGACCTTTCTTCAGACTGATTGTGGGGGGGAAAGCAGAGGGGCAGGAGCGTTTGATGGCACTGGGCCTCTACTCGCTGGTGTTTAGAAGATGGCAGGAACGGGGTACTGATTGTGGATGATCAGCCATGATCACATTGAATGGCGGTGCTGGCTCGAAGGGCCAAATGGCCTACCCCTGCACCTAATGTCTTTTGTCTATTGTCTATTGACTAGCATCATGGCCTGCTACAAGTATGAGTCAAGGGCAAACTCAGCAGAGGTCGTGAATTAGGTCGTGAAAGTGGGACAGGCCCTTTATGAGTCTGAGTTGTCATCAATAGTGCAATGGTTCTTTATTTTCACCTCTGCAGTGAACTTCAATTTTGCATACAATTCGTTATGTATAATGGTGTATTTTACTATACATAGGCAGAATCGTACATAAGGGTAAGAGTGGAAGAAAAGTAGACCCAGGATGGCCCATTAGACATAGTTGGGATTGCAGGCATAGTGAATAAGGGAAAAAAATAATGAAAACAAGTATAACTTTAGATTAGTTTAGCTTAGAGATACAGTGTAGAAACAGCCCCTTCGGCCCATCGAGTCCGTGCTGACCAGCGATCCCCGCACATTTACACTATCCTACACTAGGGATATTTTTTACATTAATACCAAGCCAATTAACCTACAAATCTGCACGTCTTTGGATAAGAGGGAGGATGTACAAACTCCATACAGGCAGTACAAGTAGCCAGGGTCAAACCTGGGTCTCTGGCGCTGGAAGGCAGTAACTCTACCGCTGCGCCACCGCAACGCCCAAACTATTAGAATTTTATTTTTGAACAAAATATTTATTTTTGGAAAGTCCTCACAATTGTAAGCTGCAAGAGTAGTTTCTTGACAGAAGAATATGAATTACTTCGAGAGCGAGCAGGGCTTTGGATGAAACTGGGTCCCTGACCTAGCCCGGATGGGATGAATAGTGCCTCTTGTGCTGGAACCTTTACTAATTCCATTAGTTGTCCGGAGAGGAATTTGATGTGAATGTGTTAAGTGTTGGCGGACTTTGCAGGTTGGAAATCTTCACGGATATTTTTACCATATCCCAGCACTTAGTAACCAAAGGAATCCTTAACCATAACACATTTAGGTGCCTTGCAGAAATGATACTGAACTCTGCCCTTGTGGTTTAGAAGATCATCTAAATCCACAACTCAGTTACATATCTGTTATCCCACTGCGTCGTGATTAGAAAGCCTTAATTAACAGAGACTTTGTGTGTAGGACGGAAGATGCTGGTTTACATCGAAGATCATCCAGAATGTTTGTTATTTCAGTCTGAAGAAGCATCTCAACCCAAAACGTCGCCCATTCCTTCTATCCAGAGATGCTGCCTGGCCCGCTGAGTTACTCCAGCACTTGTGTCTAGTAACAGAGGCTTTCCTGTCTCTTTAAAGTGGGCAGAAGTTTTGCCTTGAACATGCGACCAGATCATAAGATCATAAGTAATGGGAGCAGAATGATGCCATTTGGCCCATCCAGTCTACTCCGCCATTCAAATCATGGCTGATCTATCACTCACTCCTAACCCCATTCTCCTGCCTTCTTCCCATTACCACTGACACCCGTACTAATCAAGAATCTATGTATCTCTGCTTTAAATATATCCACTGACTTTGCCTCCACAGTCTTCTGTACCACAGCCACAGCCACAGCCACAGCTTTCAGAGAGCAAACCCCCAGCAAGGCTCCATGAACCCTCGGCATAGCAGCAGATGAGAGACTTTTCAGTGCAAACCCCTAAAAGCAGCAAGTTTTTGGCCTCCGCAGTGTGGCAGAGCTTGCACCACGAAGGTGCAGTGTGCGTACGACTGCTTATAATTGCACGGCCCATTTCAGGGAAGCATTGAATGAATCTCACCCATTCTGTGGACATTACATAATCAGGGAACTATGGTGTCATTGGCAAGGTGGCTAATATTTGCAACAGTGATTCCTTATGTGTTGCACAGCAGTGCTATTCTTCTGCCTGATACAAAAATTGGTAAATTTGCTGCATTTCTTTGAAAGGGTGGTCTTTATCTTTTCAAGCTAATTATAAGGGAACTAATTCAAGCGAACTTAGGACCACATCAACTCTTCCCATCAGAGTGAATGCTAGATACTCAATTCACTCCATCAGCTGCTCACCCACGACCTGTGGCCCAGGACTGTTCTGATTCGGGAAGTAGTTGAGGAAAAGTTTTACATATTACTGCATAGCCTCAGAGAAGATCTTATGGAGGTGTCTAAAACCATGAGAGGAATAGTTCGGGTAGACGCACAGAGTCTCTTGCCCAGAGTAGGGGAATTGAGAACCAGAGTTCAGAGGTTTAAGGTGAAGGGAGAAAGATTTAATTGGAATCTAAGGGGTAACTTTTTTACACAAGGGTGTTGGGTGTACGGAACGAGCTGCCAGAGGAAGCAGTTGAGGCAAGGACTAAGGCAGGACAATGTTCAAGAAACAATTAGACAGGTACACGGATGGGACGGGTTTGGAGGGCTATGGGCCAAATGCAGGCAGGTGGGACTAGTGTAGCTGGGACATGTTGGTTGCTGTGGGCAAATTGGGCGAAGGATATTTTTCCATGCTGTGTGACAATGGCTCTGAAATAATTGGTACCTATCCTCCTGAGACTGAATAGATGAAGAGGAGAAGGTGATATTGGCCATAAGTGGAATGCCTGGTTGAGTAGGGTTGCGTAGAGCGTAAGGATCAGTAGGTTGGAAACTCTGGGTGATGAGTGGGATACCCAAAAATAACATCAGGAAGTACTGGAAATACAGTAATACTCAGCTAGTTAAGGTGGTGCAGACGGACAGATCCAGAATGTTTGTTATTTCAAAGTCTACGCCTACATGTTTTAATTCACTTTTTTTTTAATGAGGCTACTCAGAAACACAGAATGTTAAACTTTCCATTGAAATCAGCAAGTTGCAGGAAATGGTTTCTCAACTTTCAAAGGACGTGCAGGAACCAGGTCCCCAGTGAATTTAAAATGAGTCGTTTTAATTTTTTTTAATTTTAAAGATACAGCACGGAAACAGGCTCTTCGGAGCACTGTGTCCACAACGACCATCGATCACCAGTTTACACTAGTGCTGTTATCCCGCTTTCTCATCCACTCCTTACACATTGGGGGCAATTTTGCAGAAGGCCAATTAACCGACGAACCCGCCCGTCTTTGAGATGTGGGAGGAAACTCACGCTCTTACAGGGAGAGAGGCACAAAATGCTGGATTAACCCAGCGGGTCAGACGGCATCTCTCGGGAAAAGGAGTAGTTGAGGTTTCGGTTCTGAACCCTTCTTCAGAGTGAAAATCAAGTCAAGTCAAGGCAAAGTAGGTCATGGGCCATCAGTGGAATATATTCACGGAGAGAATTAATGTTGATGGGGCACTAGTTAAACTGCCTGCTTAGTGCAGGATATTATTGAGCTTCCTCTGAGTTGTTAGTGTATAGTCAACTAGGCAGACGGAGACATGCCTCCAACACACAGCTGATTTGCCTTGTGGACGATGGAAAGACAAGGGCAGGTCAGAAGGTGAGCCATATCCTATGAGACCCAGACTCTGAACCAGTTATTGTAGTCATAATATTGATGTGGCCGGTTCCATTTGAGTTTCAAGTCAGTGGATTTAAGGATATTAGGATCTTCCTGTTACCTCGCGCTTCCATTCTCTGACTTATTACAACTGTTAGTCCCTTGGACAATTCCAACAAAGCTCCATGTAAGGTTGAGGTGCGCGACCTCATCTCCCCATGTTATAGCCTCTAAACACAGCAGTGAGTTCAACATCCTTGGCATTTAGAGTCATAGTCATAGAGTGATACAGCATGGAAACAGGCCCTTTGGCCCAACTTGCCCACGCCGGCCAACATGTCCCAGCTGCACCAGTCCCACCCGCCTGTGTTTGGTCCATATCCCTCCAAACTTGTCCTATCCATGTGCCTGTCTAACTGTTTCTTAAACGTTGGGATAGTCCCTGCCTCAACTACCTCATCTGGCAGCTTGTTCCATACATCCACCCTTTGTGTGAAAACGTTACCCCTCAGACTCCCATTAAATCTTCTCCACTTCACATTAAACCTATGTCCTCTGGTCCTTCGATTCCCCTACTTTGGGCAAGAGACTCTGTGCATCTATTCCTCTCATGATTTCCTTTCAGATCATCCCTCATCCTCCTGCGCTCCAAGGAATAGAGTCCCAGTCTATTTTTCACACAGAGAGTGGTGAATCTCTGGAACTATCTGCCACAGAGGGTAGTTGAGGCCAGTTCATTGGCTATATTTAAGAGGGGGTTGGATGTGGCCCTTGTGGCTAGGGGGATCAGGGGGTACGGAGAGATGGCAGGTACGGGATACTGAGCTGGATGATCAGCCATGATCATATTGAATGGCGGTGCAGGTTCGAAGGGCTGAATGGCCTACTCCTGCACCTATTTTCTATGTTTCTATGTTTCTAGTCTACTCAGCCTCTGCCTATAGCTCACACCCTCTAGTCCTGGTAACATCCTCGTAAATATTCTCTGCACCCATTCCAGCTTGACAACATCTTTCCTATAAGACGGTGCCCAGAACTGAATACAATACTCTAAATGTGGCCTGTCCAACATCTTATACAACTGCAACATGACCTCCCAACTTCGATACTCAATATTGATGAAGACCAATTTCTGGGGCTTTTATTTCAGATTTTCACTTTCCTTTCCTCAGCTAATTTGAGGTCACTATTCTGTATTTATGTTTTCACCACATTTGATTTGTTTACCCCTGCTCCCACATGCCTTGCTAACCCTTCTGTCGTTTAATATTTCATCAACCCTATCATAGACCTTCCCTTTGTTCTCTCCTCCTCTTAGTGCTAACCACTCCCAATTCTGGTGATAGGAACAACAGTGCTGTTTCTCCCTGCACAGAAGCTGCCTGACCTACCAATAAAGTAGGCCTACCAGCCATGACTGGCACCATATGGCTTGCAATGTGCTGAATCCCGCATTCCCTGTCACACAAACAGTGCTGGAGTAACTAAGCGGGTCAGGCAGCATCTCTGGAGAAAATGAATAGGTGACGATTCGGGTCGGAACCCTTCTTCAGACCCTTATTCAGAAACCATTCTGAAGAAGGATCCCGGTGCAAAACGCCACCCATTCCTTCTCTCCGGGCATGCTGCCTGACCCGTTGAGTTACTCCAGCACTGTGTGTCTATCTTTGGTGTAAATCAGCCTCTGCAATTCCTTCCTACACTTTCCCTTTCATACACCATGCCCTTGGTTCTCTTACACAGTGTGGCACAGTGGCAGTGCTTATAGATCTGCTCTCTCACAGTGCCCGGGACCCGGGTTCGATCCAGACCCCCAGCAGGTCGAGGAACAGCTTCTTTCCGGCGGCTGTCACTCTACTCAACAACGTACCTCGGTGACTGCCAATCACCACCCCCGCCCCCCCGGACACTTATTATTTTTTATTCAAATCATTGGCTATGTCGCTCTTCAAGGGAGATGCTAAATGCATTTCGTTGTCTCTGTACTGTACACTGACAATGACAATTAAAATTGAATCTGAATCTGAATCTGAATCTGTGCTGTCTGTGTGGAGTTTGCACGTTTCTCCTTGAAACTGTGTGGGTTTCCTCCAGGTGCTCAGGTTTCTTCTCACATCCCAAAGATGTGTGGGTTTGTAGGTTAATCAGGCTTCGTATGTACTGAGTGAATGAGAAAATGGGATAACACATAACTGGTGTGGATAGATAATCGGCGTGGACTCGATTGGCTGAAGGTTATATGTTCATAGTTTAGTGATACAGCGCGGAAATCGGCCCTTCGGTCCACCGAGTCCGCGCTGACTAGGGAGAACGTACAGACTCCGTACAGACTCCATACAGACAAAACCCATCGAGATCAAACCCGGGACTCTGGCACTGCAAGCTCTTTAAGGCAGTAACTCTACCTCTGCACCACCGTGCCACACACGATGTGTATCGTTCAATCAATTCGATCAATCAAATAAATCTCAGCATTTTTCATTGCAAATTATTTGATGAAGCCTGATTTCAACAGGTTTCTTTTGCAATTAACTTTGTGAAATGTCATTTAGTTTTTAGTTTAGTTTATAGATACAGCGCGGAAACCGGCCCTTCAGCCCGCCTGGTCCGTGCCGACCAGTGACCCCCCCCCCGTACACTAGCGCTATCCAACACAATAGAGACAATTTACAATTTTACTGAAGCCAATTAATCTACAAACCCTCGTACATCTTTGGAGTGTGGGAGGAAACTGGAGGTCCCAGAGAAAACCCTCGCAGGTCATAAGGGGAACGTAAAACTTTGTACAGGCAGCACCTGTGGTCAGGATCGAACCTTTGAATGCAGGGACGTAGTCAAATTGATGAGGCAGCGTTAACTGAATAGATGCATCACAGATGGGACGCAGGTGTCAGGAAGGGTTGAGTGGTTCAAGATGTTCGGCCCACCCATCCTGAAATTCCGGTTAGGTCACCACATACATCACGCTGCTACTCTGAGGGAGGCCTCGAAAACCTTTTACCCATTTATTCTCTGAAATAAACACTGAGAGACAAATATCAAAGCCAATGTCTTCACAATGGTCAATGGCAACATTGTTGGCTATACGTGCGATGGATTGTGGACCATGAGAACATTACCTGGTATTTTGTGTGGCCTGATGATAGAGACATACTGATCCTACCACTGAGCCTTTCATGGTTCCTGGCTAGATGGGGTTGGGGACGACTTGCTTTTATGCCAGTTCTGTGGTTTCTGAGGTGACTGGTGACGTCCATATGTGATGCTCAGTCCTTGCCGCAGGTGGGCCTCGAGATGGCAGGGCTGGACTAAAGACACGTTCTCTGCTCCTTCCACTGTTTTGTTCTGGCCTCCCCTGACCTCCTGATGGCGGGACCCAAGGCTTTCAATGTCTTCCTGGATATTCCTTCCATTCTGAATGGTCACACAGCCTGGGATTTTTACGAACATAGAACAGCACTGCACAGGAACAGGCCCTTTGGCCCATGACACCCGTGCCAAGACCAATTTTTATCTGTCTGAATATAATCCAAACCCCTCATTCCCTACATATTCCATGTGCCTACATATGTCTCGTAAATGCCACTGTTGTACCCGCCCCTACTACCACCCATAGCAGTGCGTTCCAGGCACCCACCATCGTCTGTGTACAAAATGTTGCCCTGCACATCTCCTTTAACTTTACCCCTCTCACTTTAAAGCTCTCATGGTGGCGCAGCAGTAGAGTTGCAGCCAATGCCGCACCGGAGACCTGACTATGCTGTCTGTACGGAGTTTGTACGTTCTCCCTGTGACCTGCGTGGGCTTTCTCCGAGATCTTCGGTTTCCTCCCACACTCCAAAGACGTCCAGCTTAGTAGGTTAATTGGCTTGGTAAATGTAAAAATTGTCCTTCATGGGTGTAGGATATTGTTGACGTGCAGCGGATCGCTGGTCGGCGCGGACTCGGTGGGCCGCAGGGCCTGTTTCCGTGCTCTAAACTAAATGTAACTAAACTACGTCCTCTAGTATTTGTTTTTTCTATCCTGTGAAAAAGATTCTGAATGTCCACGCTATCTATGCCCGTCATCATTCTGTGTGCTTCTGCCAGGCCTCCTCTCAATCACCGGGGTTCCAGAGAAATTAGTTGACGGGAAATTAGTTGATTAGAATTTTACATTCGTTTCATGGAAGGTTTGAGAACATCTTTGAATCGTTTAAAATGCCTTGCTGCTTGCTGTGACTCGATTATCGTAACGTTTAAAAAATATTCGGACAGGTACATGGATAGGGCAGGTTTGAGGGATATGGATCAAACGCAAGTAGGTGAGGGGACGCGTTGGTCGGGATGGGCCGAAGGGTCTGTTTCCATGCTGTATCTCTAGACTAAACTAAATTAAACCAAATTGTATCTCTAAACTAAAGTAAATTAAACCAAATTAAACTAAACTAAACTCATCTAATCTAATCTATCTAATTTAATCTAATCTAATCTAATCTAATCTAATCTAATCTAATCTAACCTAATTTAATCTAATCTAAACTAATTTAATCTAATCTAAACTAAACTAAACTAAACTAAACTAAACTAAACTAAACTAAACTTAAACTAAACTAAACCAAAGTACCTAAGCTGCTTAACTTGCTCTGAAGTACTATTCCCAAATGCTTGCTGGTGCTTTAGTGAACTTTGTTACATATCATTCATTGTAGAATACATTCGTTTTCCAACTTCCTCAGTGGAATACTTAAACATTCAACACATTTGTTCCATATTAAATCAAAACAAACTTTCGCTTCCTTCAAGTCCATTACGATTTCCCAACTTGAGTGATTCAATGTGACGTGCAGGTTTGCATGTCTGCTGCTTGACGCCACTCTGCCAGGACGCCCAGCTTCAGTCTGCTGAGAGAGAGTGAGAGACACTGTGGTCAATATAAAGATGCTTTCACCGCTCTCCAGCCTACCTTGGGCATTGAGTTCCTGTAAGCGAGACAAAACACACGGTGGAGCAACAAAGAGCACAATGTGCCGACGATACCTTCAATGGGCGCAGCAGACATTGACACCGTAAAGAAAGCTAACGCTGCTTTTGAGCCGCATTGAGCAAAACCATGTTCCACAGGAGGACTGTGATCTGTGATGCAAGATTGTCATCACCAGCTCCAATTAAATAACGTGCAGCCCAAAATAGACTTTGATCTCCATCACACACTTTTTATCCTAACCACCAATACCATCCCCTTCCTTAGCAACTGTGTCTGAGGTTAGAACGGGTTGTATGAAATCAGCGTCATATCTGTATGACGAGGTTGAGCAGGCTAGGACTCTATTCCTTGGAGCGCAGGAGGGTGAGGGGTGATCTTATAGAGGTGTACAAGATCATGCATGGAATAGATCAGGAAAATGCACTGACTCTCTTGCCCAGAGTAAGGGAATGGAGAACCATAGCTTTAAGGTGAGGGGGGAAGTAAGTAAGTAAGTAAGTAAGTTTTATTTATATAGCACGTTTTAAGTCAACTCGCATTGACACCAAAGTGCTTTACATAAATTAAATAATAAGTTACCATACAAACCATAGAAAAAGTTTAAAAAAATGAATGAAATAGACACAACACATTATAGAGTTCAACACAAATGTCCCCCCACAGCAGAATCAAAAATTTCCAATGTGGGGAAAGGCACCAGGAAGTTAAGTCCTCTTCCTCTGTGAAACACCCGAGGTCGGGGCCCATTTGTGGCCATGCAGCCAGTCCGATGATTTTCAGGGCCCTCTTGCTGTGAAGATGGAACTTCGGCGTCGGATGAAACATTCCTCAGCGGCTTGGAAAAGTCTGGAGCGGCTGCCTCCTCCCCAGAGACCGGGGCACTCGTAGTCCTCAGGCCGCGCCGGTTGGAGCTCCGACCCTGGTGACCTCGAACCCTGGCTCTGCGGTGCATCAAATCCAGCGCCGCCCGCGGCCAGACGCCCGCAGCCCCAGCTCCGCGATGTTAGGCTTGACGGCCACAGCGCTCCGGAGCTTACCGCACGGAGACCCGGTAAGGCATCGCCCGCTCCGTGTTGGTATCCCAGCGCTGCGCCACCGCCGCCGAAGCTGTAGTCCCGCCCGGTCCCGACAGGAAACGCCGCTCCATTCTCGATGGTAGGCCGCGAGGACGGGGCGAAGAAGCAGCTTGGAGGGATGCTGCCTCTCCGACCAGGTAGGGGACTAAGAAATAAAGTTTCCCCCTTCCCCACCCCCACCCCCCACATAGAAGACCTCCACTAACATTTTTTAACAGGACTTAAAATAAAATAAAATTTAAAAAAGGTGTAGAGACGGACTGCGGGCAGGCTGCCATACACAGACGGCGCCCACTCCTGCACATCCGCCATCTTAATAAGGGAAGGGAATGATTTTAATAGGAACCTGAAGAGTAATTTTTTTTACACAAAGGGTGGTGGGTGTATGGAACGAGCTGCCGGAGGAGGTAGTTGAGGCAGGTACTATTGCAATGTTTAAGAAACATTTAGATAGGTACATGGACAGGATAGGGTTAGAGGGATATGGGCCAAACGTAGGCAGTTTGGATGTATAGATGGAACATTTTGGTCGGTGTGGGCAAGTTGGGCCTGATTTAGTCATTTCTGGTAGTTACAATTCTCTTTCTTGTTCTCTAACACCTGACAGTTTCTCTCTCAATGGAACTTCCTCCACTCCTGGTGACACCGTGGTGCAGCGGGTAGAGCTGCTACCTCACAGCGCCGGAGGCCAGGGTTCAATCCTGACCTTGGTTTTTATGTTCACGTTTTTTTCCCCCATGACCTCATGGGTCTCCTCGATGGACTTCAGGACCAAAGCTGGCCGCATGGTGGATTTCAGATTGGTATTCGTGTAAGCTTGAAGTGTACAAGTTGGTTTCCATGTTACCCACGTACCCTTGACAACGACACTTCAAAGGTGTCCAACCACCTGCCTATAAAATAAACCCTCCTCACCTGTGTCGGCCTATTACATGTCAGGTGTTGTCTGGCCTCTCCTCTCTTCCAGCCTCTGTCCCTCCCCCCCCCCCCCCCCCCCCCCCCCCCCCGCTCAGCTCATAGAAGGATCCCAACACCACACATCACCTATCCATGTTCCCCAGAGATGTTGCCTGACCCGTTGAGTTACTCCAGCGCTCCGTGTCTTCCCGTCACAAGTACTTCTTTGACTGTAAAGCATGTTTGGATATCTGAAGGATGTTGTTGGAATTATATGGATGTAAGCAGAATTTTACCTTTCCAGTAAATATGCATTTATTTCTCTTGTTGGCTTCTTGTGACTGGTAGTAACTGTGTTATGGTTGGATCATCATAAAACCATCTGTCCAGTAAGATCATTTAACAATAGAGATTTGCCCTTCTTAGCTGGGCTGACCAGGAAGGAGCTTGACTTTTAATTCCTCTCTGCAATGGGCCACAAGGTTGTTGAAAGCCAGAGACAGAAGGAACACCAGATGCTGGAATCTTGAGTCAAACTCAAAGGGTTGTAGTGAAGGCCCTGTCCCACTTTCCCGAGTTACTCACGAACTCTCCCGAGTTTTCCCCTTGATTCGAACTCGGAGAATTACGGTAATAGCCGTTCGTAGGTACTCGGGGCTCTCGTGGACATTTTTCAACATGTTGAAAAAACGTCCCGACTTACCTGATGCCTAGACTGTCATTACGAGTTCCTACGGCTGGCATTACGAGCCGCTACGAAACATCTACGGACTCCTACGGCCTCCTATGAGCTCGCTACCGACATTCCCCGAGTTCGAATCAAGGGGAAAACTTGGGAGAGTTTGATAGTAACTCGGGAAAGTGGGACAGGGCCTTAACTCAGTGGGTCATGCAGTGTGTGGTGTATCCGATGAAGGGTCCCAACCTGAAGCAATGCCTGTCCGCGTGCTCCAGAGATGCTGCCTCGCTGACCTCCCGTTGGAGAGCGAGGAAGGCCGTCAAAGAGGAAAGGGGGGCCGCCAAGAACAAAGAGGGGCACAACCTGGGGGGAGCCACCAACAATGACAGGGGACCCGGCAGAATGGGGGCCCTACTGCCATGTGCAGCAGCAGGCAGTAGATAGGACACTTCAGTGTACTTTAGTAACTTTGTCAGTGCCAAAACATGGCGACACTTGTGTACTGCCTAGGTGAGGTCTGCTACATGTCTTTACCCAGGTGTATGCAGAACAAAGCATTTCACTGTACCTAGGTACGTGTGATAACAAAGTATCATTGAATCATTAAATCATAGGAGTTACTCCAGCATATTGTGTTTTAGTTCAAAGCTGATTAAGGATGAGTAATAAATGCTCGATTTGCCAGTGACACCATATCCCATTAATGAGGTTTAAAAAACTGACCTCTCTTGACCTCCTGGCCAGCAATTAACAATGCTTGAGTAATTCTGTGATTTCCATTGATTTAACAAGAGGACAGATCGCGTCATTAGTGGTAGACACAAAATGCTGGAGTAACTCAACGGGACAGGACGCTGGAGTAACTCAACGGGCAGCATCTCTGGAGAGAAGAAATGGGTGACGTTTCAGGTCCAGACCCTTCTTCAGGCTAGAGTCAGGGGAAAGGGAAATTAGAGATATAGATGGTGATGTAGAGAGATCTGAAACAAATGAATGGAAGATTTGCAAAATAGTAACGATGATAAAGGAAACAGGCCATTGTTAGCTGTTTGCTAGGTGAGAACAAGAAGCTGGTGTGACTTGGATGGGGAGGGTGGAGATAGAGGGAATGCCGGGGTTACTTGAAGTTCGAGAAATCAATATTCATACCACTGGGTTGTAAGCTGCCCAATCGAAATATGAGATGCTGTTACCCAACTTGCGTTTGCGTTCACTCTGGCAACAGAGGAGGTCCAGGACAGTGTAGGAATGGGTAGGGGAATTAAAGTGTTTGGCAACTGAGAGATCAGGTAGGTCCTGGCGGACTGAGCAAAGTTGTTCAGCAAAACGATCGCCCAGTCTGCGTTTGGTCTCGCCGATGTGTTAGAGCTCACATCTTGAACAACGGATACAGTAGATGAGGTTGGCGGAGGTGGCAAATGAACCTCTGCCTAAACCGAAATGACTGTCAGAGTCCCCGGACAGAGTAGAGGGAGGTTATTGGCAAAAGAATCCCTCAGGACTCCTCCCGTTTTGCTGCTAACCCTTTCGTCGTGTCTCTGAAAACAAACGGCTGACTTTCCTTGCTCCATATGACGAACGGGAGCTGGGTACAGACAGAATTGGCCTGGCGTTGTGGTTGGGAGTGGTGAGGAAGGGTGGGGCATGGAGGAATGAATCATTGGGTTGTATTGAGAGGAGGAAAATCTGAAAGCCGTTTCTCAGCTTCACTTCTGCCCCAACACTGCGGGCCGCTGAAGCAATTATTCATTGACTTCTACCTGTGCGATGACGCCAAGATACACACAAACCAAACCAAACAAATAAACTCAGCCATTTGGGTGCAACACGCTGGGCGATAAAGTAGTGTCGGAGGTAGCTACAGGTTTTCTTTTGAAAAGGGAGGGCACTTTATTTATTTGTCCTCAATGCTGCCTGTACTTGCGGTTTGCTGGGGCCGATGATGAAGAAATAAAAACAGAGCTGAGGGACTTGGGGTGAAGGATTTCTTCCTGAAACAGACTCGGGAAGGGGCGGAGACGGGAGTGGATTTGGTGCTTATTTCCTTTTCCCTAGAAGCCCAGGTTTAATACCACTTGCAGAGGCCTCACGGTAGTTGTTATCAGGCAACCAAACCATCCCGTCACAACCAGAGAGCAGTCCTGAACTACTATCTACCTCATCGGTGACCCTCGGACAATCCTTGATGGGACTTTGCTGGCTTTACCTTGCACTAAACTGTTATTGAATTTAATGGAATAAATGTTATTAGCCAAGTTTGTACACATACAAGGAACTTGCCTTGGTGCTCCGCTCGCAAGTAACAACACAATATACATGTAAACAATTAAAAATAAAACATTATAATTTAAACATGTGAAGAATGAAATAAAATACCAGAGCACAAGGAGGCTACATACTTTTGGCTGTTGAGTAGGACTATTGCTTGTCTGGCTGTGGCGGCTTTGACAGTCCGGAGTCGCCTTCCAGAGGGAAGTGCTTCAAAGAGTTTGTGGCAAGGGTGAGAGGAGTCAGAGATGATCTTACCCGCTCACTTCCTGGCCCTTACAGTGTATATGCAGTGTAGATGGGGGAAAGGTTGCAGCCAACACCTTTTTAGATCGATCGAACGATTCGCTGCAGCCTCCGGATGTCGTGCTTGGTGGCTGAGCCAAACCAGACCATGATGGAGAAGGTGAGAACAGACTCTACGATGGCAGTATAGAATTGGACCATCACTGCCTGTGGCAGATTGTGTTTCCTCATCTGCCACAGGGAGTACATCCTCTGTTGGGCCTTTTTAACTGTGGAGTCAATGGTGCCCCCCCACCCCCCTCCCCTTCCATTTAAGATCCATGGAGATGATTGTTCCAAGAATACTCATCAGATGTGACTGTGGTGTTGTTGATGGTGAGTGGGGGGAGGGGAGGGAGAGCTCTCCTAAAGTCTACCATCAATTCCACTGTCTTAAGAGCATCCTATGCTGAGGGTCTGCGGGTCCGAGATGTGTTTTCCCAGCCTCATATGCTGCTTCCTGTCTGTCAGGACGTTGATGATCCACTGACAGAGGGGTTCAGGCACAGTCAACTTGGAAAGTTTGGAGTGTACTAGCTCTGGCACAATGGTGTTGAATGCAGAGCTAAAATCCACAAACAAAATCCTTGCATTAGTCCCCTGGTGGTCTAGGTGCTGGAGGATGAAGTACAGGCCCAGGTTGACTGCATCATCCACTGATCTATTGGCCCGGTACGCAAACTGCAGGGGGTCCAGCACAAGTCTTTCAAGGGTCTTCACAGTTACAGAGGTCAGTGCGAGAGGCCTGTTGTCATTAAGACCAGTGATCCTTGGCTTTTTTGGGTACGGGAACAATAGTGCAGACTTTGAAGCAGGCAGGTACAGTGCAGGTTTGCAGGGACTGGTTGAAAATGTCTGTGTAGACTGGGGCCAGTTGTTCGGCACAGAGCTTGAGGGTAGAGGGAGAAACATTGTCCGGTCCTGGAGCTTTCCCACGTTTCTGTCTCCTGAACAGCCTCTCCACCTCCTCAATTGCTATTGTTGGTGTTGAAGAAGTGGCCAGACTGATGTTGGGCAGCAAGGATGGGGTGGGTAGTGGACGAGAGCCCAGTCTTTGCAGGCAGGAGTCAGGCTGTAATTAGGTGTGAAGTGGTGTTTGGGGAGGAGTGGGTGGGGGAGGGGGTATCGGCGTTATGTTTCTGTCTATCGAACCTGCAGTGGAACTCGTTCAGGTCATTGGTCAGCTGATAATTGTCCAAGGAGCTGAGGGGCTTTCCTCTTGTAGCTGCTGATTTCTTGCATGTCCTTCCAAACTGAAGAAGAGTCACTAGCTGAGAACTTGCTCCTCAACTTCTCAGAGTACCTTTCCTTGGCAGCTCTGATTCCACTTCCTTGTCGTCTCCCAGTCCAATATCCCACTGTGGTAACTCCGTCCTGCAATGTTGGTTTGGAAGGTACACAAAATTGCTGGAGAAACTCAGCGGGTGCAGCAGCATCTATGGAGCGAAGGAAATAGGCGACATTTCGGGCCGAAACCCCTTCTTCAGGGGGGTGGGGGGGGGGGGGGGGGGGGGGGGGGGGGGGGGGGGGGGGGGGGGGGAAGGGGGGGAAAAGGGGGAGGAGGAGGAGCCCGAGGGCGGGCGGATAAGAGGGTGGGAGGAGACAGCTAGAGGGTTAAGGAAGGGGAGGAGACAGCAAGGGCTAGCAAAATTGGGAGAAGTCAAAGTGGCTGGGTATAGATTGCTCCTTTGGTCGAGGAGAACCGGAGGGCTTTGAGGCCATCCTGGTGGGGGATGGAGGTGTAGAGTGACTAGACATCCATGGTGAAGATGAGGGGGTGAGGGCCTAGAGAATGGAATGCGTGGAGGCGGCGGAGAGTGTCTGAGGTGTCTAGAACATAGGTAGGAAGGGATTTGACCAAGGGGGATAGGATGGAGTCAAGGTATGTGGAGATGAGTTCGGTGGGGCACGAACAAGCAGAGACAATGGGTCTGCCGGGAGAGCCGGGTTTGTGGATTTTGGGGAGAAGGTAAAAACGGGCCGTGCGGGGCTGGGGAACGATGAGGTTGGAAGCTTGGTCGGGCAGGGCGTGGGAATCGATGAAGTCGGTGATGGTGCTAGAAATGGTGGCCTGGTGCTCATCAGTGGGGTCATGGTCCAGGGGTAAGTAGGAGGAGGTGTCCGAGAGTTGGCGCGTGGCCTCAGCTTTGTAGAGATCGACGCGCCAGACTACCACGGCACCTCCCTTGTCGGCTGGTTTGATGACCCAATCTGGGTTTTTGCGGAGTTGTGTACCTTCGATCTTCCAGCATCTGCAGTTCCCTCTTGAAAACAATGTTGGTTTGGAGTTCTGTCATTTATATGATTGATGCCGGCCATTACCAGACAGAAAGGTACCAGAGTAAAGAGGTTCTTCTGCAGTTGTATAGGGTTCTGGTAAGACCACATATGGAGTATTGTGTACAGTTTTGGTCTCTTAATTTGAGAAAGGACATCTTTGTGATTGAGGCAGTGCAGAGTAAGTTCACGAGATTGATCCCTGGGATGGCGGGACTGTCATATGAGGAAAGATTGAAAAGACAAGGCTTGTATTCAATGGAGTTTAGAAGGACGAGGGGGTATCTTATAGAAACATATAAAATTATAAAAGGACTGGACAAGCTTGATGCAGGAAAAATTTTCCCAATGTTGGGCAAGTCCAGAACCAGGGCCCACAGTCTTAGGATAAAGGGGAAGTCTTTTACGACTGAGGTGAGAAAAAACTTTTTCACCCAGAGAGTTGTGAATTTGTGGAATTACGTGCCACAGAGGGCAGTGGAGGCCAATCACTGGATGGATTTAAGAGAGAGTTAGATAGAGCTCTAGGGGCTAGTGTAGTCAAGGGATATGGGGAGAAGGCAGGCACGGGTTATTGATTGGGGGCGATCACCCATGATCACAATGAATGACGGTGCTGATTCGAAGGGCCGAATGGCCTCCTCCTGCACCTATTTTCTATGTGTCTATGTTTCTATGAGAAAGAGCTGTGTCAGATGGTGCATCTTGTTCCCTGAGCATACGTGGAATACAAGTCAGCTTTAATGAACGAAAGCGGCAGGTTAGGTGGTTTGAAGCTCGCCCAAGCAAGGACTCTCATTAAAATAGATGTGAGCAAAACATGAAAGAAACAAAAACAAGTACCATGCGCACGTAATGCGTACCATGTGTGCATCACATGCGCGGCACAATGCGTGCGTCGTGTGTCGTGACGCGTAAATGATGGCGTGTAAATTAGGCGCAAATAACGCCCAAGTGGGACAGGCCCTTTAGGAATGACACATAAAACATTAAGCGTCTAAACATATGCATCCATCCTACAGGTGCGGGGGCTATCATTCAGGGGTTGAACTACATGTAGGAAGCTATTTCTGGATTTTAACCTCTTTGATGCCTGGTAAAAAAGGGTCTGAAGAAGGGTTTCTACCTGAAATGTATCCTATCCATGATATCCTAGGATGTTGCCTGACACACTCCAGCATTTTGTGTCATTTTTTTTATAATTAAAAAGAAACAGAGCCCACCTAATTACAAGTAGCCTCTGCATTCCCTCTCACCACCCCTCCCTCACCCACCCTAGTCATCCTCCTAGTACCACTGTTCCTCCCCCTGTTATCACCTCTTCCCAATTGCGGGAGTCTGCGGCATGCAAATTGCTGCTTCATTACAAGTGACTAGTCTCCGAAAGATAAGATGCTTTGATGCAGCTGAAAGTCCTGAAATAAATAAAGTCTCCCCTCTCTCAATTTGACAAAGACGTTCTTCTTCATTGAGCTCGTAACAATGCGTGCAATTGGCAGATTCCCCCGTTCCCCGTAGTTTCGATGGTAATTTTTATAGTGAACAGTTCTAGTAAAACGAGTGTTCGCTTTTCAACGTCACACACTGTTTTTGATTAGGCCATGAATAGGGCCTTTATAAGAGGCCCACTATGTGGGTATTCATAGCGAGAAAGGCTACAACAGGTAGAGTAGCGAGCTAGAACTTTGGCTCGCAACAAACTGATGAAATGCGCTTTGCAATTCAAGGGAAAAAAAAGATCACTTCAGGTTCCTTGGTCCCACTCTTTGCTATTTGGCAATCTGTTTGAGTAAGCCCTTTATTAACAGAGAGGAAGATGAGGACTCTAAGTGCAACATCTGGTAGTACTACAGGGAGCACTGTTGTGCAGCAAAATGACTGCATCTTCTGTCTCTGAATCTACCCTCGCCTGGATTGTCCGAGCAGATTAAAACTGATTTTACTTTGGAGTCACGTGAGTGACTACGTGAAGACCCCGTCCAGCACGCATTCGCGACATAGCGTCTCACGCAGTGCACAGCGACGGACGGGAGGACGAGCTATCCCGCAACAATTTGAAAACGGGACCTCCAGGTAAGTAAACTTACTCTGAGGACATGGTGTTTTGGAAACCTTGTTCTGTTTTATTTTTAATAGGAACATGAACAGGGAAAACACCAAGGAAGGTCGTTCCCGTCCGACTGTGATGGACCAGGAGGGTTCCAGCAGTGGGGGGCGACCGGCGGCACCTGGACCGCACACGCTGCGGTCCACAGTCACCAACAGCATTTCCGAGCCGAGCCCAGCGCCGCTAGCACAGCTCAAACAACCGCAGCGGGCTGGAGGTAAGACAAAACGGAAGTCGGATTGGCCGGTTTACTCAGACGAGCCCGGCGCGGTAGACTCACCGCCCGAGAGCGGCAAAAGGTGACCACTTTCAAGCCTTATGGAAAGGCTCATGGAGCAAATGCTCCAGCGAGACTTGCTCCGGGAGATGGGGCAAGCTCGCCAAGGGAGCACAAACACTCCCGCTCCAGTGCACTAACAAGCACTGGCCATCGCATCTCCCTCAACAGAGGGGAGCGTTGGCGACCAGGACTGGGCTGGTCAAGAACAGGGGTCACTGGCTGAAGAAAGATGGGAGTATGCTTGAGATACAGGATCAGGAAGAGCTGTTGGGAGTGGTGAACCGCTACGTGGCAACACTGCGAGCCGGACGGCCGTTACAGCCTAAACTGGCGGCCAGCATTGACTACCTGTCCTTTAAACCTCTCCAAGACAGGTAGTCAATGAGGCATTGGACCTTATCACGCCTCCCCAAAATTGCATTTTGCTCAATGTGCCTGCCGTTAATAGTCAAATCTGGGGGTACATTGAGCAGGGTATCAAAACCCAAGAACTTAAATTGCAAAAAATGTTGAAACCCCTGACGTCGGCTATCACTTCATATGCTCATTCCATGGACAGGGTTGACATGACAAAACACCCTGGCTCAACTGTGCAACACACAGTATGAGATTAACAACCTCCGGAAGGAGGTCATAAGACCTGCCCTCAACCCCAAAAATTCGCAGGACTGTGTAGAACGCCAACCTCAGAACCTCAGATCCTGCTATTTGGCAAAGAATTACCAAAACAAGCCAAAAAATCTGGACGAAGAATCCAAGGCATTTGGCCTCATGAGGGCAGGACCTGGAACGAGCTAAACCACGCAAACCCAGACGGCAGTACCTCTACGCATCCACCAGTAGGCGTCTACTTCATGGTACTGGTGAAAGCTCGGGGCCCGCATACCATCCCCGGAAGTCTTTCGAGACAGGGCCCAGAGCGGGCCCCATGGAAAATGCGCCACCCCCCAACAGCACCACCCTGACAGACAAGGAACCAGAAACCGAAGAAATGAACACACCACCAAACAACAGTGGAGGTAGGTGTGTCTGGTTCCTACCAACACATAAAAGGTGAGGGGATTGTGCTAACAGGGGGGGGGGGGGAACAACACCTGTTTTTGGAAGCATGAAGAACTATCACACTTGGTAGTTATATACCAAAAATTATTCAAGGATAAGAATTGAATTCATTCAAGAAAACTTGCCACCAGTTCAGCATGCACCCCAAAGGGGTTTTACCCTCTCACTAAAAAGAAAACATGAGGGACAAGCTGAACTGGAAAAGTTACATACAAAGGGAATCATAGAAAAATCTAAACATGAAACTTTGGAACTCGTATTAAATTTACTAAAACCAAAAAAGATGTTGAATGACGCATCATCATTGACTTAACCACATTGAATACTTTCGTCAGGTATACACACTTTAAAATGGAAAACATTTGTAACTGCCAAACAAATGGATTTTCCTAAGGATACTTTATGGCAGGCATCGACAAAAGATGCATACTATCCACTACCCATTCATAAAGATCATCGTAGATACCTAAAATTTACCTGGATGGGGCAACAATGGCAGTACAAATTATTGACTAATGGACTAACATGAGCCAAAACTGTTTACCAAGATATTAAAAACAGCCCTGACACGATTAAGGAAACATATTGTCATGGCATATCTTGATGATATTTTAATAATAGACAAAACCATGGAATTAGCTAATTCAGCAGCATTAGCTACTAAACACTTATTTAACCTTGGGCTTTGTCATACATCCAGATAAATCTACGTTGACACCATCCACAACTATGTACTATCTGGGATTCACAATTAACTCAGTCCACATGTCTATAACGTTGCCAAAAGAAAAATCAGCAGAATTGGCACAAACCTGTAACAAATTAATGGTTAACAATCGACCAACCATTCGACAAAGTGGCAAGAGTAATTGGGAAATTAGTAGCAGCATTACCAGCTACCCAGCTTGGACCTTTGCATTAGAACAAAGGTGCTAGCGTTTTAAAGAACACGAAGGTTACTTTGACTGAACCATGAAATTGCCTATTTTCAGAGTTATAATGATGGAAAGAGAACATTTGGCATAGTTCCAGTCCCATCATTTATTAATAACCCATATCCAGAACAGGTGGTAGATGGACTAATCTAGAATCTTCACTACTACAGACACTGGACATAAAAACTATTTGGAAATGTTCGGTGCGTTCTATGGGTTAAAAGCATATTGTTCAAAAGTGCACCATTTGCATGTTCGTTTACAATTTGACAATACCACGGTGGTGGCCTATATTAACCACATTGGTGGGATAAAATCGATATCATGTGATAATTTGATCAACACAATCTGGTAATGGTGTGTCAACAAACATATTTGGCTATCAGCAACTTACCTACCAGGTAAGCTAAATACTGTGGCAGACACCAGGTCACGCAAGTTCAATTATAACACCGAATGGATGTTAAACCCCAAAGTATTTGCTGAAATTACAAAGCAATATGGAACACCAGATATCAATCTCTTTGCATCCCGACTGAATCACCACGTACCGATGTATAGAAACATAGACATAGAAACATAGAAATTAGGTGCAGGAGTAGGCCATTCGGCCCTTCGAGCCTGCACCGCCATTCAATATGATCATGGCTGGTCATCCAACTCAGTATCCCGTACCTGCCTTCTCTCCATACCCCCTGATCCCCTTAGCCACAAGGGCCACATCTAACTCCCTCTTAAATATAGCCAATGAACTGGCTCAACTACCCTCTGTGGCAGAGAGTTCCAGAGATTCACCACTCTCTGTGTGAAAAAAGTTCTTCTCATCTCGGTTTTAAAAGGATTTCCCCCTTATCCTTAAGCTGTGACCCTTGTCCTGGACTTCCCCAACATCGGGAACAATTTCCTGCATCTAGCCTGTCCAACCCCCCTAAGTTTGATCCCCTCTCAATCTCCTAAATTCTAGAGAGTATAAACCAAGTCTATCCAGTCTTTCTTCAAAAGACAGTCCTGACATCCCAGGAATCAGTCTGGTGAACCGTCTCTGCACTCCCTCTATGGCAATAATGTCCTTCCTCAGATTTGGAGACCAAAACTGTACGCAATACTCCAGGTGTGGTCTCACCAAGACCCTGTACAACTGCAGTAGAACTGCAGTATGTCACTTGGGAACCAGACCTTGAGGCAGCGGCGATAGATACATTCTCGCTGAACTGGGGGAAATAATCTCTCTATGTTTTTCCCCCCTTTGCCTCATCAGTCAGGTACTATGCAAAATACAGATGAACTCTGCTTCGGGCTTTTTGGTAGTACCCGACTGGCCTACACAGCCATGGTTCCCAGTGGTCCTTGACAGGGTCAATGGAACACCCATGACCATTCCCAGCGGACCAGATCTACTGTATCAGGCAAAAGTCACCCATGCCATGACAGAATAAGCCCACTGGGTTGCAGTTCCCAAAAAGACCTTTTGCTGGACCTGGGATTGTCAAATAGGACCATGGACACGATGACAGCATCTCACCGACTTCCACCAAGAAACAATATCTCTCCAGTATAAGAAAATGGGAAACATACTGCTCGAGAACAGGGACAACCTACAGATCAACCACCATATCTATGTACCGGAGTTCCTGGCCAGCCTTCACCACGATGAAGGTCTGAGCTATAGCACTATCAAATGTGCTAGAAGTGCACTGTCATCCTATCTAAGACAGGCATCAGGGAAACAGGCCATAGGGTCTCATCCACTGGTGGCCAGATTTATGAGAGGTACCTTCAATTCAAACCCCCCTAGACCTAGATATACCAAGATCTGGGATGTCAGCATTGTCCTGACATACCTAAGGGATGGCCACCAGCCAGATCCCTTACTCTGGAAACAGCTACCCTGTATTTGGCCATGCTGATGGCTTAGTCTCAGCAGGTCCAGTCCCTTTACCTACTCAGACTGGACAATATGGTCGTAACATCAGACCAAATAACATTCACCATTCAGGAGCTGGTAAAACAGAGTAGACCAGGAACTTCAGGACTCATTATGGAATTCCGGGCGTACCCACCCGACCCCCGTTTATGTGTCATGACTCACCTTCTACTATATATCCACACAACCTAAAATTCCCGAGGGAGGGAAAAAGCACGATGGGTCAGCAACGAAAAAGCCACATGGTCGGGTATCGAGTCAAACCATCTCTAGATGGCTCAAACAGGTATTGGGAGCTGCTGGAGTGGATACCGATATTTACACATCTCACTCCACCAGGGCAGCATCCACGTCGGCGGCTAACAGAATGGACGTGCCATTGGACCATACCCTGGTAACAGCGGGGTG
This sequence comes from Leucoraja erinaceus, assembly GCF_028641065.1. NCBI lineage: Eukaryota > Metazoa > Chordata > Chondrichthyes > Rajiformes > Rajidae > Leucoraja > Leucoraja erinaceus. The sequence continues at coordinate 18,846,268 of NC_073409.1, read as the reverse complement.
GTCTATGGAAAGAACTTTTCAAACATTCTACAACAAGCCATTAATAAAACCTGTTTCACTTGCAGAGAGAATTTTAGACGCTGCAAAAAATATATAATTTAAGCCCGGGGGAGCATTAATTTCTTTGCTATTATTTTCAAATAATACCATTATTGTTTTACAAACAGATTCATGTTTGATTACGATAACATACCTCCTCCCTTGGATGACTTCGGCAGCGAGTGAAGTATGAACTGTTGCACGGTTTAAAATCACAGAGCTTTAAAATCTTCACGTAGTAAAATGGTAAGATTAAATGAGAACTTACCAGTTTGAGGTTTGATCTTTATTTTATGAGGAGTTACGATGAGGGATTACGTGCCCTCCGCTCCCACCCTCAATTATAGAGATCAACTGGTATCTTAGTTCTCCTTATCTTTACCATGTTTATTCAATTATTGTGTTGTTTCTGTGATTCCACACCACTGCTTTGAAGTATGTCGCGCATGCGTGCTGGACGGGGTCCTTCACGTAATCCCTCATCGTAACTCCTCATAAAATAAAGATCAAACTTCAAACTGGTAAGTTCTCGTTTAATCTTACTATTTATGCAGTGAAGTCCATTAAGGCTTCTGAGACGTACTGGTCTCGTTTTGTCCAATGCTCTCTCAATCACAGTCAGTGCACTTAAAAGACAAACTCAGCTGCTGGTTCAGAGCACGTTGCTTTAGGTGTGTCCATCAATATTGGGAGAGCGAGAGAAATGTAAGTAAGTGCACACTGGTGATGTTTGAGTATCACGGAGACTGTCAGCGATCAACATCCCAGCGGCTCAACAAAAACAGTGAGCATGTGAAGGACAATAAAATTCAGTGTAAATTCACCCATAAAGAGTTAGACTTGGAGGAGGCACTTGTTATGGACGCACTAGAGAACACTCTAGTGTTGAGGACACTCTAGAGAAGCAACAGGCAAAGGGGTAGATATGCAGAGAATGGAGGGAGATGGATCGTGTACAGGCAGATGAGATTAGTTTATCTTGGCATCGTGTTCCATTATCAGGCAACTGAACCATCCCCCCACAACTAGAGACAAGTCCAGAGCTACTCTCTACCTCATTGGAGACCCTCGCACTATCTTTGATTTACTGGCTTTATCTTGCACTTCTTTCGTGACTTTATGTTTTGCAGTGGCTCGCCACTGCTGTACACAGCGTTGTGCTATTGGAGCGTTCAATGCAAGATCTGCAGTTGTACATGGATTATCCAGCAATGGGCATTGCAGTAGGTGTTGCATTGTCTGGGTCTGTGTGCCACAGTCACAGGTTGTTGTACTGTTGTGTCGTCCCATTTGTGCATTGTCACCCTTGGCCGCCCGACCCCGGTTCGCAGTTGGTTGAGACATCTCCAGTAAACATTATTCACGTTATTCCCTTCATCATGTATCTGTACACTGTGAGTATCTCTAAACTAAACTAAATCACGACATGGTTGTAGGCTTCCTGCAACCTAACCTAACCTTTCTTTTAAAAATATGTTTTTGGCCCTTTTCACACTTTCCTGTTGCACATTGAGCACGTGTTCTGCAAACAGAGTGAAAACATTCAACACATAACAAACTTACATGTGGAAGCCTCTCGCTTACAAACAGTTGAAGAGGGTGCGGTTGGCAGGGACTGCAAGGTTCCTTTGTTTGCTGCAATTGCTACATGGGAGGCCAGGCCTCCTGATATGTCCCGCAGTCTTTAGGCAAATGACACGGCTGAGCCCACAGAAAAATAACCGGCAAGTTAAAAGAAAGGTTATTTTCCCACTTTGCCGGTTCATTATTTGATAAGACATTGAAGGCAGGTTAGGAATGGAAACCTAATTGGGTTTTAAATAGTTGAAGGCGAGAATTCAGGTGACTTCTAATATTGGGCCCAAACTTGGAAACCATATTCACAAAGGTAAAGTTGCAAATGATACGTCTGAGCCTCCAACTTCCTCCATTATAGGGTCATAGAGTGACACAGTGTGGAAACAGGCCCTTCGGCCCAACTTGCTCACACCGGCCAATACATCACAACTACACTAGTCCCACCTGCCTTTGCTTGGTCCATATCCCTCCAAACCTGCCCTATCCATGTGCATGACGAACTATTTCCTAAACATTGGGATAGTCCCAGCCTCAACTACAGTACCTCCTCTGGCAGCTTGTTCCATTCACCCACCACCCTTTGAGTGAAAAAGTTACCCCTCAGATTCCTATTAAATCTCTTCACCTTCGACCTTGAACCTTGAGTCCTCGATACCACTACTCTGGGCAAGGGATTCTGTGCATCTACCCGACCTATTCCTCTCATGATTATATGTTGACTTTTCATTTAGTTTTCATTTAATTGTTTGTCATGAGTGAAAAGTTTTTATTGCGTGCTATCCCGCAGGCAGAAAGACAATACCTGATCGAGCCATTTACAGTGTGTAGACACATGATAAAGGAAGAGCATTTAGTACAAGGTCTACACTGCAGCCATGAGGCTATTAAACACCACAACCTCAAATAAGTTCTGAACTACATAGACTATTATTGTTATTATTGCACTATTGTTTGTTTTTCATGTGGACTTATGTGTATGTGCGTGTGTGTGCATATGTATATAGTACCAGTAGGCCCCCTGCGGTTATGACTGACCATGGGTGATGCATCCTAGTTTGCAGGTGATGTGTGGTCGGATGCAAGCCTGGGCGATGTCATATGGAGGACAGGCTGTTGCCCAGGCAGCACGTCCCCCCTCTCCACGTCGCTGATCGATCCAAAGGAACAGCAGGGCCGTTACAGTTGGCACCAGCGCCGTTGCAGGAGCTGCCAGAGTGAGGTTGTAGACAACGACAAACTGCCTTAGGGGCTCCAACTCCGGATTTTCTTGAGGTTTACTCCTGGAACCTTTTCCATGACTGGGTATGGCCACAAGGCAGTGAAGGTTTTAAATCAGAGTTTTCCCTCTCCTAGATGGACTGCCTTCCCACGCTGACGAGCCCCATCTGCCCGAGACTCATGGGGGCGGGAGCGTCTACCTTCCCGTGCAGGTCTATAGCACCTGCCCACTGCCCAGATATATATATATCTATATGTATATGTATATGTATATGCATATATATATGTATATGTATATATATGTATATGTATATATATACACACATACACAATACACACACACACACACACAAACACACACACACATATATACGCACACACACAGACACATATTCACGCACACACACACACATATATATATACACACACACACATATATATATATATATTTTAAAAGTTTTGAGTGTGTCAATATTTACACATAATCACAAATACACATATATATAGATCATTGATATATATGATCTATATATATGTGCATTTGTGAGTATGTGTATATATACATACACTGAACATTTTTTTCTCTCTCATTTATCATATCGTTTACAGTGTATTATGTTTACATATTCTGTTGTGCTGCAGCAAGTAAGAATTTCATTGTTCCACCTGGGACACATGACAATAAGACACTCTTGACTCTTGAGGTAAAGCCAGCATAGTCTGATCAAGGATAGTCCGAGGGTCTCCAGTGAGGTAGATAGTAGTTCAGCACCGCTCTCTGGTCGTGGCAGGATGATTCAGTCGCCTGATGACTTAGAAGCATATCATTGCCGGACCTGTATCCTGCGAGTCCCCAACCAACAGGACTGTGTCTTCTTCACCCGGTGATTGACCGTGACCTTCTCAAAGGCAGCACAAGGAATGAGACATTTGCAGCAACACTTTGATCCTGATAATGATTTTTTTATAAAGAAGCAATCCATGGATAGTAATGCAATGATATTCATGTGGGTTGCACAGTGGCACAGCTGGTAATGCTGTTGCCTCACAATGGCAGAGACCCAGGTTCAATCCTGACTATGGGTGCTGAATGTACAGAGTGCCCCGTTCTCACTGTGGCCACGTGGGTTTTCTCCGGTTGCTCCGGTTTCCCCTCACATTCCAAATACATACAGGCTTGTAGGTTAATTGGCTTTGGTAAAATTGTTAATTTGTCCCAAGTGTGCAGGATGTGAAATTGTGATGACACAGAACTAGTGTATGGGTGGCTGATTGTCAGTGCGGACATGGTGGGCCGAAGGGCCTGTTGCCACGCTGTATCTCTAAACTAAACGAGATTGCCCCGGAGAGAAAATTTCTCCCGCCAGTCCTCGTTGAAATAGTTCCATCCCTCTGTATAATACGTGGGGTCGTGTGACTAATAATGTATTGGAAGGAGTTAGACATGCTCCATGCATTGATAGACACAAAGTGCTGGACTAACTCAGCCAGTCCAGCAGTATCTCCGGACAAAAAGGATACATGGCATTTCTCCCTGCTGCCTGACCCATCGAGTTACTCCAGCACTTTGTGTCTATCTTTGGTATAAACCAACATCTGCAGTTCATTTTGTTTCGACATGCTCCATACAATATCGCCCCGTCCTCCTTAGAAAATTGAGATTTGGTCGAGTGGTAGGAATGACAAGGGTGGGACAAGTCATTTGGAGGGAGGGTAGCTCCACCTGCTCCATGGCCTACTCCTGCTACCTCTTGTTATGTCCAACGCGATGTGTAGATCAGACGACCAAAATGAGCTGATACTCGGACAGCCATGGCCACTTTTACTGATTCCAGATTTTCATTCTGTGAGTATTTGAGTTAAATTCTCGAGCTGACACGGTGGGCTACAAACTTCGTCCTTGGGATAAATAGCCGAGGCTCCCGGATACAAGTCCAGTCACTGAAACACAATGCCACAGTTTCTCGAGGTTCACATAACTACATCTCAGCATTCATTCCACCCTCTGGAGCTTTTGCAACCCAGTAACTCCAGCCTTTGACTTAAGTACATACCATTCCTGTGAGCCATCGGGGAGCTGACACAGAAGACAATGAGCCTTTAAAATCGCGTTGACTTTACCTATATTCCTAAATGCCCCATTTCCCTTTGGAGGGAAGAAAAGAAAGATGAAGTGTGCGCTACCAATGAATGGAAGAACTGTTTCCAGTGAAATGTTTTCTCTTCTCCTGTCTCCCCATGAGGGGAAGTTGAGAATGAGAACAGAAAAGAACGAGGGTTAGCAAAGGCTTGTTTAATTGTTAGAAAACCGTAACTGGCCCTGGAAGGTGGACTTCCAGCTGACATTTTCCAACTGTTACCAGTTGAAGCTCAGACTCCAAGAATCCAGCAGTCGCAGACCAAGAGAGAAACTGTAGCAATTAGCTGGTCCCTAGACTCTCCCGTTCCACAGCAGGCCATGCCCGAGCCAAGATCATCAAATGAGTAACGATATTCCCATAAAACTGTTCGTTTACTTTAGTTTTCAGCGTTGAAATAGGCCCTTCGGACCACTGAGTCCACACCGACCAGCGATCCCCGCACTTTAACCCTATCCTACACACACTAGGGACAATTTACATTTATACCATGCCAATTAACCTACAAACCCGCACGTCTTTTGGAGTGTGGGAGGAAACTGAAGTTCTCGGAGAAAAGCCACGCATGTCACGGGGAGACGTAAAAACTTCATACAGACAGCACCCGTAGTCGGGATCGAACCTGGGTCTCCGGTGCTGTAAGCACTGTAAGGCAGCAACTCTACCGCTGCGCCACCATCTTGCCATAATAGTAACATCTAGATATCAGATACACTGGATTTATCTATCTGTTTTTTTTAATATTTGCATGGTAATCTGTCCTCTCTTTGAAAATATGTTTAGTTTCAGAGATACAGCATGGACAGAGGCCTTTCAGTCTATTGAGCCCACACCAACTATCAATCACCCGTCCACACCATTTCCGTGCTATCCCAATTTTCGCCCAAAACCCAGGGCGATTTACAAAGGCCATGCCTTTGCGATGTGTTATGCCTCGTATGAATCTTTTGTTAACACCTTCGTTTGGTGTCCATCGATCTACCTCCTCGGATGAAGGCTCCCGACTAATATGTGCAGGAAGGAACTGCAGGTGCTGGTTTATTCCAAAAATAGACAGGAGTAACTCAGCGGCTCGGACACCAACTCTGGAGAAAAGGAATAGGTGATGTTTTGGGTTGAGACACTTCTTCAAATCGGTCCCTTCTTCCGTCCCGACTAATATGTCTCCTTTAACTCTCTCAAATGTCACTATCTCATCATGTTCCTCCCTTGGAAACATTCCTCCTGTCTGTTCTGTCGTTCTTCTATATCTCTGCCCCAATCTCACGTGGCCTTAGAGATCAATCCCAATATTTCCATTCCCTCTACATATTTGAGGCCCTCATCTGTAAGCTTATTTTAATACATCCTTTCCACACTCTTTCTAAAGTCTTTAAGTCTTTTTTAAATTGTAGTGCATTGAACTGAACACAGTAGAGCCATTGTTGATAAAGTTATGCTTTATAAAAGGTACTTCTTTATGCCTCTATATATGAAATCCATGATTTTGTATCTTTACTGCACATGCCATGTTGTCCATGACATGTGCTGACCTCCCCTACATCGAAGGGATCTATAGGAGTCTTTATCTTGAAAAGGCAGCCAATATCTTCCCTAACCACCAGGTTCAGGAACAGCTTCTTCCCAGCAACCCATCAGGTTCTTGCACACAGCACAACAGTCTGAAGAAGGGTTTCAGCCCGAAACGTTGCCTATTTCCTTCGCTCCTTAGATGCTGCTGCACCCGCTGAGTTTCTCCAGCACTTTTATCGACAACAGTAACCTCAACAGAACTCAGCAAATCTGGCTTTGGTTTTGCGTCTCTTAGCCTTGCACTATTCTAGTCTGATTACCAAGTACCATTGATTATCAAGTGTATTTATTGTTGCGTTATTGTGGCAATGGGCCTGTAAAGCTGCAGCAAGTACGAATTTCATTGTTCCATTGTCAGTATCAGAATCAGAATCAGAATCAGAATCACACTTTATTCGCCAAGTTTGTTTTGCAACATACGAGGAATTTCATTGACCAGGTCAGTCATACAATTAAAAACAACAGATCACTCAAAAACACATTTTAACATGAACATCCACCACAGTGACTCCTACACATTCCTCACTGTGATGGAAGGTGAAATAAAGTTCAAGTCCTTCCCTTATTTCTTCCTCGGTCGGGGGCCTCGAGCCCACGTTGACGGAATGATCTTAACTCCCGTAGCCGGCGGCGTTCAGGCCTTCCGCGTCGAGGTGTTCAAGCTCCTGCATCAGGGGGATGTCAGCTCCCCGGCGCCGGGCGATCGAACCTCGTGTTGGGGCTGGTCAAGCCTTCCGTGACGTTGGAGCTCCCGACTCGGCCTCACTCGAGACTGCGAGCCCTTGATGGTGTTTCCGCGGTGGTCGTGGTGGGAGCGATCCCGGGCAAGGGATCAGCTCCAATGTTAAGCCCACCCCCCACAGTGGGGCTCATGACAGTCCGAGGGGGCTTCCAGCTCCAGTGATGGAAGGCCGCAGAGCCCGGAGAATGTGATCCGAAAAATTGATCACATCTCCGGGAAGGTGAGAACCTGAAAAAAAGTTTCCCCCAATCCCCTCCCCCCTCCCCCCACATAAAACAAACCGAAGAACATTAAAACAAACTTTTAACACATGACGTTAAATCTGATCCGATTCAAGATGGCGGCCAAGCCAGGCGACTCTTTGTGCACGAGTCACAGACGTGGATCTACAATCACGCATTAAAATCGTTCACTCTTCTAAATCTCTACTCCAACAGCACCATTTTGACTTCTTCTTCTTCTTGCGTATGGCGTGCACAGCCTAAAGTTGTAGGACAACCTGTTCTATTTGATCTTGTTTGATTGTTGATTGCATTCATCGAAACAGGGCGGACCACGCGAAGGTTGCGATCTACCACCCCGTCATGTGTCTGTACACTGTGGACGGCTCGATTGCAATCATGCTTTGCCTTTCTGCTGAGTGGATAGCACGCAACTAAATCTTTTCACTGAGGGAAGGAACTGCAGATGTTGGTTTACATTGAAGGTGGACACAAAATGCTGGAGTAACTCAGTGGGACAGGTTAAAGCTTCTTCAGTCTGAAGAAGGATTTCGGCCCGAAACATCACCCATCCCTTCTCACCAGAGGTGCTGCCTGTCCCGCTGAGTTACTCCAGTATTTTGTGTCTATCTTCAGTCTTATCACTGTACCTTGGTACACGTGACAATAAACTAAACTGAAACTGAATCTACGAATCGGCAGAGGTTCACCTGCACCTCCTCCAACCTCATCTATTGCATCCGCTGCTCTAGGTGTCAGCTGCTCTACATCGGTGAGACCAAGCGTAGGCTTGGCGATCGCTTCGCCCAACACCTCCGCTCGGTTCGCAATAACCAACCTGATCTCCTGGAGGCTCAGCACTTCAACTCCCCCTCCCATTCTGAATCTGACCTTTCTGTCCTGGGCCTCCTCCATGACCAGAGTGAGGACCACCGTAAATTGGAGGAGCAGCACCTCATATCTCGCTTGGGTAGTTTACACCCCAGCGGTATGAACATTGACTTCTCTTATTTACAGGTAGTCCTTACTTTCTCCTTCCCTCCTCAGCTCTCCCTCAGCCCACTGGCTCCACCTCTTCCTTTCTTCCTCCCCCCCCCACCCCCCACCCTCACATCAGTCTAAAGAAGGGTTTTTTGGCCCGAAACGTTGCCTATTTCCTTCGCTCCATAGATGCTACCGTACCCTCTGAGTTTCTCCAGCACTTTTGTCTACCTTTGATTTTCCAGCATCTGCAGTTCTTTCTTAAACTACTGTAAATATTCTTGACTTTGACTCGTTTTTTAACCACTTTCTCAACTTGCCTTGTCACCTAACTTGAACGACGCAATTATCCCCTCCATTTAATTTTAGAATTGTGCCTTCTGGTTTACAATTCCCTCTTCTCATTCTCCAACAATAAATTTCAGCTGCCACCATTTCCCATTCCACCAACGTGTCCACGATGTCTTGATGTCTATGACATCCCACTTCATGGTTCATTATACTTTCATGTTAGGTATTTACCTGCTGATATTAATATTCAGCTCCTGTACACCAACATCCAAGACATTAATAAACATATGGAAACACAGAGGTCCTCCCTCTAATCATAGGAGAGTTTTATTGTGGGTCAGAATTCTGTGCCAGTCTCTCTCTGAACTTTATTTTACTTTAGACCTCATAGATGCAGCGCAGAAGCAGGCCTTCAGCCCAGCCAGTCTGCACCGACCAGTGATCACGCCCTACACTAACACTATCCTACACACTAAGGACAATTTATAACTTTATCAAGGCCAATTAACCTACGAACCTCTATGTCTTTGGAGTGTGGGAGGAAACCAGAGTGCCTGGTGAAAACCCATGTGGTCACGGGGAGAATGTACAAACTCTGTCGAACCCGGGTCTCTGGCCCTGTAAGGTGGCAGCTCTACCACAGCGCAACCGTGCCACAAATTAAAAACAATTTTCCTTCCAGTCTGAGAATAAAATACATTCAGTGCCACTGTCTCCTTCCTGTTCTTGGCTAGTTTTTGCCTCATGTTGCTTTGGTTGCTGTTAGTCCATGAGATTCACACTTGAAGACAAGCCTAACTTGGCAAATGTCTTTTGTAAATACAAGTAAACCGCATCAACTGCATGAAACCTCTGTGCTATTTCATCAAAAAACCCATCTTTAACAACTGTGGGCGGTGCAGTGGTGCTGTGGTAGAATTGCTGCCTTACTGCGCCAGCGAACTGGTTCAATTCTGACTACAGGTGCTGTCTGTACATAGTTTGTACGTTCTCCCCGTGACCACATGGGTTTTCTCCGGGAGCTCCGGTTTCCTCCCACACTCCAAAGACGTACAGGTTTGTAGGTTAATTTGGTTTTGGTCAAAATTATAAATTGTCCCTACACATTGTGAGTGTAGGATAGAGCTTGTGTACGGGGATTGCTGGTCGGTGCGGGTCAAAAGGCCTGTTTCCGGCGCTGTATCTGCAAAGTAAACTAACAATTAAATCTATGCTGGCTTTCTCTAGTCAACCCACATGTCCAACTGCCTGCTAATTGTGGCATCGTCGAACCTCGATACCACCAAACTAAAACAAACTGGTCTGCTGTCTGAAGCGAGCGGGCAAGATCATCTCTGACCCCTCTCACCCTGGCCACAAACTCTTTGAATCACTTTCCTCTGGAAAGCGACTCCAGATTGTCAAAACTGCCACAGCCGGACATAAAAACTGTTTTTATCCACGAGTAGTTGCTCTTCTCAACAGCCAAAAATCTGTAGCCTCCCTTTGATCTGGTATTTTGTTGATTCACATGTTTGATCGATGGTGTTTTATCATTAATGTTTTATTATTATTAATGTTTAGTGTTTTCCGAGTCATTCCTAACTGTCACTGTATGTCATGTTTAGTGTTTTCCGAGTCATTCCTAACTGTCACTGTATGTCATGTTGTTACTTGTGGGCGAAGCACCAAGGCAAATTCCTTGTATGTGAATACTTGGCCAATAAACTTACTTACTTACTGGATTGACACCTGCATTGGTTTTCAACCGTGAGTGTAACCTGTGCCTCGAGAAAGAGGCAGTAGAAGTGGATAGAGCGGTAGAATTGCATCTGGTATGCTTGCCTTCATAGGACAGGGTGCTGAGTATAAGATCAGGAAAGCATGTTGCAGATTTATGAAACTTTCATTCAGCCGTGTCTGAAGTATTGTGTGCAGCTCTGGCCATCCCAGTGCAGCAAGGGTGTGGAGGCTTTGGAGAGAATGCAGAAAAGATTTACCAGAATGATACCTGGTTTGAGAGTATTAGTTAAGGGCCTGTCGCACTTTCACGATCTAATTCACGACCTCTGCCGAGTTTGCCCTTGACTCATACTCGCAGCATGGTCGTCACGAGGTTGTGGGTAGGTCGTAAGTTGGTCATGATGCTAGTCGTAGGTACTCGTGACATCAAGTAGGTCGGGGCGTTTTTCTAGCCTGATGAAAAATGTCCACGAGTAAAAAAGGTGGTGAATTAGGTCATGAAAGTGGGACAGGCTCTTAATAAGGAGAGATTGTACAAACTTGAATCGTTTTCTCTGAATGTCAGACATTGAGGGGAGACGTGATAAAAAATATATAAAATTATGCAAACATAGAAACATAGAAACATAGAAAATAAGTGCAGGAGTAGGCCATTCGGCCCTTTGAGCCTGCACCGCCATTCAACATGATCATGGCTGATCATCCAACTCGGTATCCAGTACCTGCCTTCTCTGCATACCCCCTGATCCCTCTAGCCACAAGGGCCATAGCATAGGTAGGGTAGGTAAGGCTTTTATTTTTCCCAAAATTAATAACCTAGGCATTATTTATGAAGCTTTATGAGGGATTCATGAGCAGAGTAGGATTGGGTTTTCTCCAAGATCTTCAGTTTCCTTCCACAATCCAAAGACTTACAGGTTTGTAGGTTAATTGGCTTGGTATAAATGTGACGCCCTAGTGGGACAGGCCCTTTAGTTTTAAAGTTTTAAAGATACAGCACGGAAACAGGCCCTTCGGCTCACCGAGTCCTCACCGACCAGTGATCCCCGCACACTAACACCATCCTACACACGCTAGGGCCAATTCACAATTTATACCGAGCCAATTGACTTACAAACCTGTACATTATTGGAGTGTGGGAAAAAACCGAAGATCTCGGAGAAAAACCCAGGATCAAACCTGGGTCTCTTGCTGTAAGGCAGCAACTCTAACGCTGCGCCATCGTTCTGTGCTTACTCATGTCAGACAATGAGAGGGTTGTTGGTTTGTGGCACAAGGTGCCAGAGGAGGTAAAATGAGTCTGAAGAAGGGCCTCGACCCAAAACGTCACCTATTCCTTTTATCCAGAGATGCTGCTGCCTGACCCACTGAGTTATGCCAGCCTTTTGTGTCTGTCTTTCTCAACTTGTCGAGTTTTGAGGAACTATCTCTGACCTGCAACAATAACACAGCTCTTCTCTTCCCAGATGCTGCCTGATCTGTTGAGCATCTCTTAACATTTTGTTTTTATTTCAGATTTCCTACTTTTTTAATTTTGTTAATGCTTTTTTCATGTGATAGGAACAGACTGAGGCCATTCGGCCCATCAAGGCAATCATAGATGATCTATCATTCCCTCTCAACCTCTGCCTTCTCCCGATAACTCCTGACTCCTGTGTGTACCTGATTTGTGCACTTTTGTACCTAAAGCTTATTATTTTGCCCGAAGACGGACACAAAAAGCTGGATTGACTCAGCGGGACAGGCAGGATCTCTGGTGAGAAGGAATGGGTGACGTTTCGGGTCGAGACCCTTCTTCAGACCTGAAATCTATTTTACCCGTTACTGCCACCAAGTGGTAATCTGCAAAAGCACACCCTCTTCAAACTCTGGTTTGATTTACTGTAGATTCAAATTCATGTCATCTGGAAACATTTTTTCCTGGGGAAACATTAATTTCACACTTTAGGACTGCAATATTCAATAAGAAATGAGGTCACTTGAAATCTGCCATCTCCTGTTGCTGTCAAAAGCAAATAAATAGGGTTATTACCCCTCTATTCTATCGAGTGAGAGAAAATGACGTATTAATTTCTTGGATTAGTCGGGGATTATGGAAACTCAGTTTTATGTGTGACTTGTTCCAAAATCCGGCTCCTATGACACTCTGAGTGAGATTTGTGGGACTGAGCCAATGCAAGAAGTTGCCGGGACATATTGTATTTTGCTGCAACAAAGCACAAACTTGAAATCTCAAACTTGTGGCAGCTGCCTCACAGCACCAGAGACCCTGGTTCGATCCCGACTATGGGAGCTTGTCTGTACGGGGTTTGTACGTTCTCCCCGCGACCTGCGTGGGTTTTCTTCCGGTGCTCCGGTTTCCTCCCACATTCCAAAGACGTGCAGGTTTGTAGGGTAATTGGCCTGGTAGAAATTTTAAATTGTCTCTAGTGCGTGCAGGGATCGCTGGTCGGCGTGGACTCGGTGTGTCGAAGGGCCTGTTTAATGCACTGTATCTCTAAACTAAACTAAACTAATCTAAACTTTGAATTGAACATGTAGAAGCAAGGAACTGCAGATGCTGATTTGCAAAAAACCCCACAAAGTGGTGGAGTAAATCAGCAGGCTAGGCAGCACCTCTGGAGAACCTGGATTGGGGATGTTTTGGATAGGGCCCAAGGGAGGGGTTGTGGGACAGGGGAAGAAAGGGGGGGGGGGGGGGGGGGTGTAGGGGGAAGAGATGAGAGGAGGAGAGAGTTACAGAAAATTGGAGAGTTCAGTGTTCATACCGCTGGGTTGCGAGCTGCCCAAGTTCCTCCAGTTTGTGTGTGGCCTCTCTCTGGCAATGGAGGAGGCCCAGGACAGAAAGGTCAGTGTGGCATTGGGAAGGGGAGTTAAAATAGTTAGTAACCGAGAGATCCAACAGGCCTTGGCAGATCGAGCTAAGACCGACCCTAGCCAGCATCAGTCCAAACCAGACTGACTCAACATCCAAGTGGAACATGGAGCATCTATCGTGTTTGCTTTCGAGATATCCAACCAAGACACACGCTCTGTTGTGATGGATGCTGAAACAACGAGACGAAAGTTCACTTCATCTTGGTTTTATATAACTAACTTAAATCATGACACCATGACGACTTTCCTCTGGTGGAAAACTACTCGATGCTATTTAGCTCGATGCTACTAAGGGGGGGAATCTGTGGTGAGGAGGATGCTAGGAACTGCTGACATGGATAGGCTGGGACAGTGGGCAAATGTTTGGCAGATGCAGTATAATGTGGATAAATGTGAGTTATCCATTTTGGTGGCAAAAACGGGGTTATGATTATTATCTAAATGGCGGCCGATTGGGAAAGGGGGAGATGCAGCGAGACCTGGGTGTCATGGTACACCAGTCATTGAAGGTAGGCATGCAGGTGCAGCAGGCAGTGAAGAAAGCGAATGGTATGTTGGCTTTCATAGCAAGAGGATTTGAGTATAGGAGCAGAGAGGTTCTACTGCAGTTGTACAGGGTCTTGGTGAGACCACACCTGGAGTATTGCGTGCAGTTTTGGTCTCCAAATCTGAGGAATGACATTCTTGCCATAGAGGGAGTGCAGAGACGGTTCACCAGACTGATTCCT